>NC_137789.1:144459785-144792285 GCF_963383645.1 Muscardinus avellanarius | reverse complement strand
CAAAGGGCCTCACTAAACAACTGAGGCTGTCCACAAACCACCATCCTCCTGTCTCAGCCTCCCAAATGCTGGGATTATAAGCATGTGCCACCACGCCCAGCTATTTCCATGTTTTAAAAAACAAGAGTATCTGATCATACACAACCTTTGAAACTTGATTTCCCCTAGTTAACATAGCTCTGATACCGTTGCTTTGCTCAGAAGCGCACGCCTGAGTTGTAACTTCTAATGATGGTAGACATATTCACTGTGTGTATACTCCTGTGTCTTAAAGCCATTTCCTTTTTGGTGCGTATTTAGGCTGTTCTGGGGTTCTTTTGCCCTCACACTTATATCATGACAAACATCCTTGGCCAGATATCTTGTGACCTATGTTGTTTTCTTTGAATAAATTAATAGAGGTAGAATTCTCAGGGCAAAGGACACCCACATACTTAAGACTTTGTGTTCAGCGCACCAAGGCCGTACTGAGCACACCAGCAGGCATGGGTACCTGTCACCCTAATCCTCACCAATATCCAGGATTGGCAGTTCCATTACCTCTGCCAGCCTGATATGCAGAAACTTGTATCTTGTCCTTTTGATTTGCATTCTTTTGATCACTGGAAAGGTTAATTTTGTGTGTGTGTGTGTGTGTGTGTGTGGTACTGGGCATGGAACCCAGAGGCTTCTACCTCTGATCTATACCCCAGCCCTATTTTTTTTATCCTTTATTTTTTAAAACAGGGTCTCACTGAGTAGCAGAGGGTCTTACTAAGTATCTGAGGCTGGCCTCGAACTGTGATCCTTCGGTCTCAGTCTCCCATGTACTGGGATTACAAATGGAGATTACAAGTGTAATCTCCCAAGTGGGATTAAAAGTAATCAATGCCTGGCAATTAATTAAAGTGTTGGTTGACCAACTTTATGAATTTATTTTTTTAACTCTATTCTAGAGAATTTGAAAAGTAGAGAAAGCCCCCCCAGCCATCACCCCACCTCAGGATTTATTAACATACGGCCCCTTTGGTCTCACTCGTCCCACTTCCTTCTTCACACACGGAAACATATCAGATTATTTGTAAAAAAAATTCCAGACACCATATCGGTGGCATGTCTTTAGTATATATTTTATAAATAAAAAGAATTTTTGGTTATAGCAGAGCCACAATATTATTATCAAACTTGACAAATAACAATAAGTTATTAATATCTCAACAAGTATCCAGTCAATACTGAGATGTGTCTCATTGTCTCTGTTTGGTGTTGAGGACTGAACCAAGGTCTCTGCAGCTAGGTGAGCTATACCCCCGCCCCGGTCTCATGTTGCCTGCCTGCCTGCCTGCCTGCCTATCTGCCTGCCTGCCTGCCTGCCTGCCTGCCTGCCTGCCTGCCTGCCTGCCTGCCTGCCTATCTGCCTGCCTATCTGCCTGCCTGCCTGCCTGCCTGCCTATCTGCCTGCCTGCCTGCCTGCCTGCCTGCCTGCCTGCCTGCCTGCCTGCCTGCCCATCTGCCTGCCTGCCTGCCTGCCTGCCTATCTGCCTGCCTGCCTATCTGCCTGCCTGCCTGCCTGCCTGTTTGCCTTCCTTTTTTCTTTCTCTTTTTCTTCCTTTCCCTTTCTCCCTCCCTCCCTCCCTCCCTCCCTCTCTCCCTCCCTCCCTTCCTTTTTTCTTATTTGAATCAGAATCCAGACAAGGCCCACACCAATCTCTGTTTTTGTTGTTGTTGGTGGTGATGTGAAACTCACATTAACATGTAATTAACACTTTTTTAAATGTTTTTTATTTAGTTATGGTTCTGGGGATTGAACCCAGGTGTGATCTACCTCTGAGCTATATTCCCAACTCTTAAAAAAAATCCATTATTTTGTTTATTTTTATTTTTACAGTAGTAGGGATAGAACCCAGGGGCATTCTACCTCTGAGCTACACCTCCAGCCCTATTTTTTATTCTTTATTTTGAAACAGGGCCTAAGTAGCTGAGGTTGTCCGTGAACCGTGATCCTCCTGTCTCAGCCTCCCAAATGCTGGGATTACAAGCGTGAGCCACCACGCCCATCCTAAAATTTATTATTTTGAAGCAGGGCCCTATTAAGTTGTTCAGGGTCTTGCTAAATTGCTGAGGCTGGCCTTGAACATGAGATCCTCCCGTATCAGCCTTTCAAGTACTGGGATTACAGGCAAGTGCCACCATACTTGGTCACTTTTATCTGTTTATTGATTGGAAAAATGCCCTTTAGTCTTTCCCTGCTCTCCTTTTCCTCTGGCCCTGGCATCTGTTAAGCTACTCTCTGCTGCTATGGATTTACCTATTTTGGATTTTTTTTTTTTCCAGTATTGGGAACAGAACACAGGGTCTCATACATGCTAGACAAATGCTCTACTAGAGAGCCACATCCCCAGTCTTTTAAAAATGTTATTATTTATTTATTTATTTATTATTTATACCGGGGATTGAACCCAAGGGCGTTCAATCTTTGAGCTACCCTAGACCTTTAAAATTTTTTTATTTTGCTTTTTAAGTATATTTGTTTTTAATATGCTCTTATTGATACATTGTAGTTCTCACAACATAATGCAGTTCAGTGACATGGACATACATCCACACCGTACCTGGTGAGTTTAATTTAGTATTTTAGAACAAGGTCTTGCTAAATTGCTCAGGCTGGCCTTGAACCTGTGATCTTTCTGCCTCAGTCTCCTAAGTAGTGGGATTACAGGGAGGTGTCACCATGCCTGGCTTAGTTTTATTTTAAGATAGGCTCCTGCTAAATGCCCAGGCTGGCCTCAAACTTGTGATCCTGCCTCAGCTTTCCTAGTGGCTGGGATTATAGGCATGTGCTACTGTAGCTGGCTCTATTCTGGTTATTTATTTTTGGTGGTGCTGGGGATTAAACCCAGGGGCTTTCTACCACTGAACTACACCCCCGGCCTTATTTTATTTTTTAGTTTGAAATGAGTCTCACTAAATTGTGGAGGGCCTCACTACATTGCTGAGGCTGGCTGTGAACCTGTGACCCTTTAGACTCAGCCTCCCACATATTGGAGTTACAGGCATCTACCACCACGCTCTGCTTGGATATTTTCTTTAAAAGAAATTATAGTAGCCAGGTGTGCTGGTGCACGCTCGTAATCCCAGCGTTCAGGAGGCTGAGACAGGAGGATCATGATTCGTGGACAGCCTCAGCTACTTGGTGAGGAGGCCCTTTGCAACTCAGTGAAACACTCCTTCAAAATAAAGAATAAAAAATAGGGCTGGGGGTGTAGTTTGGAGGTAGAACGCCCTGGGTTCCATCCCCAGTACCAAAAATAATAATAATAAAAAAAGAAATCATAATACTATGTGGCCTTTGTATCTGGTCTTAAGTTTCTTTCTTATTTATTTATTTATTTATTATTTATTTTGCGGTACTGGGGATGGAACCCAGGGGCATTCTACCTCTGAGCTACACCCCCAGCCCTATTTTTATTCTTATTTTGAAACAGGATCTCCCTGAGTTGCAAGGGGCCTCACCAAGTAGTAGCTGAGGCTGTCTGCAAACCCCGATCCTCCTGTCTCAGCCTCCTAAATGCTGGGATTACAAGCGTGCGCCACCACAGCTGGCTTAAGTTTCTTTTAATATAAAGGTCCTTCGTCCTTCTCTTCTTCTATTTGATTTTTATTTGTTGAACAAATGGAGACATCATTTCTCCAACCTGGATTTTGCTGACTGAATCATGAGGATGCTGTCTAACACGCTTCTAACCCCCTCTACCTTCTGGTGTTTGGTAGTGTTAACAGCAAGACCAGATTCAGGTTTAATATTTTGGCTAGAATCTTTAGAATTTAGTCCTACGTATTTCACATTATTTTGCATGAGGAGATATTTAGTATTATTTTGTCATAAGATCAGTTGGGGGCTCAGCTATGGTCAGCCTGACCCAGCCACTCTGAAGTTCCCCTTAGCTTCTCACTGAGGGATTCTAGGAGCCGCTGCCCGACATTGCCTGGATCCATTATTTCATTAGGGGATATGAAAGGTGATGTTCTAATTTGTCATTCTTTTACATTGGTGAGCTGAGCTTCTATTAAAAATAATTTCTCACATTTAATGTTTGGTCATTCTGAAATATAGTACGTGTTAAAAAGGCAGATAAATACTTGATTCTTTTTTTTTTTTTTTTTTTTTTGGTGTTACTGGGGGTGGAACCCAGGGACTTTTCTACCTCTGGGCTATACTCCCAGACCTATTTTATACTTTATTTGGAAACAGGGTCTCACTAAGTTGCTGAGAGCCTCACTAAGTAGCTGAGGGTGGCTTCGAACCTGTGCGATCCTCCTGTTTCAGCCTCCCAAGTCAGAAAATAAATTAGGAGCCAGGTGTAATGGCGCGTGCCTCTAATCTCCATACTTAGGAGGCTGAGACAAAAGAACTGCAGGTTTGATGCCAGCCTCAGCAATTTAGCGAGGCCCTCAGCAACTTAGACCCTGTTTCAAAATAAAAGAATAAAATAGGGTGGGGGTGGAGCTTGGAGCTAGAATGTCCCTGGGTTTGATCCGCAATATAAAAAAGGAGAAGAAAAAAACTTAATTAGGTCTTTAGCCTTCTCCAAAAATTTCTGTCAGATTTTTTTAAGGTATCAGTATGAATTTAGGATTAGAATATATTTGATATGCTTTGGTTTAATATGGCTATTATTTTTATGCTCAAGTTTCCCACTCCTGGCCAGTGGGAGCCACTTAGGGTCAGTATGTCATTTGGCACAATATACAAGTCTTGATAGTTTGCTTTCTTTGCTTTCTTTTTTTTTTTTTTTTTTTTTTCAGGTCTGGGGATGGAACCCAGGGACATTCGACCTCCGAGCTACACCCCCTGCCCTATTTTTTTTTTTATTCTTTATTTTGAAACTAGGTCTCACTGAGTTACAGAGGGCCTCACTAAGTAGCTGAGGCTGTCTGCGAACCGCGATCCTCCGGTCTCAGCCTCCCGAATGCTGGGATTACAAGCGTGTGCCACCATGCCTGGCTAGTTTGTTTGCTTTCTGATATGACAAATATTCTGTTCCCAGTCATGTACCTTTAAAATCATATGTTGGCATTAATATTGATATTGTTAGCGAAACTATTTTATGTACATCAAATAAGTAATTGTGTCTGTGTTCTTAGACACAAAGATTTTCATCATAGTAGAAATACATATGTAAAATTAAATAATTTAAGTAAAAACTCAGTAATTCTAGGTTTGAATTGGATATTCTTCATAAACTCATGATATGGTTTCTCTTGAAACAATATTTTCCAGCACTTACCACTTAAACATCTAGAAACAGCGATGAATCCCACAGCAAAGAGAACCCAGACTGTGGTCTGCAAATACCGTTTCTCACTAAATGAATGCTCCTTGGATAAAAATTGATGCAGGTCTAGGGCAAGAAATTCATATAGGCTTTGGATGGACATTTGTGTGCATTTGTAAGCCAGGGCGCTATTTATTTATTTATTTATTTGTACTGGGGATTGAACCCAGGGGCATTCTACATCTGAGCTACACCTCCAGCCCTTTCTACGTTTGGTTTGAGACAGGGTCTAAGGTGCTGAGCGTGGACTCAAACCTATGGTCCTCTTGTCTCAGCCTCCTAAACAGTGGGGTTACAGGTGTGCCAGTATGCCCAGCCTTTTTATTTAACTTGCAGAGGTTGTCTTCACTTAGTGCTATTAGCCCATCAATATCATATTTGTATTTTTCAGTAAAAACCATAAGTTATGTCTTTCCCCTTTTTAAGGTTAATTTTGCAATATGTTGAAATTAGAAGTACCAGCTGAGACATCTTCCAGGAGACACCTCACTGTTGCAGGAGAAGCCCAAGTAGGTCTTAAACCATCCAATTCATTATGCAGATAAAGGTTTTACCTCCTTGAAGAGGAGACCTCTTGAAGAATTCCTGCAAATCCTGGGTCTTTCTATAACTGCACACTGGGATGATGATAGTTCTGGGCTGAGTAAGGCTCAGTATCAACTTTGTCAGAGCTGAATTGAGCTCTGGGATGGATTTGGAGGCAGGCTTAGGACCACCTCTACCTTCCCCATCCACCCCTGACGAGGCTCCCTTTCTCAAACGTAAAGACTCTATGATATGGCTTAAGGTGTGTGACACTGGAACAAGAAATGACCCTCGGATCGGTGCCCAAGACAGCTCTGCTCACCTCCCTTGTTACTCGGTCCCTGGCACGTGCTCATCTCAGCTGCTTGTGCCTTTATTCCTTCCTTCTTGGTCATCAACTTTACTGCTCCAGACCTACTTGCTCCTGGTTCCATGGCAGTTGCCACAAAAAGGCACCTTCAGCCCCTGAATCTCTATGACCTGTTGACAGCTCCTGTCCGATGGCTGATTCACTCTGTGTTTCACAACCATGGTTCTAGAGGAATAATCTGATGAGCTTTGTTTGGGTTCAATGGCTGCTGGTGGGGTGGTATTAGGGCTTCCTCTTCTAGGGTATCTGCCCTTATAAGACAATTAGGAAGCTTCTATAGGAATGATGGGCATGGAAGAAATGACTGACAGCTCTCACAGAAGGCACAAAGAAGAACCCAGTGGCAGCTAGAGGGATGTCCCCCCTTGCTTCTTGGTAATTCGACCCTGCTGTTTCTACCACTGAGGGCCATCACTTAGACCCAAAGGTCCTCTCCTATTGTCCATGTTCTTTCTTCTCTTTTAATCTTGTTATTTATCTGACCAGTTTCTCACCCTTCAATAAAACAGGTTCAGGCCTCATCTCACCTCCCTGCCTCTTCTAGATTCGATGGGTTGAATGAACCATGTTGATAATTCACCTGGTCCTGAATACACTGGACTCATTGAATACACTGTCCTGAAACGATCACTCTCTTGACCATGAGCTCCTTGAGGACAAGGCCTTGTCCTATGTATTTTTTCTCCCTAGGGCCTTGCATAGGTCCCAGTAGGAGCTCAGCAAGTGTGGACCTGAAGCCGCTGGCCCCCCTAGCCCTCACTGACCTTCTCCTCCCGTGTTCTCCTAAACCTTCTGTGTGTGGCATACAAGTTAGCCACTGATAAACTCTCCTGCCATTTAAAAAGTGAGTCTCAGCCGGGTATGGCGGTGCACGCTAGTGATCCCAGCATTTGGGAGGCTGAGACTGGAGGATCATGGTTCACAGATAGCCTCAGCTACTTAGCAAGGCCCTTCCTTTGCAACTCAGTGAGATCCTGTTTCAAAAATAAAAAGACTAAAAAAGAGGGCTGGGGGTGTAGCTAGGAGGTACAATGCCCCTGGTTTCCATCTCTAGTATGGCAAGAAAAAAAAAGTAGGGTAGTAAGCATTAAACTATTTCATTTACATATAAAAAGTGAATTGGATTTGCCTTCTCAGTAGGTTCTGAGCCCCTTGGGCAGAGGAAATGAGTATCATGCTACTTTTTCTCAATATAAGGTACTGGTAGAAGCTGGTCACACTCTTTGATATTTGCCATTTGATTTCTAAGTTTTTGCTTTGGATAGAGCATAGTTTCATCCACTGAAACAAGGCTCTAAAATAATAGTGACTTAAATAGATAGAAGTGCATTTTTCTCTCATGTAGCCATTTAGGTCTAAACAGTCCAAGGCTTGTATACGGGCTACGTTGTGCCAGAGTAGCACCCCTTCGGGCCACTGACTGGTTGTTGATACATCACTTCTGTTTATGTCCTGTTGGCCAGAACTTATCATGTGGTCATACCTAGCTGCAAGGGAGTCTGAGAAATGTAAAGTTGTTGTTTTATAGAACAAGATGGTAGGGAGAAAGATATTGAAGGATAGCCCGCAATCCCTGCCAAGGTCCCTCCCTTATGTGCCTGAACAATTCTATCAGAATTCTTTTTGAGCATCCTCCTCCTCCTCCTCCTCCTCCTCCTCCTCCTCCTCCTCCTCCTCCTTCTCCTCCACTTCTTCTTCCACTTCTTCTTCTTCTTCTTCTTCTTCTTCTTCTTCTTCTTCTTCTTCTTCTTCTTCTTCTTCTTCTCTCTCTCTCTCTCTCTCTCTCTGCCTCTGAGCTATACTCTCAGCCCTATTTTTATATTTTATTTTGAAACAGTATCTCTCTAGCTTGCCGGCAGCCTCACTAAGTTACTGCTGGTTGTGAACCTGTGATCTACCTGTCTCAGCCTCCCAAATACAGGCATGCACCACTATGCTCGGCTTTTCTTCTTTCATGAGATCATTTTTTAAATGCCAAAAAATAAAAAATAAAAATGGTTGGGCACTGTGGCATATGCCTGTAATTCCAATACTTGGGAGGCTGAAATAGGATTGCAGGTGAGAGATCAGACAGCAATTTAGCAAAACCCTCTATAACCTAGCTAGACCCCATTTCTTTTTTTGTTGTTGTTCTTTAGCTAGACCCAGTTGTAAAATAAAATATTAACAAAGGGCTGGTGGCATAGCTCAGAGGGAGAATGAGCTCGGATTCAATCTCTAGTACCCAAAACAAAACAAAACAAAATTATAAAAGAAATACATGCTCATTGCAAAACAAAATCTCGTGTGTGTGTGTGTGTGTGTGTGTGTGTGTGTGTGTTACTGGGGATGGAACCCAGGGGCATTCTACCTTTGAGCTACACTCCCAGCCCTATTTTTTATTCTTTATTTTGAAACAGGGTCTCACTAAGTTGTGGAGGACCTCACTAAGTAGCTGAGGCTGTCTGCAAACCCTGATCCTCCTGTCTCAGCCTCCCAATTGCTGGGATTACAAGTGTGCACCACCATGCCCAGCTAAAACAAAATATTTTGATGTATATTAAATACAGTGTAAAAAATGGCTCCCCATCACCACCATACCAAATACCTCTCCAGCACCATCACCACCATACCAAATACCTCTCCAGCAGTGACTATAATCGACAGTTTGGTGTGTTTCCTTCCAGATCTTTTTTTTTTTTTTTTTGGTGCTACTGGGGATGGAACCCTTCTAACTTCGGGATACACTCCCAGATCTATTTTATATTTTTTAAAATTTGGAAACAGGGTCTTTCTCTTCTCTCTCTCTCTCTCTCTCTCTCTCTCTCTCTCTCACTCACTCTCTTTTTTTTGTGGTACTGGGAGTGGAACCCAGGGGCTTTCTACCTCTGGGCTATACTCCTAGACCTATTTTCTATTTTATTTGGAAACAGGGTTTCACTAAGTTGCTGAAAGCCTCACTGAGTAGCTGAGGCTGCCTTCGAACCCGTGCCATCCTCCTGTCTCAACCTCCCAAGCGTGCGCCACCATACCCGGCTGGAAACAGGGTCTCTTAAGACAGCAAGGCTGGCTTCGAACCTGCATGATCCTCCTGTCTCCTTCTCCCAGGTGGGGGGATTACAAGTGTGCGCCACCACGCCTGGCTCTTCCAGACCTTTTAACACGTTTTCATGAACATGTGCACACACATGCATGCACACACTTCCTTATAGATGCATGCGTGTATATGTACTTTTGTGCATATGTATATGCATGTGTATGGTACTGGGTGTTGAACCCAGGGGCATCTTATCTCTAGGGTACACTCCCAGTCCTTTTTATTTTTCTGTTTTGAAACAGGGTCTCGTTGGTTTCTGAGAGCCTCACTACATGCAGCTTTCAATTGCTGCAAGGCTCTCAGCTGCAGTGATCCTCCTGCCTCAGCCTCCCAAGTCCTAGGATTACACGTATACCCCACCACCCTAACTTATGTATGTACATTTTCCAAGTAGGTTATTATAATAACTATATGTCATAGCAATTTATTTTTATAAAGCAATTTTGTTTTTTTGTAATTTATCATGGACATTTTATGTTAGCATAGAGTATTATTTCATGACATATTTCACGATATGAATAAAACTTTATTTAAAAACATTTTTCATTGATGGACTTTTTAGAAAACTGTTGTGGCATAAAATTTGACCTTTATTGGGATAAATATTTAAGTTGAATTGATGAGCTCTCAGCTCTAATTAGATACAAGTGAAATGATTGACAAACCGTATGACCAACGTCATCCCCTATGTCTCCAGAGGGATGTGGTACAGTTGATTTTTCTTTTTGCTTTTTTGGTGGTGGGGATTGAACCAAGAACCCAGGGTTATTCTACCTCTGAACTATACCTCCAGCCCTTTTTATTTTTTATTTTGGTATAGGATCTTGCTAAGTTTCTGAGGCTAGCCTCTCACCTTGATCCTCCTGTCTCAGCCTCCCAAGTCCTGGGATTATAGGCTTGCATCACCACACCTGGCTTCGGGACAGTTGATTTGGGTGAGGCACCTTCACTTCCTCAGAGAGGGGTCCAGTTAATAATAATCAATTTGCTTAAGTTGGTTTAGTACATTCCAACCCTTCTAAGAGTCTGTGATATTACTGAACCCTTCTATAGTCCTGGTAGAAAGCAGGGCAGGTTTTATCAGCCTCAAAGTCCAGATGAAACCAAGCCCAGATGATCGCAGAGGTGGGTGGCTACTGGTCAGGGCAGACCTGGGAAGGCTCAGCGTGCCTGGCCTGGCTCAGTGTTCCCAGGGCGTCCCCACTCTCCAGGGCCTGTCCTCTCACTTATTCTGCCAGACTTAGGAATCCTGAAGATAGTAACACGGACTCTCATGAGCCAGTACCTTGTGGTCCTTGAAGGGTAATCCACATTGCCTAAGAAGAGGGTATTTAACCTGGTGATGGCCTGAGGGATTACTGGGGGGATGGAGATCAGTTAATCGGCCCTCGTAGGGTGCTGTGGCACACCGGACTCAGGTTCCTTGCCCAAATTTACACTGCGCATCGGTGGCAGAGCTGGGCCAAGAACCTGCGTCTGTCCCTTCTAGTCCAAGCCCTCCTGATGCATCTCACTGAGGCATAAAGAGGCTCTGGGGAGGGACTCATCGAAGAGAAGCAATGTACTCAGCAGGCACAAAGCACAGGGAGATAGCTCAGCCATGCCCGGGGTAGGAGATAAAATGGTGCCCCCTAAGGGCTAGAGAGAATCACAGGAGAGAGGCGAGTCTACTCCGAAAGAAGCCCCCGCTTCTCTTCACAGTGTGGTCAGGTGGGCTCACCCCTTGGGGACGGAATGGCGTGATAAGAGCAAAGGCTGAGGAACGGCTCAGGCAAGCCTTCCAATTCTTCCTGAGCAATTCCTTATGGCCCAGGTGATCCTGGACAGGTGCCGTGCCTCTGGGTCTCAGTGGTCTCCTCACAAGGACGGGGCAGCAGAGAACAATACAACAGTAGCTTGGAAAGATCAGAGGGCTGAATGATGGTGGCTTTTAGTAGCCACACACATTTGCTGAGAACCTACGGGAGACAGCCACAGTGCAGGTCACAGTGGGGGAGACAGAAACGAGCCATGAGCTAGTGGGGGGCAGGCAAGACAGAAACCAGTTTTTTTTTTTTTTTTTTTTTTTTTTTTGGTGGTACTAGGGGTGGAACCCAGAGGCTTTCTACCTCCGGGCTATACTCCCAGACCTTTTTTTTTTTTTTAAATATTTGGAAACAGGGTCTCGCTAAGTTGCCCAAAGCCTCACTAAGTAGCCAAGGCTGGTGTCGAACCCATGCGATCCTCCTGTCTCAGCTTCCCAAGTGTGGGGATTACAAGGATGTGCCACCACGCCCGGCAGAAACCAGTTTTTTTTTTTAAATTTAATTTGGAGCCAGGCGTGGTGGTGCACGCTTGTAATTTCAGTACTTGGGAGGCTGCGACAGTAGAATCACACAGGTTTGAAGCCAGCCTCAGCTACTTAGTGAGGCTCTCAGCAACTTAATGAGACTGTTTCCAAATAAAATATAAAAATAAATAGGTCTGGGAGCATAGCCTGGTGGCAGAAAGTCCTGGGTTCCTTAAAATAAATAATAATTCAGAAGGCTTATACCATGAAGGCTCAAATTCTGGTTAGAATTGATTATCCCTCCATCCCTCTTTCCATCCTTCCCTCCCTCCTTTTCTGTCTGTCTGCCTGGTTTTCTTTTCTCTTTTTCTGTGATACTGGGCATTGGACCCAGAGATATTGTACTTCTGAGATAAACCCGTAGCCTATTTATTTTTTTTATGTTGAAACAGGATCTCATGAAGTTATTGAAGGTCTCACTATGTTCCTGAGGCTGACCTTAAACCTGTGATCCTCCTGTCTCAGCCTCCCAAATACTAGGATCACAGGTGTCCACCATCCTCCCCCACCGGACTGATAACCTCTTATTTTACAAACGCCTTCTCCAACACACAGGAAAACCAGAATTCCAACACAAGGATGTTCAACATCTTGCAAGTGCCCTTGGTGATTAAAGAGAGCAAACTAACAGGTGATACCAGCAAATTAGACTTGTAGACTGCAGACAGACGGAGTCCTTCAGCGCCTTCGTCTCTTAAGGTCTCTTTGGACCAGGCAAACTTCCCATGCCACATCCTGTGGGGCCTGGAGGCCACATATGACATCTCTACTATTTGAGACCACTCTGTCTTTTGACTTCAGTGGGGAAGATTGATTCCACTAATCTCCTGTATAGTTAGGCCCATCTTTGCTCAATGAAAGTTAAAAAACAAAACAAAACAAAACACCAAAAACTCAAAGCTTGGGATCAGCCCTTCTTTTTTTTTTTTTTTGGTGGTACTGGGATTCCTGGAAACCCTTCTATCTCTGGGCTACACTCCCAGACCTATTTTTTATATTTTTATTTGGAAACAGGGTCTCTTAAGCCAGCAAGGCTGGCTTCAAACCTGCGGGATCCTCCTGTCTCCGCCTCCCAAGCGCAGGGATTACAAGCGTGCGCCACCACGCCTAGCAAGATCAGCCCTTTTTTCCACCACGCCCAGCAAGATCAGCCCTTTTTTGTAAAGCACATTCTGCTTTTTGTTCTCAGCTTCAAGAATCTCCCTGTCCAAATGAGGCTGTGCTCTGCCTGCCTTGCATTCACCATAGATTGATTGATGATTGATTGATTGATTGATTGATTGCAGTACTGAGGATTGGACCTTGCACCTGCTAGCAAGTATTCTACCACTGAGCTATATCACAACCCTTAAAAAAAATTTTTTTTCAGTACTGGATATCAAACCCAGAGACATTTAACCTCTGTGCTATACCTCCAGTCCTATTTAATTAAATTATTTAATTAATTTATTTTGTGGTACTGGGGATTGAGCCCAGAGGCATTGTACCTCTGAGCTACACCCCTAGGCCTATTCTATTTTATTTTTTATTTGGAAACAAGAGCCCACTAAATTGCAGATGGCCTCACTAAATTGCTGAGGCTGGCTGTGAACTTGAAATTCTCCTGTCTCAGCCTCCTGAGTACTGGTATTATAATTGTGCACCACCACGCCCGGCTTCTTCTTTTTTTTTGAAAGAGTCTTGCTAGGTTGATAAGAGTGTCACTACTTGTTGAGGCTGTTCTCAAACCTGTGATCCACCTGTTTCAGCCTCCAAAGTAGTAGAATTACAGGTTTGTACCACCACACCCTGTTCCTATTTTTTATTTTGAAACAGGGTCTCACTAAATTGCCAAGGGCCTCACTAAGTTGCTAGGGCTGACCTTGAATCTGTGATCTTTTTGTCTCAGCTTCCCAAGTATTGGGATTACAGGTATGCGGTGGCACACTGGCTTTATTTTTTATTTTGAAACAGGGCCTCAATTGCTGAGGCTGGTCCCAAACCTACGATCCTCCTGTCTCAGGCTCCCAAGCACTAGGATCACAGCTGTGTGCCACTATGTCAGGCTAAAATTTTATTTTGAGACAGTGTCTTGCTAAATTGCTCAGGTTGGCCTTGAATTTGCGATCGTCCTGCCTCAGCCTCCCAAGTTGTTAGGACTTCAGGGGTGTGCCACCAACACCTGGCTCATACATTTATTTCAGGACTTGGGCACGGGGTGTCTGGACCTGTGGGGTACTGTTGTGTTTTCCAGGAGATGCTCTGGTTCCCAAAGGGAAACCAAGGCTGTCCCTTCCTGTCTCCACTCCCTGCCTGCCCTCACAATGTCAACGTGCCGCCTCAGCACCTGGTATGCCTGCCAGTCTTCCCCTTTCTCCTGCAAGTTCTGGCAAAAGCCCAGTCATCCTTTTCTCAGCTGGGTCTCTCTGGTAGATGGGGCCCAGTGATCCTGTCCATAGGTCCCCAATAACCACCCAGCTCACAGGACTCGCTAAAGGCTATCATTACCCAAACCACACTTCTAAACCTCTCATCAAAACTTCAGGGCTGATGTGGGCTGGGAATAAGGAAGAGACTTGGAGAAATGCAGCCATGCCTGGGAGCACTGGGGGCCTGTCCGGGCGAATGCAGGAGAAGATGGTGCACTTTAGGAAACAGGCCAAGGAGCCGTTGGTTCCAAGAAAAGCGAACAACAGTAAAACAAAACCATCAGATCCAAATCGGTTCCTACGAACACACAAAGAAAGAGAAATGCACCAGTCAGGGTGGATACAGGATCTGGCAGCAGCCCTGGGACTCCCAGAGTTGCCTAATGGGAGAACTGACATTCTAGAACATTAACTAGGATTCATTGTCCCAATAGTGACAGTTATCAGTGCTGAGGACTCTGTCAGATGCTGTGCTACATGCGCCATGTGTCCTATACCATTGAAACATAGATCCTGGAGCTTGTAATCCCTGTACAGGCCGAGACAGGAGGATGATGATTTTAAGACCAGCCTCAAGCCGGGCGTGGTGGCGTACGCTTGTAATCCCAGCATTTGGGAGGCTGAGACCGGAGAATCGTGGCTCACGGACAGCCTCAGCTACTTAGTGAGGACCTCTGCAACTCAGTGAGCCCTTATTTCAAAATAAAGAATAAAAAATAGGGCAGGGGGTGTAGTTCAGAGGTCAAATGCCCCTGGGTTACATCTCCAATCCCCCCCCCCAAGACCAGCCTCAACAATTTAGCAAGGCCTTCAGTGAGACCCTGTTTCAAAATAAAAAATAAAATAGGGCTGGGGGTATATCTCAGAGGTAGAATGCCCCTGGGTCCTATCCTCAGTACGAAATAAAAAATAAAAATAACAAAAAGCAATAGAGATACTGAGAGCACAAAATGTTTTCTCTGCCATTTGTCCACTCATCCCTCCATCCTTCCATCCCTCTATCCATCTATCCAATCATTCATCCATCCATTTATCTATGTACCCATTTATTCATCCATCCATTCATCCAGCCATCAATCCATCCATCCAGAAACATTTACTGAGCAAGTACTAGGTCCCCGAGAGAGCTGTGATTTGACAGTCGTTGGAGATCCACACATAACCATGTAGCCCCCGCACCATGTTATAATATAACGTGAACTGATTTTTCCAGGAATCTGCCAAAGGGCCCCCAGCTCCACCCCCACCTCCCACCTTGTGAGTCAGAAATTAAAACTCACTCATTAATCCCATCTTAAAGTCCCAACCAGCTCTCTGCTTCAAGTGGTAATAAATATTTCATGCCCAATTGTGCTGCGTTCCTCGCTGTGTTTATTAAATGGCGTTTCTCATAATTCCAGTTATTCATTTTAATAGGTCAGGCCTTGGCTGTGATTTAAACAGACCGCTGAGGAAACAGCCGTGGTTAAACATTGTAACAATATGGATTATTAATTTAATTGGCCGGCTATTACTTGTTTGGACTCTGAGCTAACACATTTAGTTCGGTCTCTGGTGGCCCATAAACCGCAAAGGTCGTGACTTTAACATTCAGAAGAATGGGAAAAAGGAATTGGGGCTGAGATCGGGAGGAGAGCTCTGAGCGCAGCACGGGAAGGCGGCCTGGGGAAGCGGCCGGCTGGCTGCAGGCAGCGCGGGGCAAAGGGCTGCATTTGTGGGCTTCTCATTAAAGCTTCAGCAACCGCTGCCCGGGTTGGAACTGCCGGGAGCCAGCATCTCACTTGGATTTATTTGTGAAAGAACCCAGCCCTCAGCTATGGGGATGGGCCACCCCGACCCGGGGAAGGCCTCGCCTCTCTGTGGATGCCCCAGCCACATGGCAGCTCCTGCATTAAGTAAGTGATGCAGCCACAGGTCCTCCTGCTGCCCGTCCCTCAGCCTCCCAAACATCACAGCTCTGTGTTGAGGAACATGACTTCCTCCTGTGTCCAAGGTTCTGTGAACCTTCTGGACAGCACGCAATGTCTGCAGGGTCTTACCTCTGCCCCAGACAGGCTCCTGCTCCTGCTGAGGAAGCTCCGTTGTTGATCCATGGATCCTAAGTCCTGCCGGATTCTTCCAGACGAAATCCAGCCCCTTCCTGTATTCTAAGAGAAGCCCTACTCTCTCTAGGCACGTTTGTGAGGGAGGGAGGCTGGACCGAGGGTTCTGTGAGGAGCGGAGGGGTATAGCCTGCAGTTTAGGAGTTAGGAGGGAGCCTTGGTGCTCCT
Source organism: Muscardinus avellanarius (assembly GCF_963383645.1). Classification (NCBI taxonomy): domain Eukaryota; kingdom Metazoa; phylum Chordata; class Mammalia; order Rodentia; family Gliridae; genus Muscardinus; species Muscardinus avellanarius. Next base: position 144,775,992 of record NC_137789.1, on the reverse strand, counting down.
CCACGGGCTTCGGGGTGCTCCAGGGGCTGCATGGCGTTCAGGGTTCTCCAGTTCCCTGCTGTCTGCTGACTTTTCACTCAGCTCCTTCACCTAGAACAGCTGTTTTTCATCAGGATCCAAGGACACCCGAGACGTTCCCTGGGGACCCGGATGGGCGGCAATCATTTCTTGGTAGCCTCCAATTAATTTGACCATTTTCTTCTCTTGAGAATGTACCAAACAACCCTCGGCAGTGCCTGCCAGACCCGTGGCTCTGTCACTGTGAGAAGGCTCGTTCACTTTATAGGGCCCAGTGGGCATGGTAGATCTGGCAATCTCAGGGAGCTCCTCCCTGATGTCATGCTAATTATCCGCCTAGATGGCAGGGTCCTTCCAGTCTGTAGATACTCTCCACACCTAACTTGAGAGCTCTTGAGAAATTCTGGGCCTAGTAGGACAGACGTAGCAGGTGAAGTTGTGAATGCGTCCCCCCAGTTGAGAGTCAGTGCCAGCAACCTTGGAGGAATCAGGTGATCCTCGTAAAGCAAGCTGCAGACTTTTCCGGTGAGTTTGCAATGGCTTGATCTTTGTGAAGCAGGATTCTCAATCCTTGGAAACATCAAAATTAAAAACAAATCAAGAGCCGGGCGTGGTGGCACACACTTGTAATTCCAGCATTTGGGAGGCTGAGACCCAAGGATTGTGGTTCACGGACAGCCTCAGCTACTAAGTGAGGCCCTCAGCAACTTAGTGAGACCCTGGTTCAAAATAAAGAATAAAAAATAGGGCAGGGGGTGTAGCTTAGAGGTCGAATGCCTCTGGGTTCCATCCCCAGACCCGCAAAGAAAAAAAAAAATCAAGTGTCCAATATGACATGTGTGTTTTGCTCTTTCAGTCTCCAGTAACACACACACACACACGCACACACACACACACACACACACACACACTCTTCATGTGGATATATATATATATATATATATATATATATATATATATATATATATATAGTGGTACTGGGGGTGGAACCCAGGGGCTTTCTACCTCTGGGCTATCCTCCCAGACCTACTTTATATTTTATTTGGAAACAGGGTCTCACTAAGTTGCTGAGAGCCTCACTAAGTAGCTGAGGCTGGCTTCGAACCTGCGCGATCCTCCTGTCTCAGCCTCCCAAGCGCGGGGATTACAAACATACACCACTACGCCTGGCTGGGTTTTTTTTTTTGTTTGTTTGTTTTTTGTTTTTAAGGAAAAGTTAAGTTAAAGTCACCTGTCTTTTAACGAAGGAAAGAAATGATGATACTCTTATGTGTCAACTTGCCTGGGCTAAGGGATGTCCAGGTAGCTAGTAAAAGTCTGTGAAGGTGTTTCTGGAAGATTCTAGCATTTGAATCAAGTAGATTGAATGAGGAGGATCACCGATGTGGGCAGACATCAGTCAATCTCCCGGCAACCCAAGGAGGACAGGAAGGTGGAGGGGGGTGAATTCACTCTGAGCCGGGCCAGCCTTCTCCTCCTGCCCTCAGACTGCGGTGCCTTAGTCCGACCGGCCAGCCCGTGCGCTCAGCTAGGGCTCGCACTGTCTGCTGCCCTGGTTCTCGGCCTCTGCCTTTTGTACGGGAAAACTAGTTGCAGGTGGCTTGCCCATGGACACAGACTCCAAGGCAAACCCAAGCGAGATGTGTGAAATGGCTGGAGACTTCCCTGAGAAAGGGGGGCTCGCCTTCTTCTCCGAGACCCCCATGCATCGCTGGGCTCCAGAGGGTGGGACTCTTTGTCTCAGGCAAAACCAAACTTGGCAGCTGCCTCTCTGAGGTCGTTTACATGAGGAGTGTTTATAAAAGGCAAACCATTCAGGAATTCATGGTTCTCTGTATCAACCCTTTTGGCTTGGGTGTTGGCATGGACACGCGCGTTCACAGCAGGCCTCGTGGTTATGAGAACCAGGCTGAGCACAGTATTTCTGAGTTCCTACTATATGTCAGAGAGGAGGGCACACACACACACACACACACACACACACACACACACACACATGAATAGGCAATATAGGGTGAGCCAAAGAGCGGGCAACCTCAGCCCGAGCTCCACCCGCAGGTCTTCAAGCCTGTGGGCCGCCATTTTGTGTGGCCAGTGAACTGATACCTCTTGGACGGTGACCACCACTTCCTGAGGCCTCGACCCTTGGCGTGGCCATGCACGTCCCGCCCATAACAGGCTTCAGAAAGACTCTGGGTTTGGACATCTCCAGGTGTTTATTTGGTTTTTCCTATTTCTTGTTTTTTAATTGGTTTCAGATGTGAGTACCCAATAGAGGCCCTGAATAAATAAAACAGATCATAAAATATGGCCAAGCAAAATGGGCATGAGTAACCCCAGAGTGCATGGAAATGCACTTCCAGAAAGGCTCATAAATAATGAGGTGGAAACAGTAGTCCATTTTCTCTTTAATGGAAAGCCAATTAGAAGCCCTCTCTGGACTGGCGGGAAGGAGCCAGGTTCCTTTGTTCTGTAACGAGGAGCCAGAGCCAGAGCCGCTGGGTGGGGGAGGGGGGCCACTGAGCCTGCCAGAACCTGGCAGAGAAGACGCTCTGGCCACTGGGCCTGCAGAGAGGGAGGCAGGAGAAGCCGGACCCTGGGCTTCCGTCCCGGCCACATTTCTCCAGCTCCTTCCAGTTGCTACAGGAAGTCTTGAAGCCCAAGCGGACTGTGACAAAGGACCAGGAGAACGATTCGAAGCCCCACAGCGGGAAGAGTCCTCAGCCGCATCCCTGCCAAGGCTTCTGAACTGCTCTCCCTCCATGCCCGTGTCTCCTCGCCCCACACCTGTGTCTTCTCGGAGTGGTCCTGATGCTGGAACATTGGAGATGACTGCCTTCCATGGAGGCAGAACGGGCAGAGGCCTCTTCACCCCGCAAAGGGCAGGCGTCCTGAGCGGCGCCAGCAGAAATCAGTGCTCTTCATCTCGGGTGCCCGCCTGGTGATTGTAAATGGGGGGCATGGTGGCCTCCCCTCGGAACCACTAAAGACACTCAGAGATAGAGGTTAAGAGCTTGGGAGTGGGGAGAACTAGATGAGATTTTTTTTTTTCTTTTTTTGGTGCGTGTGTGGAAGGGCACTGGAGGTTGAACCGAGGGCCTCGTGCTGAGTTACGTCTCCAGCCCTTTTTACTTTTATTTTGAGACAAGATCTTGGTAAGTTGCCCCAGCTGGCTTCAAACTTGGGATCCACTTGCCTCAGCCTCTGAGTAGCTGAGATTACAGGTTGCACCACTGAGCCTGGTTCTGGACAAGATTTTGGACTCAACTCCTTAATAGATGATGACCTTGGTCAAACTTCTCTCTGTTGCTTGCTTGCTTTTTATGGTGCTGGGGATTCAACTCAGGGACATTCTCTCAGTTACACCCCCAGCCATTTTCTTTTTCTTTTTTTATTTTGAAACAGGGTCTTGCTAAGTTGCTGAGGCTGTCCTTGAACCTGTGATCCTCCTGTCTCAGCCTCCCAAGTGCTGAGATTACAGACCTGGGCCAGCATGTCCATTTGGATGAGATACTTGACCCCATCCTTTAAGAGCTGTGTGATCTTAGTCAAGATTTTTTTAAACTGTTCTAAGTCGGTGTCTGCATTTTTAAAATACAGCCAATGAACTTGGTTTCTACTGGTCTGGAACCAAGGAAGAACAGCTGTACCTCTAGTAGTTATGAAAAGACCATGGCACCCAGCCTTTGGAATAGCCTGCAGGTCCCCCAGGGAGCCCACCATGGGCTGGGGAACATTGCTTTTAACTCCCATCTCCTCAGTAGGAACAGTGCTCCCTGGAGATATGGCCTGGGGTATTATCAGGACGAGGGGGGTTACCAGGTGGGTCCATCTACACCTAGGCCAGGCTGAGGAGGAAGGAGGTTGGAGCTCAGGATTCCTGCTCAGCAGTCCCGGGTGGGGACTGAGGACCTTCTGTGTCACCAGGGGAAACAGGAGGCCCTTCAGAAGTAAGTCTATTCTTGTCTACTCTAAACAGAATCAGAGCCGGGCACAGTGGTGCACGCCTATCATCCTAGTACTTGGGAGGCAGAGACAGGAGGATCTCAGGTTTCAGGCCAGCCTTAGCAGCTTAGCAAAAAAAGACCCTGTTTGGAAATAAAAAAATAAATAAATAAAAAGGGCTGGAGGTATAGCTTGGAGGTACAAGGGCCCTGGGTTCAGTCCCTAGTATTGATAATAATAATAATAATGATAACAATAATAGAATTGGCCGCCTTTTGCAGAGAGAGGACTTCAGTGAGCAGCCGTCTTGCTGTAGAAGCCTGGGCCAGAACTTTTGACAAAAGGCCGTAGCTGGGGAATCTGCTGTTCCGGTTCCTCACCAAGAGTTTTGGGCAAGTTTCTTAGAAATTCTGCTTGAATTTCCAACTCCGGTTGAAGTGCACAAACCATCCCTGGCCTCCCTTGCAGAGTAGGGAGGCTGGAGGGAGAAGATGAGGTCACGGGGCACGCCCAGGTACACGCTGCAGTCTCCATTACAGACCTGTAAAACCTGGGCTCCCAGAGGCCCTGGGCAGGCCAGCTCTCAGACCCTGCATCGTGTGGCTTTGACGGCTGCAAGCAACAGAAACTCGCTCATGAAGACCCAGGAGTGAGGCCAAACAAGAGGCCTTGCCAGACGAGGCGCGGTCGGTTTGGGCCGGAGGTAGTGGGGGCACGTGGCCAAGCTCACAGGGCATTCAAGCAAGAGAGATGAACTTGAACTTGTCACCGCACTCCAAATTTACCCTCTGGAAGGGAGGTCAAGGGTTTGGCTGGGTCACCTGGCTGTACCCTGAGCGAGGAGGAAAAGGCACTTGAAAGCAGTTCTTTCCAGACCGAGTGCGGAGGGAGAAGCAGCATCTCCAGAGAAAAGTTGGGATGCTGTTAACAAAGGCAGGCGAGGGACCCTGTGCTGGGCAGCCGGGGAGCAAGTTAGAGGTCCCCTGGTCGCAGCAGGGGAGTGGCACATCTAGATTCAAACCAGGTTGGTGGCCCAAAGGCCACGTGGGCCGTCAGCAATGGCCACGCGCAGACCCCACCCCCAGAGCGCCCGCTTCCCTGCAGACCCGCGGTTCCTCTTCAGCGGCCCCGTGATGCGGGCACCGCCTGGGAAGGTTCATGCCCTGCCTGCCGGACAGGAAATCTCTGAAGAGGGCAGAGGAAGAGGAAGCGAAAGAGATACAGAGCCGATCTAAGAGCAAGCGGGTGCCAGGGAGAAGTAGGAAGGGCTGTGGCTTTCTCAACGTGGGAAAATATCAGACCACTGGGAAGTTTTGTGGGGAAGGAGAACAGCCAGGGAGCAAATATAGGAAAGAATTAGAGATAGAGGAACTGTCAGAATCATCTTAGTAAAAAGAAGCCAAGAGGTCTGGGGATGGGGCTCAATAGTAGAATGCTTGCCTGGCATACATGAGGTCCTGGATTCCATCCCCAGCACCAAAAGAAAAAATAAAATAAAAAAGAAGAAGCCAAGTTACACTTTATCTATTATTTGAAAGTATTTGAGATGTCTTAGATCTTAAAACACTTACTCAGTGAGAGGGTTAAACTAGCAATTGTGGATTTAAAGAAATGTAGAAGGTGATAGTATATGACTAAAAACCTGTATTTAGGAAGTCTGAAATTTAGCCCAGAGCTTCCTGGCAGCTAAGGCAAAAAGGGAAACATGATGGGTTATATAATTTTCATTGTTTCATAAAAGGAAGTGAATCTATAAGTCAGAAGACATTTCTCCCAAGTGATTAAAAAATAAGAATAAATCAATTCTGTGTGACATTAAATAGCCAATGAAGTTTTTGCACTATAATTTTACTCAGGATGAAAACTGTTATTTCTAAGGCTATTATCGTGTGAACTGTTGTGGAAAGTAAGGCATTTCCTAACCAAGGCCCCCTCCAGGGCTGGAAGGGTCCCAGAGGGTATCAAGTGCAAAGGCTTCTCTCTGCAGAGCTCTGTTGCAGGGTGGGCCGTTTGCCCTGAGACCTCTCCATGCTCCGCACCTCTCAGTCTCCTCTGGGGTGGGCCAGCGCGGGGTGCACAAGGGACAGGGTGGGGGCTGGCTGAAGAAGAGACCAGGGGCTCCTCATCCCCCATTCCTCCCTGGACCGTGACCCCGGCTGTATCTTGTCTTCTCTGTGGCTCCAGCTTTGGGAAAACCCGGGGTCCGGCTTGCCAGGTCCTGGGCTCACTCTGGCCACCCACCTCCTTCCTGCCCTCCAGCCAGGGTGCCAAGGGTGCGGTGGCTCCTTTCGGTGTCCACCGAGAGGTGACTCTGTCTTCGATTCGGTGACTCTGTCCTCTCAGCTTTTAGTTTCTGCAAAGCCAATTGTTGTATCCAAGTCCCCGTTTCCAATAGTTAGTGGTTCCTGTCTCCTGGGCAGTCTGCCGGGCCCACTCCTTGGCTGGTTGGTCAGCCTTAACCCACAGACCTGGAGATGAGGCTCCTTCCCCGGTCACAGCAGCGATTCCATCGCCAAGGCGGGGTGGCCTGGTGGCTACGCCTTAGCTGGGGCAGAAAGCCGCCTTCCTCCTTCCCTTCCTTCCTTCCTTCTGCCTTCCTTCCTTCCTTCTGCCTTCCTTCCTTCCTCCCTCCCTTCCTTCCTTCTTTGTTCCTTCCCTCTCTCCCTTCCTTTTTCCTTCCTTCTTTCCTCCCTCTCTCCCTTCCTTTTTCCTTCCTTCCTTCCTTCCTTCCTTCCTTCCTTCCTCCTTTCCTCCCTCTCTCCCTTCCTTTTTCCTTCCTTCTTTCCTTCCTTCCTTCCTCCCTCTCTCCCTCCCTCCCTTCCTTCAGATGTTCCTTTCTTCCTTCTTTCCTTCTTATACTAGGGATTGAACCCAGGGGCATCCTACCTCTGAGCTACACACCCAGCCCTATTTTATTTTTACTTTGAAGCGGGATCTCTCTAGGCTGACGAGAGTCTCACTACTTGCCGAGCCTCACGGCGCGCCGGGCCTCCTGTCTCAGCCTCCCAAGCAGTGAGATCACAGGCGTGCGGCGCTGTGCTTGTCTCTAAGAAGGGCTCTGCTGGCTCTAGTGGAGACGGGTGGTGTTTGCTCAGCGGACACGTTCTCAGTATGGAATATGGCCTGGTATCCTGGGGGACTTAGAGAAGACTGGGGCCTCTGTCAAGTACTCAGGCGCTGGAGAATCGACCCCCAGAGTCTCCCCAGTGCTGCTCCCCTCTGAATCCCATAATCAACAGGGGTTCATCTCGTCTGCCCCGGCTTCTGTTTGCAGTCGAGCATCTCCAAACCACTGTCCTGTTGACAGCTGAGGGTGGGGGGCGTGCCTGCGTCCGGGGAGCCGCCCGGTTGCAGAACTGGAGGTTGACTACTCTGACTGACTGGGATACAAGAACATTGTCAGCGACAGTGGAGGTTTATTCGAATCCACTGGTATTTCTTTGGAGAGTTGGGGAGAGGAACAGATGCAGGTTTTGTAGGGCACAAACCCAGGGTTCATAAGCATGGGACTGGACCACGGGCTCTCCACTCAACCCTGTGTTTGGGTTAAAGTTTTGCTGATGCTATCTTGAAATTATTATTATTTTTTGGTACTGACTGAACGCAGGAATATTTTGCCTCTGAGCTATACTCCCAGCCCTTTTATAATTTTTTCTTTTGAAACAAGGTCTCACTAAGTGGCCTCAAACCTGTGATCCTCCTGTCTCAGCCTCCTGAGAACTGGGATTACAGGCATGCAGCACCGCACCTAGCAATGAATCTTGAAATTCTTGACTGTTTTGAACACAGGACTCCAAATTTTTATTTTGCACTTGGCCACACAAACTGTGGGGTTGATCCTGGATATAAGGCAAATCATTCGACTGGGGCAAATCATTATAAAATCAGCACAAAGTGATAAAAATAAAGTTAGGCATCAAGTCTTAGTGGTGGTACTTAGAAAGATAAAGCGCCCTGCAGAAACTAAAGTTTCATTAGCTTTATAGAATATCTGCCTCTGGGTGGGGGTGGAGGTGTCAACCCCTCTAGCACTCTTCAGATGTGATATAGGAGGCTGAGACGGGAGGATTGCAGATTTGAAGTCAGCCTCAGCAACCTAGTGACACCCTGTTTCAAAACAAAAATAAAATAAGGCTGAGGTGTAGCTTGATGGTAGAATGTTCCCGGGTTCAAGCCCCAGGAACACACACACACACATGCGTGCGCACATGTGCGCGTACCTGGAAGTCCTGGGGGGGTCAGTGCAGTGGATGGGCATTGAATGCACCCATCTCTGCATCCACACCCTCGACCTTTGTCTTACCTGCATAACTGCACTTTGTTCTGAGTTAGAAATTGCTCTGGGCTGTTTTTTTTTTTTTTTTTTTTTTTTTTTGGAAGGGTCCCATGACTCACATAGTTTGAAAACCACTAGTTAGACAAACCACATCACATCAGGCTTCATTGTTGGAGGGGATTGTCTTCTTTCAGAGGGCCTCAGCTGACCCGCTGACCTGGGGTGTCTCCAAAGCCAGGTAATAATAGGCTGTGCTCTAATCTAAGGAGACTCCACTGTATTTGCAGAGAGCTTTGAAATGTTCTGGGAAAAAGGCTGATCAGATGTTCAAGGTATTATATTCACGGAGAGAAAAACCCTCCCAAGTCTTTATAAAATGGATTAAACCCGTTTCTAAGGGCTGCAGGTTTGTGTGATCTTAATCTCATTCCTTACTCCTCATCTGCCACCTTGGCCTTTGTTTCCAGCGTGTGCGCCTTCCCGGGGGGGGGGGGGGGGGGGCGAGGGCCTAGCCGCCTTCCTGGGCGCCCTCCCCTTCCCGTCTCCTGCGCAAGGAGCTGAGCGAGGCCCTCCTTTGGCCGCCTCACCAGGTGCCCTTTCTCTGGGGGCGCAGCTCACGTTCACAGGCTCTGAGCCAGCGGAGGGACACCCAGGCACAATCTGGCAATGAAGCCGCGGCACCCCGGATGACTGCGGCGGATGGGAAAGTTGGGGATCGCAACCCTGTGCCGTGTATGGCGGAGTATCAGCCTTAGCTCGCTGGCATCCTCCTCTCTGTCCCTCTGAGCTAAAGGGCTTTTTTTTTGTATTGGAGATTGAACCCAGAAGCATTCTACTCCTGAGAGGCACCGCCAGCCCTATTTTATCTTAGTTTTTGGAAGCAGGGTCTTGCTAAGTTGCTGAGGCTGACTTTGAACCTGTGATTCTCCTGTCTCAGCCTCCCAAGTACTAGGATTACAGGTGTGTGCCTCTCTGACTACTGAAAGTTAATTCAAAGCAATGGGAACCACCCCAGCTCTTTGCAAAGGGGTAGTGTCCATCTCAGGGCTGCCCTCTCCAGTGGACACTGGACGAGCTCTCCAAAGTCAGAAGGTGGGTTTTTTGAGGACGTTCTAGCCCTGGTGCTGGAGTTGCCATTCAAGGCCCCTGTTGGTCAATATGCCAGGCTTGGTCTGTCTCCCTCTGCTGAGGCAGGAGAGGAGTTGCCCTGGGTACTAGCCCCTGAGAGGGGCCATTTCCACCACCACAGTGTCTCAGGACTGGCCCTCCTGCTCAGGGTACGGCCACAAAGAGTGTTAACCAGTTTCGAAACAGGGTCTCACAAAGTTGCAGAGGGCATCACTAAGTAGCTGAGGCTGGCTGTGAACCTGCCATCCTCCTGTCTCAGCCTCCCAAGTACTGGGATTATAAGGGTGTTCCACCACGCCTGGCTTGGTCATCTGTCTTTAAACAGGGTAGACCACTCAAAAGCCATGAGCTGTCAACCATTAAGGATTTGCAAAAGCAAATCCTGCCTCAAGAGGGCTTGCCATTTGTAGACCCACAAACAGCTGGTGAAAATTTTAGCTTGATCTCTACTATTCGTCCAAGATGCCTGTCGGGGAGGGGGTGTGAGTAGCTCTGTCGTCATGGAAACCACACCATCATGGCATCTCCCGTAACTGGGGCTCTGGAGATCGCCCCAGTCATCCTTGCTCAACCTTGCCTGGCTCTAGCTCCAAGGGTTCTTGATGGAAGGAGGAGACTGGAGATCAATGGCAGCCCTTGTCTGGGGTTCACAAGTGGCTAATTAACTAATTACACCTGACCACACAAAGAACTGGCTGGGCAGGTGCTCCCAGAGTGCTGTTGGGGCCAGTTACAGACCTACAGGCAGCTGACAGGTGAGGTCGAGGGGTGGGAAGAGCCTGCAAAAAGAGAGAGACAAGCGCTCCATTGGCAGGCGGGGCGCTGTGCGGGAATGCGCCAGTTGTCTATTGTGCAAAAACCCACCCCGACCTGCAGCCATCTACAACAAAGGCGTGGGCTTTTTGTTTTTCTTTTTCTTCTCATGAGTCAGCCTTTTGGACTGGGCTCTGCCGGTGGCTCTTCCGCTCTCCCTGGTGTCTGTGGAAACGCCAGGTCGGCTGCGTCACGCACATGCCTGTTGCCTCCCCTGGAAGACAGGCTTATTGTCCAGCACCCCATAGATCTATACAAATGTTCAATGGTAGAGTGAGTAAGCCTGGGTTTGGAAGAGAGTGACGCTAAGATACCCAGTGAAGCTGCGGGTCCCCGACCTGGGGAATGGCGGGTGTCGTGCTGGAGAGACAGTTCTCAGGAGAACCAGGAGAGGGTGTTCCCCTAGGTCTGGGGTCTGGGGCTCTCTCCTGGCAGAGAGCGGGGGCTTGCTGCAGAACGCGACTCAGACGCCTAGGGCTGCTCACACTACAGAGACAGGGACAAAGTGATCGAGTGTCTCTCGCCATCCTGGGCATCAGAGGGAGACCCTTCTTGTCCTGCTTTTGGGCTGAAAATAGCTGAATTCTCACTCATCATTCTTGCTCGTATTTCTGATTTGGGTTATTGAACTTTCAAAAAAAAACCTTTTTGCATTTATTTTATGCTGAATTTATTCCTATACTATAAATAGTCCGTCCGTCCATCCATCCTGCCTTCCTTCCTTCTTTCTTCTTTCTTTCTCCTCCTCTCCTCCTCTCCTCCTCCTCCTCCTCTTCCTCCTCCTCCTTCTCCTCCTTCTTTTTCTTCCTCTCCTTCTTCTTCTTTCCTTGGGGTTTAACCCAAGTGCATTCTACCTCTTAGCTATACCCCCAGCCCTTTTTAATTTTTTTATTGTGAAAAAGGTTCTGGGTAAGTTTCTGAGGCTAGCCTCAAACCTGGGATCCTCCTGTCTAGCCTCCCAAGCACTGGAATTAAATTCATGCACCACCCCGCCTGGCTGAGGCTGCCTTCTTTCTGGAGGTCTCTGAGACCATCTGTTTCCATGGAGACCACCTGCATTCCTTGACTCGTGGTCCTTCCTTGTACCACTCCCAACATCTTGCTTCCATAATCACATCTCCTGCTACTAGTGACTCTGATCCTTCTGTCTCCCTATTACAAGGACTCTGTGATTATACTAGGCTCACCCAGGTAATCCAGGACAGCTCCCCTCCAGACCCTTTACTTTGAGGTACATGGTGATAGACAACCGTAATCCCAGCAAGAAGATTCCAAGTTTGAGACCAGTCTCACCAGCATGACCCTGTCTCAAAATAAAAATTTAAAAAAGGGTTGGGGAAGCCAGATGTGTTGGTATATGCCTATAATTCCAGTACTTGAGAGGCTGAGAGAGGTGGATTGCAGGATTGAGGCCAGCCTCAATCATTTAGTAAGACTCCGTTTCATAATAAAAAATCAGAAGGGCTTGAGGTTGAAGATGCAGCTTAATGGTCAAGTGCCCCTGGGTTTGATTTCCAGTACTGCTAAAAGAAAAAAAAAATCCTTTACTTAGCCATATGCGCAGAGTCCCTCTTACCAGACACGGTAACACATTCATTGGTTTCTGGGATCTGGCTGTGGGTACTTTGGGGAGGCCATTCCTCTTTCTCTTGAAAGCAGAGTGGTTTAGGAACGGGGCTGTCCCAGCCTTGCGGGCTACCAAGGGGGACTGTGAGCAACAGGGCCCTGGTGGGATCCCGACACCACCCAGGATGGAGCTCAGAGCCGTGGCAACAATGCTGGGTGGGGACGCTAACCAATACCGCGACTCGTCCCCATAAGTCCACGCCCCCAAGGCTACCTGGACGCAAGGAAGCCAGTGTTGGGTTCAGGACCCTGCTATCCAGTGGATCCTGCTTTTCTGGATCCACTGGGGTGAGGGCAGACCACGCCAGAGAAATCAGTGTTGCTATGAGACCTTGAGCAGTCGCCTCACTAAGCTGCTGAGGCTGGCCGTGAACCCGCGGTCCTCCTGTCTCGGTCTCTGCTTCTCTTTGGGGCTCAGCCTCAGATGAAAGGGCAGGACAACACCGTAAAGGTTTTGTTCCCTCTTCTTTTTCTGTGCTGGAGACTGAATCCAGGGGAGTTCTACCACTGAGCCATATTCCAGCCGTGTGTGTGTGTGTGCGCGTTACTGGGGATTGAACCCAGGGGAGTTCTACCTCTGAGCCATACTCCAGCCATGTGTGTGTGTGTGTGTGTGTGTGTGTGTGTGTTACTAGGGATTGACCCAGGGGAGTTCTACCTCTGAGTTACGCCCCCAGACCTATTTTTATTTTGAACAGGGCTGCATTAAGCTACTGAGTGCTGGCCTTGAACATGGTTCCTCTTGTCTCAGCCTTGTCTTGAGCACTAGGATTACAGACATGTGCCACCATGCCCACATACATTTTATTTACTTTTTGTGGTACTGGGGATTGAACCCAGAGGCATTCTACCTCTAAGCTATACTCCCAGACATTTAAAATTTTTATTTTGTTTTAAAACTGGGTCATGCAGCCGGGCGTGGTGGTGCACGCTTGTAATCCCAGCGCTTGGGAGGCTGAGACGGGAGGATTGCATGGGTTCAAAGCCAGACTCAGCTACTTACTTTCAGCAACTGAGTGCAACCTTGTTTCCAAATAATAGAATAGGTCTGGGAGGATAGCCCGGAGGTAGAAAGCCTCTGGGTTCCAGCCCCAGTACCACCAACAAAACAAAAACAAAAACAGGGTCTTGCTAGACTCCTCAGAATCTTGCTAAATTACTAAAGCCGGTCTTGATTCTGCAATCCTCTTTTCTCAGTCTCCAAAGTACTGGGATTACAGACACTCACCAACACACCCGGCTTCTTTTTATTTTTTATTTTGAGAAAGGGTTTTGTTAATTTGCCTTGGCTGGTCACAAATTTACAATCTTCCTTTGTGTGTGTGTGTGTGTGTGTGTGTGTGTGTGTGTGTGTGTGTGGTTCTAGGGATCGAACCTGGGGCATTCTACCTCCGAGCTACATCCCCAGCCCTATTTTTTATTCTTTATTTTGAAACAGCGTCTCACTAAGCTGCTGAGTCTGGCCACAAACCCGCGATCCTCCTGTCTCAGCCTCCCAGGTACCAGGATTACAAGTGTGCGCCACCATGCCTGGCCGTTTTGTTACTTTTACTCCTGTTTGTATTATGCAAAACCAAGGGTATTTTTTTTTGTTTTGTTTTTCAAAAACAAAATGATAAGACATAGGCTTTTTCATGCTATATCCCCAACGAGCCCACTAACGCATGTCATCTGGGACGACCTTCTGAACCAAAAGGCTCTCTGGGATCCCTCCTTGTATTTTCTAGAACTGCACGGTTCAATTTGACAGCCACTAACCAATATGGCCATTTACATTTAAGTTAAACATTTGGCCCGTCGGCCACACCAGCCACATTGCAGGTCCTCAAATGCCGCACAGTATCACAGGGCGCAAACGAGCTCTATTAGACATGGTCGTGGGTGGTTGTATTGGACAGTGCTGTTCTAGTTCAAGATTGTATGTCTGAGGCTGGGCGTGGTGGCGCAGGCTTGTAATCCCAGCATTTGGGAGGCCGAGACCTGATGATCGCGGTTTGTGGACAGCCTCAGCTACCTAGCGAGGCCCTTTGCAACTCAGTGAGACCCTGTTTAAAAAAAAAAAAAAGACTGAAAAATAGGGCTGGGGGTATAGCTCGGAGGTACAATGCTCGTGGGTTCTATCCCCAGTACTAAAATTAAATAAACAAATAAATACAAAGTGTGTGTCCCCACCCTTCTGGCTGCCCAGCTTGTGTAACACCAGTTTCTTCCCTACTCTTCAAGCCACGAGGTCCCCATTTCTGAAAAATGTTCCTTACCGGGACCCTTCTGGGGAAACCCCATCAAGTGGAGCGCCAAGAGAATGTGAAAGCTCCGAGAGGATTCAGGCCCCGAGGCCTGGGGAAAGGCCCAAGGGAAGTGGGGGACAGGACTGAGGAGGCTTTACTTGGGCGGGGCACGCTCTCCCTCCTGTGAGGCACACTGCCATCACACCAGGCTCTGCCCCAGTCCTCTTCTCCAGAGGGGACAGCAGTATCTCCACACCGGGCTGAACCTGGAGCTTTCCTGGGAGAAATGGCCCTGGCCGCCCACTGGCACCGTGTCATTTCTCCAACCCCACCCTCAGTGTCAGAAAAGGCGAGGCCACTCCTCTGCTGTGTGTGGGCTACCGCGCCTCCTAGGGAGAGAGTCTTTGAAGCACATGCTAATTCTGAAAGCCTCTTTCTCCAGTTGGGCATCTGGTGAAGTTCAGGCAGGCTCTCTTTTGGGGGGTATTTGAGAACCACAGAACAGGTGAGACAGGTGGATTTGCTAGCCACAATCTGTTATGTCCATCTACTTATGCTAATCTGGACCAGCCAATGGGAGAAGGCATCGCCCCTTGGCTTCAGCCAATCAGTAGGCGAGGTTTGCACATGCTCCATCCCAGCCTGGCTGCGCAGTGCGGAGCCAGGACTGAGGGTCCCTTAGTGGGGCCGCATGTCTTAGGCTGATGTTGACCCTCACTGAGCTCTGGCTTCCAGGAAAAGGTCCCGGTGTGCGGGCGGGCTTCCAGCTACTCAAGCCAAGTCCCTTGGTCCTGGGGGACTCACAGGGCATGGCGGACTCTGGCTTCTGTTCTTCATGTTCTCCAGGGATCTCATGGAGTCTGCCTCTTTCCCTCCAACAGGGAATAATGAAAGCGAACTTGCCATTTTCCTGAATGGACATATTTTACGGCTGACTCAGAGTCTCCTAGAACTAGTATTGTAGGGAACCAAGTGAAACTGTGCCGGAAGAGGAACAGAGCGGTTCTGATTTCCCAAGATGGAACGCCAAAGTACATTTTGAGCAGAAAAAATCTTATTTGAATGGTTCCTCCTACCTTAAAAAAAAAAAAAAAAAGCAGCAGTAAAAGCCACACATCATTGCAATGTCATTAAAAACAACAGCGAGGGCTCAAAACAGTAAGTTCCTGTTTCTCAAAACGTGCTGCTAATTATGGTGGGGGAAAGTGTGAGTCTCCGAACTCCACAATGTCGCATTGAAATTTTCCAAGGCTCAGTGAGTTTCTCAAACGTGTTGTTATAAAGCAAAGAACACACGCTTTTCGGAAACCGGGGAGATTCACAGACTGACTTGCTTTTCTCCTTTGTATTGCAGCCTTGCGCGGTGACAAAGGCCAGGCGTCAGGTCGGGCGCTCAAGTTCAACTCAAGTTTGGAAGCTAAATTAGAGACTTTGCTATTTATTGCTAGTTTTTCTTTTGGGGGACAGGAGCAAACCAAGTAGCACCAAGAATGTTACCTTTTCTCTCTTCTATTTCTTTTCTTTCTTGCCTGACTCCATTTCCTTCCTCCCCTCCCTCCCTTCCTTCCATCCTCCCTCCTTCCCCCCCCCTCCCTCCCTCCCTTTCTTTGGATTGAACACAGGGCACCACTGAGCTACATCCCCCAGCAGAACCTTCTCTTTATCCAGAGTTGCTTAGCCATATATTTGTTTATATACAGATGGTTTTTGACTTACAATGGCATTACATCAGATAAACACATCTTAAGTTGAAAACAGCATAAAACAAGAATGCCCGTGTACACCTAACTTACCAAACGCCCTAGCTTAGCAACATAGTGCACGGAGAGTACGTCATTTACCCTGTGCTCACATGGCTGAGTGGGGACCGGGGCTTCTCTCAGTGCCCAGCATTGAACCACACTGCATTTTTTTTTTTTTTTTTTTTGAGACAGGGTCTCAATATGTGGCCCAGGCTGGCCTTGGACTTCTGAGGCCACAAGATCATCCTGCCCTCGCCTCTTCAGTAACGGGGATTGTAGGCATGCACCAATCTACCAACTTTCATATTCCATATTACTACCCCAGGGGAAAAAAAAATCAAAATTCAAAAGTCAGAGCATGGTTTCTACTGAATGTCTACCACTTTTGTACCATTGTCAAGTTGTAAAATTTTAAGCCGAACCATCCTTCAGTCAGAAATTGTCTATATTTATTTTTTGTAAAAGCAGAATGCACCCCGCCTTTTTTTTCCAAGCAAAAGCATAATATCTTAAAAAGGTAAATGTGGGGCCTCCAGAACCTCCCACCCTGTCATTCCTCCAACCTCCCTTCTCCTGAGCACCCTAGGTGCTCAAACCACAGCTCTAACCTAACTCCCCAATATGCCGATGAGGAAACCAAGGTCCAGAAAGAGGAAGTAATTCGCTAGAGAAGGGGTTGAAGGTTTCCCCAAGGTCATGTGCTGTGGCCTAGATACTTGGAAGTGAAGGAAGGTAGGAGGCAGGGGAGTGTGCGGATGGTGGTGAGAGGTGATCTTGAGGAATAGGATGGTGTGGATTGTGAAGAGCACGGTTCCAGAGGCTGGAGGCCCAAGAGGTTCCCCAGTGCCTCCTTTTTCCTCCTCACCAGCTTCCATAGTTCTAGGGCCCCTCTTGAACCCAAGAAATATGGGGTTAACTCTACGCTGGCTTGATTCAG
This sequence comes from Muscardinus avellanarius, assembly GCF_963383645.1. Lineage (NCBI taxonomy): Eukaryota > Metazoa > Chordata > Mammalia > Rodentia > Gliridae > Muscardinus > Muscardinus avellanarius. The sequence goes on along the minus strand of NC_137789.1, from coordinate 144,759,279 downwards.
GGGCAAAGGGAATGAATGCAAATAGCAGATTTGTTGCACGTAAGTCTTTACTTCTACTCTATACCCATAACAGGCATTACTAATCAATTGTAGCACTTTTCCCTGCTGAGCTTAGGTACAACCTCCACGTCATTTTCAAGAAGCCCTTATCAGTCAATAAAGAGCTGGCCTTTAAGATGAAATCCCTTTGCTCTTCTTGGTTTGGGAGTGTTGTCTGTCAGTTGTCCCTTGGTGGTATGCCTCTATAGTCTGTATTATAGAGAAGACCAGAACTACATCTACATTCCCCAGAATTCCTTCCCTGTACCGCTCCAAGCACGATTCTGCCAATGAGAAGCATTGTTTGTATGATTTGTGTGTGTGTGTGTGTGTGTGTGTGTGTGTGTGTGTGTGTATGTGTGTGTGTGTGGTATTGGGAATTGAACCCAGGAGCATTCTATCTCTGAGCTATACTTCCAGCCCTATTTTATTTATTTTAAAACAGTGTCTCACAAAGCTGTGTAGGGCCTTCCTAAGTTGCTGAGGCTGGCCTTGGACCTGTGATCTTCCTGTCTTAGCCTCCCAAGTACTGGTATTACAGGTGTGAACCACCAGGCCCAGCAGATGCATTGTTGAGAGAACTAGAAGGTGGAGGAGGAGAACTGCTATCATTCTCTGGTGGTAGCTCTGGCACAGTGCGGGGACAAAGATCAAGCCCCTGAGAGCCGCATGGCTTGTTGCTTCCGGCTGCTGAGATTAGTGGCTGCAGCGACCGCTGAGATTGCTGGGTCCTTTGCAGCCTCCAGAGGAGCTCCCATAAATCACCATCCTCTGGCAGCTGCTGGCCTGAACTTTGCTCGCCCAGCCCTTCTAAGCAATCAAGCAAGTGTTCTGTTCTCTGTATCAGAACCCTCCCTACTTGGAGTACCTAGAATGGCTTCTGTTTCCATGACCACCTCCCCTGATGGCTGTGGTGGCCCTAACTCCTTGAAGGCAGGAATGAACTTGGCTGCAGGATGGATTTTTTTACCTTGCTAAACAGCAAAGGTAGACTCCCTTTGCCTTTGTTTTCCCTGTCTTTTGTTACCTCTGCAGCTCACCTAGGAACCAATAAGGGCATCATAGAATTTGAAACTGGGAGGACCTTGGTACAAAAACAAAATTAAAAAAAAAATGTATATTTTATTGATGTGAAAAACTGAGACCCAGAGAGAAAACTTACACTAGTTAGTCTCAGAAGCCAGGCCTGCAGACCTGGACCTGGCCTCCTCCTTGGATCCCAGGGTCTCAAATAAGGGGACTCCAGTGAGCTTGTGAGGTACAGTCAAGCTGAAGTGTATCTCATAGCCAGCCGACTGCTTTCATGTGAGATGGTAAATACCTGGCTGCTAAACCCAGGCCCCGGCTCCCACTCCCACTCCCACTTCAGTAGCAGGATGCTGAAGCCACTCTGGTACCCCTACCTTAGGAAGCGGCTGGGGCTGCTGTGGGTACCGCCATATTGGATTTTTCATGGCCATTCTGGGTTGAGTTGCCAGCTCCAGATCCATGGTCTCCTTGAGGCATCTGGCGAGGTGAAAGGCCCCCTCTCCCTGACTCCTGGTAGTGAGAGGGTCCTCCAGTGGACCCTGCTGCTGGGTGGCCACTGGACTGATGCCCATCGCTGGTACCATCTCGGAGGTGTGGCTTCAGAGGTACCTGTTCTCTATCAGACATCACTTTCTTTCCTCCAAATGGCTGGTAGTCCACATTAATGGGATTTCTCTGGGCATAGGGCTTTGCTTCCTAGTAAAAGATAAAGACTAAGTCTTTGCATTGCTTTCTCCTAGTGTGAATGAACAACAAGTGGTTTCTTTCCCAGAGCCTCCTGTCTGGCCCTCTTTTGTGGGTGCTACACTGACATCTTTGTGAAACACACCTGTACAATGTCACCTGCCCTTCTAGCGTGCAGGACGGCAACCCTTGCTTTCACTAGATGGGAGTCTAGTGGGGTCACAGCCAGAGGTCCCAGGAGTTTGCCTTTCCTGTACACTAGGAAATCCCCGGGAGAAGACAGTTCCACTAAGGAGCCGCCGCCCAGGAGGATGGGCCTGCGCGTGGCCTCCTGAACCGTTTTCTGAGTATTTGGCATCTCTGTTTGATGCTGGCTGAGGTGGCCGCACATTCCTGTCGCCACCACCACTATTGGCTACCGGTTTCTGTTTAAGACACAGTTCTTGGATGCCAGGAACTATGCTAAGCATCAAACCCAAACGGGTTCATTTAATCATCTCTGCTTAGTGAGTAAGACAACTGTTGCCCAAGGTCACGTAGACAGTCAGGGGTTTGGATTTGAACCCAGGAAAAAGCTATTCTCTTCCCACTCTAGTGGATTCCTTCCCCCAAACATAGCTTTCTTTTCCCTATACCATGCACATAGGGGTGTCAGGATGGCCGAGTGGTCTAAGGTGCCAGACTCGAGCTCTGCTTCCTATACCATGCACAAGAAAATATACAGTTACCTCAGGTTTACTCTATCCCAGGGATGCAGATATTCTGGGAACTAGCCAATTCTTAGTGTACCCGGGCGTGGCTGACTGTTCGGGGGTCAAACACTCTTGGGCAAGGAGGCAGCCCCAAGGAGTCAAGTAGAGAGGCAGGGACACAACTTCACTAAGTGCAGATTTAGGGGCTAGAGAGACACTGGGAACTCTTTTTGTGTGTTTGGTACTGGGGATTCTACTTCTGAGCCACACCCCCCAGCCCTATTTTCATTTTGAAACAGGGTCTCACTAGGTTGATGAGAGTCTCACTACTTGCTGGGGCTGTCCTGGAACCTGAGATCTTCCTGTCTCAGCCTCCCAAGTACCGGGATGACAAGCATGCTCCACCACCGCCAGCTGACACTGGGAACCTTCCACACCCTGGCACTGTGGAAATAAACATAAGCCGATAGAGCTTGCCACAGCAAGGAAGCTGGCCCTTGTTATTTGTGTGTGGTGGCAACCCACAGGCAGCCTCACAGAGCGTTAATGAAGCCTAGCATGGCCCAGGGTGGAGACTGTTGGTCGGGAGAGCTGCAGGGAGAGAGAAGCGTGCATCCTATGGCAGGCTCTGCACCCAGGTTTGGCATCTGTTTGTCCTGGGTTGGAAGTAGTGACAATTATGGAAGCTGTCAGTTATTAATCAAGTGGTAGCTATTTTGGGCTCATTGTTGCAGAAGTGATTACTTGGCTTCTGAATCCTCACTAGAGATAGCAAATGGACCTCCTGAAGGTCTGACAGCACGGTGGCTTCCTGGACTGTTTACTGTAGATAAGAATCTGCCGCAGGCTGTGGGTCAAAGTTCTATTTTTATATACAGCCTGGCCATTGTTGGTATACTCATGGTATATTCCGTCTTTAGGATGCAATCCTCATGGCTGCATGTAAAATGGCTGCCCATTTGACAGATGGGCAACTGAAGCCAGGGAAGCCAGGCCGTGTGTCTAAGCCCCTCAGCGGGATGGGGCGTGTGAAGCCCGGCCTGCCTCATCCACACCACGTGCCTCTCACCCCAGCCAAGAGGAAGGCGACCCACTCCCATCCCCCTCCTGGTCCTCCACGGCACAGTGGAGAGCTGTCCTGGGGAGAAAGCTTCCTGGGCCTGCCCACCAGCAGCTGGCCTGATCTCAGAGTTGCCCAATGGGGCTGAGCAACATTGGAGGTCTTCCCCTAGAGCCTACATGTCTCTGATTTGTGGCCCTTTCTTCCGTCCCCACACCCAGCCAGTGATCCCCACAGACCTAAACCACTGGGTGTTGCTTCTCCATAGGGTTCACCTTCCAGGTCGCCTCCCTGACCTGCTACTTCCTGTTCTAGGCCTTCATTCCACCCTCTCCTTTTGCCTAGGCTCCTTTCCTGGCTCCTTGGCATTCTTTGGGAACAGGATGGAGCCTCCTCCTTCTCCTCCTTCTCCTGCTCCTACTCCTCCTCTTCCTCCTGCTCCTCCTCCTCTTCCCTACTAGGGATTGAGCCCAAGGGTGTTTCACCTCTGAGCTACAACCCAGCCCTTTTTCTTTTAAAACAGGGTCTCACCAAGTTGCCAAGGATGAGATCCTTGGGTCTCAGCCTCTCAGGTACCAGCATTATGAGTGTGTACCAATGTGCCCAGTCTCCCTGGCACCTCCCAGCCTGAACCAAGGCCTGTCAGTCTGTGGGTGGTTTGCGTCCCCTACCAGACTGCAGCTCCTGAGGACGGGGATTTGCTTGCCCAGGTCACCGGTGCTCCCGGTGTTGGGCCCTGGTGGGTGCTCAGTAAGTACCTGGTGGTGATGAATGAGTCTGGGTCCTTCTTCCAGTGCCGCTCTTCCTGCTCCAGCTTCTTCTCCAAACTTCCTAGGCCTGGGTGAGGGACGAGGTGACAGGCAGAGCCAGCTTCATGTGGCTGCCTATGGCCTCCTCCTAGGGGTGAGCTGAGCAGTGACTCAGCAAGCAGGCCTCCGGGGAGTAAATGGGCGCTCTCAACAGTGGGTGCCTGAAGGAAACCAAGGTTTGACCCAGAAGGGGTCGGCTGGGGGTTTACTGGACCGGGCGCTTGCTAGTGCAACCCTCCAAGTCAGCATTCCTGACGTCGTACATCCCGACGCTGAAGTGGGGCTTGGGGGACTGAGGGGCTTGTCCAAAGCCCCGGCTGTACGGGGCCCAGCCCGGGTTGCATGCAGGTGTGCCTGCCTCTAGTGCAACCGGCCTATGGGCTGCCCACCTCTGCCCGCCTGTCCCCCAGCATCTCCTGTGCCCTCAGCCTGCCCTGATGCCACCCGATCCCCGTGGGCCAGCGGCAGTCACAGCCTTTGGGTCCCTTTACCTCCCACTGGGCTCCCTTCCTGCCTACTGTTACCAACAAGGGAGGATTTCCAGGTGGTTTCAACATAACACATTAGGGAAGAAAAATCTGGATACAGGGTAGTTCTCAGCTGTCATCTCTACATGCATGATGTAACACTGTGCTGCTTATAAGCATTTATTTCAATTACTCCCAGTTTACCCCAAACAGGGAGCAGGTCCTGATGTTCCTTTGTTCATCCTATCTGTGCAGAACCCTTGGTCCCCTGGTCCCTAAGACTGCCTGACAGCTGTCAGGAAGACCCAGGTCTGGCAGGAGCTCTCTGGGGATCATCTCATCCACCTTGGCCTGACTTGGGAGCAGGATGGGAGGGTAAGAAGAAGTTCCCCCAGCCCTCTTGAGGTCTGTCCCCACCCAGGCCGGGGCCAGTCCAGTCCCCTTGAAGGCAGCCAGAGTGCTGGGCCGAGGAAAGGCACTCAGAGCCGTAGGCAGCTGCTCAGCAGCTCAGCAGCATTGCCCAGGTCAAGAGCATAGGTTCTGGTCCTTAGTGCTGCGTGACTTTGCTGCCTGGCCTTAGTTTCCCCATCTGAATTTGGGGGCAATGGGATTCCCATTTTGAGAATTAGTGGGATGACATGAGTCAAACCATTGGCCCAGGCCTGACAGGCTTCCCCTGCCCTGCCCCGCCATCGCAAGGCGCCCCCTCCCCTCCCCTCTGCACACCGTCCTTAGGTGCTTTCATTTCAAAGGAGCCAAGTTAAGACAACCTTGCCTGCCCTTTGTCCCCTAGACGAAGATGGTTCCAGGTCATGCTACCTGGAGCCTTTCCAATCTGAAAGGGCCTGGGTTTGGGATGCCAAGGAGCTAAGATGCCACTCACAGTTACAATAGAAAGCTGTGGAGCGTTTGCCGCGAGGGAGAGCGGCTGAAGCCCTGGGGAGGGAAGTCTCAGGGAGGGAAACACGTGAGGCACGAGGCTGGGGTCAGGAGATTGCGGTTCCACTCGGCTCTGTAGTTAGCCTGCTGCGTGCCCTTGGGCAGCCCACTTCTCCCCTCTAAACCTCGTTTTCTGATTTTCTACAACCAAACACCATCTTTAAGGTTTTTCCCCACTTTCAGTCCGAAAGAGCCTACCATTATAGCTGGGTTGCTGGCTATGACTGAAGAAATTTAAGACTTGGTTTCGTTTCGTAGCTTGGGCCTCTCTGCACTTCCCAACTGGGAACTGGACCAGCCATTCATTGACAAGCTAATGTGAGTTTCAGGGAGGTGGCCAGCAGCCCGGGGGTTTAAAACCTCACCAGGACAGGACAGGGTCGATGCAGGCAGGAGGAAGGCTCGGCTCCCACACCTGAGGGCTGTGATTGGTGCCCGGGCTTCTGATGTGTGTTCAGACCTGGGGCTCGGGGGCTTCGGCCTCTGCAGGCTCCAATGTCATTAGCTGCTGTTTTGATCAATGAGAAACAATGAAGGCAACAAATAAGAAGTCCATTTGTGAGCAATTTCAGTCATTTGTGGCATTTAATTAGCATAATTGACCCGAACTGGAACTTTCTTCTCCACCTGAATTTAAAAATATATGATTGCCGCCCCCCACCCCAATACATCTGAGAAATTTCCTTTTTTTCTTAATGAGGTTTTAACTAAAGCCCAATATCAAAACACCATATAATACTTTTATCTCATTGAAGACATTTGATGCTTATTAAAATATTATTGCTTTAAGGCTTATTTTGATTTTTTGCCCAAGAGTGTGTGCAAAGCCTCGCTACTCGGATAATAACAAAGAAACCTGAAACATAAAAAAACACTTGAAAGGTAATATGTTCCCCATTAGTCCCAGTATCATTTCCCCGGGATTACTGCTTTCCAAATATAGCATTAGTTTAAAAATAAAAGGCCGCTTACAGTAATGGGACACTTGGTAGTACTTTGGAGATGTGGGCCCTCCAAGGGACTTGTACAACGGCTTCATTAAGCAGGAACTGCAGGGGAGAAGGCTGGCTTAAAACAATCCCAGCATGCCTCCGCAAAGGCCCCCCCAGATAGGCCACCTACCCTGACCCAAGGCCCGTGTCTAACAAGCTCTTAATTCCGCTTTCAGAACTGCTTTTTCATGCATTGTTTCTTCCAGAGATGAAAACATTTTGGAAGCTAACAAGTAATCAATTGGGCGCCACCGGGAAAGAGGAGCACCGTTCTGGAACTCCGCATTCCGGCCTCGGGGGCGGGAGGGAGTATGGCTGCCAATTGTGCCAGAGGGGTCCTTTTAGGGTTGGGAGATCTCTTTTGTCCTCGGAGCTCCAGGGGCAGCAAGCCCCAGAGGAGATTTCTGTTGGGTCAGGAAACCCGAGGGCCATGTGTGCGAGCTTGGCTTATTGGACCCGGACGCACAAATTTTGTTTTGTTTTTGTTTGTTAGGGATAAAGTTCGCTTGCAGCCTGTTTTATTTATTTATTTTTTGGCCCAGATATACATTTTTAACTCATTAGTTAATTAATTGGTTTTGGTAGGGATCGCTAAAGCCGGCTTGCAGTTGGATGAAGCTTGATCCAGCCAAGGGACAGAGCGGTCCTGTGTAGAAGGCTCCCTCGGGTGGCAGCGAGGGCCGCTCCGCCGGCCCTCCACGGGCTGGCCTGTGCTGATCACCCACCGGAAGCTGGCAGCCCGCTGAGGGCCCCTGAGCAGACTCACGTTACACATTTGCTATTTTGGTCCAACAATGTAGGCCCCTTCCGATTTCGGGAGCTGGCCTCCTGGAGTCCCGGGACAGCCAGGGAGCAGGAGTCCAGCCTGACGGAAGGGACAGGCTCCCCAGGCTTCAAATCCCCTGCTGAATGCCAGCCATTCCTCGTTGTCAGCAGGGAGAAGAAGATCAAGAGCGAGGGATGGAGGAGGATGGAGAGGTGGGAACAGAGAGGGTAACGAGAGGGGAAATTTATTGCCCCAGGTTTGCATTCTCCCCAGAGGCAGGTGGCTCTCTGCACTGGGCTTCACCCCCATGAGGGGGCCTGGCCAGGAGCCAATCCCGAGTCGGCCAGCGTTGGGGACGGTGAGCGCTGTCGGGTTTGGGAAGCATCCCATCTGGATTTCAGCCTGGTCTTCTCCCATTACTGCTTTTAGTACTCGCAGGTGGCCCCCCTGGGAGAAGAGAGGGAGCCACTCTGCTCTGTGCTTGAGGCGCTTCCTACCGTCCCAGGCCCCAGCTCAGTGTGTCCCGTGGACCTTCTCCTTCAGCATTCCACTTCGGCCTGAACTTGGGAATCTAACCAGGACTATCGTGCGGGGAAGGGACTGGGTGCGGGGTTTGCACAGAGTAAGGGTGCCCATCGGCTCACGGGCCTGAGCTGCCTCGTGGCTCCAAGCCCCTTGGATCAGGGGAAGATGGAGTTGCCCCTTGGAGTCGCTGCATTTCTCTAGGTCCGCGCCTTCCTCGGGAGACGGCCAAGGCCCCAGCGATTGAACGTGGCTTAGTCCTCTGTCCCAGCATAGGGAGGCCCCGAGGAGGAGCCCAGGGCAGGCAGCCTCAGGTGTGACTCCTAGAGGCTCACCGGCTCTCAGTGGCTCACAGGGAGGAATAATTGCAAAGGAAATTTGTATCGCGGCAGGAAGGAACTGACATCATCCCCCCTTGGAGTCTTCATCCTTTATCCCTGGAGGAAGAAACAGAGGTAGAGAGAAGCAAAGGTCTGTGTCCAGAGTCATCCTGCTGCACAAAGCTGGGGCGGGCCTTGGAGGTCTGCACAGCCCTGGCTTCCACTTCTTCCTCTACTCAACCGGAGAGGCAGGGGAGACCTAAAGGGGCATGATGGCTCTCGAGGCTCTTCAGGGAGCTGGGCCTTGGGTGGGCCTGGGAGGAAGTCCTTGTGCAGATGAGGGGAACGGTGGGAACCGGAGGTTGGATGGAGACTGAATTGCACCCTAAGCCAGCTCTGCCGGAGGAGAGGCTGCCGGGAATGCCGGGCGCGAGAGGATTCTGAGGGCAAGAAGGAGCCAGGCTCAGTGAGCGCGGTTAGGATGTCGGGGTGGGGCTGGGAGAGCGGCGAAGGGAGGGTGTCTCCCAGGCTTGTCACCCTGGCACAGAGAGACCTAGAGGGACCGCGACATGTTATTTCTTTGACCCACTGACAGGTGGGAACGACGCTGCTGTTTCTTATTTTGGTTTTCATGGACTTTCCTGCTCACCCGACCTCGCCTGGGGCCCGCTATGGCAGGGACTCTGGAAAAGCACTTTCAAGACAAAGCGCAGAGCTACAGACAGGTTAGGAAAGCAAGAAAAACACATTTGAGAAAGAGAATTCGGCCATCTCCAGAGTGAGAGATGATGCATGGGGGGGGGTTGTCATGGCTTCTCCTTTATAGAGATGACCTCAGTCCTAGTCACGAGGTGACTTGGGGTGTTCTGTGTTCTGGTCAGCTCCCAGGTCCTGATGGGGCCTTCGAGGACCTGTCAGGCTCTGTTATTTTGATTGTAATGCAGCTGGGCTTGCGCTTGGGACTTGTCTTTCGGTTGCAACATGGCAGAGGGGCTCACTGAGGCGAGAACGCGCCACCTTTGGAGGCTGTAACGGGAGGATTATAGGTTAGAGGCCAGCCTCAGCAACTTAGCCAGACTCTTGGAAAAATAAAAATAAATAAAATGGGCCGAGGGTATAGCTCAGGGGTAGAATGTCCCTGGCTTCAGTCCCCAGCACCAAAACAAAATAAAATGACATATTGAAAACTCTCCTGGAACCACTACACTGGTCAGTGTTGTCATTTGTTTTTCTGAGAAAAAGGAGAGGGGAGTCCAACCTGGCTGAGTCCCTGGCAGCTTGGCGGGCGAAGAGATTGTGGGGCCCTTTGGGGAATTCGATGGAGCCCAGGTGCGGGCAGGAACTCAACGAGGTTGAAGCTCAGACGACGCAGAAGCCCCGGGTACTAAATCCCACCTGGGGCCTCGCCAGCCAAACCGAGAGCCTCGGGCAGCGGGTGGCTGGATTGCTCTGCAGGGGGAGGGGGTCCTTTACAGGTTTATGTGTTGTACCCGTGCCCCTCGTGAGCGTAATCTGACCAACCAGCATGCATGGCTTTGGGGGGTTTGAACTTGTCTTACATCAAATACTCCCCCTCCTCCGCCAGGGAGAAAACCCAGCCACTGTGCCGCAGACTCGGCGGGCATCTGATTGTCTAGAACACATCAAACAGCCTAAGTCTCCCCTTGTAAAAGTTTTACAAGAAAATCATTGAAGACCAGCCGCGCTATCCTGTCTCTCTCCTCCTCCGTCAATTCCAAACCCGAGCCGATAGTCTCGATTCCCACACTTGCGCCGGCCAGCCGGCCGGCGAGAGCGCCGGGCCACTGAGCAAGCAGGAGCGGCGGAAAACTCAGCCCCTGGATCATTAGTCTTGCAGGCCACGGCTTGTGGGATCTAGTGATTTGGACATATTTTATTTAACCAGCTTAGTAAAAGGTAATATTCAGCAGCTGTGATCTATAGCAGAATTACAATTTTCAGGGTCAAGGAGGGATTTTGATATTAGGAGGTTGGGCAGAATTGCTATGAAATCTCATGAGCTGTCTTTAAAAATAAATGAGAAAATAGGTTATCCAAGAGTCATTGTAAGGGAAAAATCAATAGGCAGTGTCTATTCACTTGGGCTATCAAAATCCTTGAAATTTGAACAAAAGTTTCACGTTTAGTGTACAGTAGGTTTTGAAATATCAGCGCTGGAGCTTGGCGGGTACGAATTCATTGTGCTGAGCATCTAAACGAGGCGAGCCTGTGAAGCCGCTTCGCTCCCTCTTAAGATGGGGAGGGTCTTGGTGGCCAAATTAGATGGGTAAAAAGGATTCCCAGAGAGACTCATTCCACCCAAGGCTACAGTCTGGCTGCAAACACAGGAGAAGCACCTGGGGCTGGAGCAAGACTGCGGGGACCCGAGGCTCAGAACCTCCGCAGCTCCTGGCCTTTCTTCTAGGAGGAGGGTGCAGTCCAGGGGTCGCCCTCCACACAACCCAGCGCCCAGGCCCCTGGATGGGCGTAAGTGACAGTTCAATGGGGAACCTCTTGGTGGTGAAATTTTGGTTAAGCAGGTTGCCTGTTATGACAGATGCTATTTGTCTCTCATCCATTCATTCATACATCCCACTTATTAAAAATTGAATATCAGCTGGGCGTGGTGGCTCACGCTTGTAATCTCGGTACTTGGGAGGCTGAACAGGAGGATCACAGGTTTGAGGCCAGTCTCTGCTACTTCGTGAGGCCCTCCACAACTTAAAGAGATCCTGTTTAAAAAAAAAAAAAAAAAAAAAAAAAAAAAAAAAAGGACTGAGGAGCCTGGCGTGTTGGCGCATGTTTGTAATCCCAGCATTTGGGAAGCTGAGACAGGAGGATCACGGTTCGCGGCCAGCCTCAGCTACTTAGTGAGGCTCTTGTAACTCAGTAAGATCCTATTTCAAAATAAGAATAAAATAATAGGGCTGGGAGGGTCACTCGGAGGTAGAATGCCCCTGGGTTCCATCCCAATACTGCAAAAAAAAAAAAAAAAGGACCGAGGGGTGTGTGGCTCAGAGGTAGAATGCCCCTGGGTTCACTCCACAGCACCACAAAAAATAACAGAAAAAAAAAATAAAAATAAAATAAAATAGGACTGTGTGGGGGTGCGTCTCAGAGGAGAAATAAAATGCCCTTGATTTCAATCCTTAGTAACACACACACAAACACACATACACACATGCACACATGTACACACATACATACACGAATACAAGCCAGGCTTCTGTGACTCCAGTTACTTGGGAAACTGAGGCAGGAGGAACACAAGTTAGAGACCAGCCTGAGTGGCTTAGTGAGACCCTGTCTCAAAATAAAACACAAAAAACAGCTGGATGTGGTGGCGTGCACTTGTAATCCCATTCAGGAGGCTGAGACCTGAGGATCACGTACAGCTTCAGCTACTTAGTGAGGCCCTTTACAACTCAGTGAGACCTGTTTCAAAAAACAAAAACACTAAAAAAAAAAAAAAAATAGGGCTGGGGGTGAGGTACAATGCCTCTGGGTTCCATCCCCAGTATTGCAAAAACAAACAACAAACATAAGAATAACTGGGGAGGTCGCTTAGTGGTAAAACACTCGCCTAGCATGTGCGAGGCTCTGGGTTCAGCCCCCTGTGCAGCAAAATGAAAAAGACCAGTACAGAAACAAGTACTTGGATACGTGTGTGACAAGGAAAGTTGCAAGCTGAGAATCAGGTGGGCCTTCCTGATGGGGGAGGGTGCAGGAAAGCGTCTCGAAGGGCGTCACTGAACCCTGGACAGCGAGGACAGGCCGGGGCTGACCAGGGAGGTGGGGAGGGCTGGGGATCCAGGCAGAAGCTCTGAGATGGAAAAGAGCTCGGAATGTTGGAGAAAGGACGGAGTTGAAGGGGTTGGGCCAGAGACTCGGGGGCAGGTGTCAGGTCACAGGCGGCCCATGGAGGGAATTCTGAATGGGGAGGTTAAGTTAAAGAAGGATTCTGAGCCAGAGGCTTCTATGATCTGATTCCCATTTTTGAATCCTCACCCTGGCTGGCTATCGTGAAGTTGACAACCTACTAAGCAAAAATGGGGGAGGCCAGCTAGGAGGCAGTCCGTGGGCCAGGTGTAAGAGAGGGCAGCTCGGGCTAGGTGGATGGTAAAAAGCAGACGAGGCTGCCCTCGGTGTTCCTGGGAGAGCACAGGTAAGTTATTCCTTCTGCACGCACCTTTTTGTTGGCAACAGGCTGGGGTCACAAGGCTCCATTTTTACTCTTGGTGGTCCTTCCTTATTTGAACCTATTTTCTACAGTCTGTGCTTCTCTCCCCTGCCCCCACTATGGGAGTAGATTATTCAGGGACCACTCAGTTCTGCAGGGGTCCAGATTCCACCTGAAATCAAGCATTGCACTGGACTAAATAAATACTATGTCTTGCATGTATCCGTTTCCAAATATCCATGGATGGCCTTGTTACAAATTCACTTCAAAGCATTATATCATAGCATTTTTTATCCTTTCTTATAACCCCCATTTTCAGAATCAATAGAGTTTTAAAAAATGTTTCAAGTGTACCCTGGAATTTCCTTCAGAATGCCATATATTTGGCATCGAGTGGACCCATATCAGCCCGACCAACCAAGAATGCCTCCCCCAGGTCTCTGACTAAACTCCTATGGTGATCACTTGCCTGGTGATGGTTGGGTCTCTCTCGGTGGTCTTGAACTCTGGGGAGGCAGAGAATCTGTTTTGGGGTTCAGTGTTGTCTTCCTGACAACACTGTCGCCCTGTCCAACATTCAGTGTTAGTTTCATGACATTCTTGGAATGAATATTTTTATCAGATAAAGAAGTAGATTTTATTTATATAGAATTATACCTATTATTGAGGTATTTCAAGCCCACGATCATGAGAAATCTGTACTGGAAAAACAAAATCTACCCAAACACCAACAACCTCCCCAAGGCAGTATTGGTCTGCCATGTTATTAACCAGTGAAAATAATATTTCATTTTATTTTTTGGTACTGGGGATTAAACTCAGGGGTATTTTACCCCCAAGCTACATCCCTAGCCCTTTTTATATTTTGAGACAGGGTCCTGCTAAGTTTCTGAGGCTGGCCTTGAACGTGTGATCCTCTTGTCCTTGACTTCCAAGTACTGGGATTACAGACCTGTGCCCAGCCTCAGTGCAGCCAAGAAAAATGAGGCTTAGTGAGGAGATTACCTAAGCTTACCAGTAAGCACAGTGGTGCTCAAAGCCAAGTTGGCCACCACCATTGAGCCATTCTCCAGGAAGTTTAAGGAAAATTAACAAACAAAACTTTGTACTCAAAAACAACCTTAGCAGCTGGGCGTGGTGGCACACACTTGTAACATGGGAGGTGAAGGTAGGAGGATCGCAACTTCAGCACTTTGTGAGGCCCTCTGTAACTCAGTGAGACCCTGTTTTAAAATAAAAAAAAAATAGGGATGGGGATGTGCTTGGAGGGAGAATACCTCTGGGTTTGATCCCCAGCACCATAAGAGAGAGAAAAAAAGTGATAATGTCTATATTTACAGGACAGAAACCACAGCAGAACATGGAACTGAAGATTCATAATTAAATGATGATGTGTGTATGGATGCCTCTCCCATCGTATACTTCTTTAAGATGTATGACTGTAATGCACCAATAAAAATAAGAAAGAAAACCAGGTGTGGTGTCACACGCTTGTAACCCCAGCGTTTGGGAGGCTGAGCCAGGAGGATCGCGGTTCGTGGCCAGCCTCAGCTACTTAGTGAGGCCCTTGGCAACTCAGTGAGACCCTGTTTCAAAATAAAGAATAAAAAATAGCGCTGGGGGTGTAGCTCAGAGGTAGAATGCCCCTGGGTTCCATCCCCAGTACTGAAATAAAAAAAAAAATAAGAAAGGAAAAGGGAAGGGAAGTAAAATGAATAATTCAACATGCAAAAGATGGGAACAGCAGACTTTGAAATTAGGCATTTTATTGAACTCATCCAATAATACAAGTTAGTTCAGGAAACAACAATCAAAAAATGTATTACTTGTACTAATGATACGTAGGACCAACCACATTTCCAAGAAATCTAATGAAAATAAATGCAGAAATAAATTACTTTGTGAAATACAGCAAATAAATAGATGTTTATAAACAACGGTCCGATGAAAATTAGAAAAAATAATGTGAGCATTCTGGGGAAAGAGGCTACAGGGAGCTCGGAGACAATGGGACTTGAAACGTAAGCCTGTGTCCGGCGTAAGAGACCACAGCACATTAATGAGTAACAGGCGCCCCGCCTCCCTTCCTCGGTCCCCTTGGTTTTTAGAGTGATTTTCCCCATCCCGAGACAAGGCGCTTTAAGCACAGCTCCCAACACCCCCAGCCTAAGTGATCCGGATAATGTAATCGCAGCATCATTAGGAAGCCTGAAATTGCAATTCCTTGGGGAGGGTGCGCGATCTCTCAGTTACACCGAGAAAAGGAATTAATTAGCAGATCTTGGTTTAACGTGACTGTGTACTACACGGGTTCTAATCCTACTCCGGAGCAGCTCCCAGGCCGAATGAATTATCTCTAGGAAGCTGAGCTGCAGTCAAAAGATACCACTCAAACATAATAAAGGAAATGAGATAACCCCGAGACGAAACCAAATCAGGATCATCTCATTTTTCCTGTTCCCCAAAAGACACGGCTAGCAGGCAGTTCCATATCTGGACTCCATTTGAGAAGGCTCGCTCTAAACGGACTCATTCCAGACAGTGGCAGCACTTTCTGCAGAACGATAGGATACCACTGTGGACCTCTTTAACCCTTGGCTGGTTGCGTCTTCAAATGTCAGATGAAGCAGGTTGAAAGCTCACTTGAGGCCTCCATCATGCGGGCTTAGATGAACATTCCTAAATGGGGATATGGTCTCTGGGAAACGGAAGTGGAATCAGAACTCCCGCCCCCTTTGATATTGAGGACTGAACCCACGAGCATTCCACCTCGGAGCTACACCCCCAGCCCTTTTAGTTTTTATTTTGAAATAGGGCCTCGCTACAGTTGCTGAGGCTGACCTCGGACCTGTAATTCTCCTGCCTCGGCCCAATCAGGTTTTTTTTTTTTTTTTTTTTTTTTTTTTTTTTTTTACCGTTGCCAAGAGGATGGCATCTCTCAATGCGCACCTTGCTGGCACCCTCCGCCTTGCTACTGGTGGTTTTAGCTTGAGCGCTGACATCCTGAGCCTCACCTGGGAGTCACATGGAGGGGTGTGGAGATCAAGGATGGATCTTTGCAAACTGCAAGGCTCTTGGGCCAGCTGAAATCCCTCCATTTCACAATTCACTTGGATTCTGAGTTAACTCTCTCAGAATGCTTAACAATTCCATTCTGTATCCAGGGGGGATTTTAGACTAGGAGATATAATCCAGGCAGAATACCTGGGACGGAGACGCTCTTAATAATGGTGGCTTGATCCTCGTCCAGATCTTTTCAGAACAAGGAACATAATTGGGCATGGTGGCACATGCTTGTAATCTCAGTACTTGGAAGGCAGAAACAGATATAAGGATCGCAGGTTTGAGACCCACCCCAGCAACTTTGGCGAGACCCTTATTCAAAATAAAAGGGGCTGGGGGTGTAGCTCAGAGGTAGAATGCCCCTGGGTTCGATCCCTAGTACTACTTCTTCACACACAAAAAGAAAGCTGATGATTGGCACCACACTAGTTTCTAAGTCTCGTGCGTGGATCTTACCCAAGTGCGTGTTCTGAAGGTACCCAGGAGCAAGGGGGAGGCAAGTATAACATTAAGGGTCTGGTTAACTGATAGGGAAATGGGTGCCCGAGAGGGAAAGTGACTCATTCAGGCAGGACCGGCTACATAATTTGTGGGACCCACTGTAAAGTGAAAAGTGTGGGGTCCCTTGTTAAGCAAGAAAACATGCTTCTTCCTTTTTTCCCCTGGGCTCTTATGACTTGTCATGATGTTTCTAATTTGCTTGTTAATGTTGCTCTAAGTTAAAATTTAAAATTGCTAGCATGACTCTTACCATTCATCTTTATATTCCACAATGCCAGTTTTAAATGGAAATATCAGAATATTCAATACCTATGTGGAATTACCAGAAGTTGCACCTTGCATCCCATGGTGCTCTGAGCTGGCCAGAAGAGACACACTAGACTCAGGAAGGTAGAAAGAAGAAGAGAGGGGCCCCTTAGGCCCGGAGCTGGCAGGTGAGGAGTTTTCCATGGGGTGCAGACCTGCACAGCCTCTGAGCTCACTAGGGGCATGCACAAGCACTCCACCCAGCTGCTGGTTCCCTTTTCTGCCAACCACTGGACCAACATGTTGTATCACACCTAGGGCAGAAGGTCGAGCCTGGCATCTCCCCTTCCACAAGACCCCCGCTCCAACCCACAGCAGATGGTCAACCCATGGGGGCTCTGAGGACATACTAGATATCTGGACTGGGGGGAGCTAGAGACTCACCCCTGTAATCCCCTCCCCTACCGAATGAGCCACGACATGACCCCATGTCCAACCCCAAGATACTGTGGGTGTCTATGCCTGACTTGACCCTCCAGCCTTCCTGTGCCCGTGCTAAGGTTGGGAGCAGGGTGGCAGCAGTTACTAGGTGGGGGCGAGGAGGCAGAGGCTGCGTAGAACCAGGGACCCAGGGGCTGGAGGGGTGAGCCACTGAGAACGGACTCCAGAAGCGCATGGTAGGAGGGTGCAACTCACAAAACACAAATAGAAGACAAAACTGCTAAGAGTTTGAAGACAATGGCTACAGAGTATTGGCCCCCCAGCGAGCCCTTCTGAGTACAGGCGTGTGTGACTGCACTGGTTACATATCTGTGACACCAGTCCTGTGTCCAAGACCACACAGAAGCTCAGCATGTCTAGCTGGCAGGTCCTACACACCAGAGGCTGCCATCTTGCCATGATGCCTTGGCTCTCACCCTGTCAGGAATGTTCCTTTGCACCGCCATGGATGGTTGGGAGCTAGCAGAGACTGCCCTTCCTGGCAGACTTGCCAGGATGAGGAAATTAGTCCAGAGCAGGGCACGACTTGAGGAAGTGCACCCATCGGGCCAGTGAGACCCAGAGACCTGAGGCCAACTTGTCCCAGAAGAGGCCAGACATGAGAAAAGACCAAAGCCTCATGGGGGTCCCTGCAACTCTGTTCCTGGGTGTGAATATTCTTCTGCCACAACCACCAGGAGCCAGTTTTCTCAGGATCCTGGGTTCTAAAACAGCATCCTTTAATATTAGTGCCCAGAGGCAACTGGGAGTCCCCCATGGAGTTAGCAGCATGGGGCGGGAGGGGGGCTCTAATTATGACTTCATTATTTCTTGCTAGAGGAGGAGCAGAGCAGCTAGTAATCATGGTGGGTAAGATATGGCAATGGATTGAGGACCGACATGCTTTCTCCAGGTGACTACTGGAGCTCAGCTAGGGGGAGACCCGGGGCATCCTTCATCAGTTCCTCCAGAGCAGAGACCTGCTACTCAGGGAAAAGGAGCCACTGCCAGCAGGGATGGAGCCATTCCTCTGTAAATGGGGCAAAGGCGGACACCGTCCAGGCCACTGGAGGAGGGCAAAAGGCCTGGCTTGCCGTTTGTTGCTGGCTGGATAGGAGGGGAGGACCCCAAAGACAAACTTCCAGCCTATGATGCTGTTGGAAGTGATATCTCCCGCGCAGGGGGAGAAGCCACCTGGATGCTGACTCCTGGCCTTGTCAACAACTTGCCAGGAGATCTCTGGCAAGTCTCCTTCCCTCTCTGAACCCCGCTTCCCCATCTAAAGTGAGCAGCTTGGCCGGCACAGCCCCTCCAGCCTGCACAGCTCAGAGGCTCTGCAAACCTGAGCTCCTCTGACTTGAGAACTGTCACCAGGGTGGCCAGCCCCATGCTCGAAGAATGAGGATCTGCGTTTCCTTGTTTCAAAACCGCACTGTCCCCAGCCCCGTGGATTTCATCTCCCCTCGCAAGGGAGTTCAGAGAGGTCCATCAGAGGCTGGGGCGTGGGGCCTCGCTGGGCTGCCTGGGCTCCTCCCGTGCCACCCGCCAAGACATCAAAGTTCCTCTGCTGCCCGGGAGGGGCGTGGGGAGAGCAGATCGGCCCACACCCAGCTCTGGATCTGGCTTCTCTGTGCCTTTTTTGCGTGAAAGTGGGGGGGGGGGTCGGGGAGGAGAAGGAGAGAGAAGCCTTTGAAAACATCTCTCGCTTCATTTCCTCCCGCTCAGCGCTGAGCGTTCACCTTGCTGGCCGAGCCCGGCGACGCTCCCGTGGTGCACCTCTTAGCCACTCGGCAACTTTTTTCCTTTTATGATATTTTGGGCTTCTGATTGCGTGCCAAGTGAAACCTTTATCATTTAACAAGAAGCAGGGGGAAAAAAAACCAAAAAAAGAATCCCTCCAAGTCAGCGTTGGTCTGAACGGTCCTCATCCCCACCCAGCCTCTCCCAGGCCAGTCCTGGAGGGGACCCACACTACGGGGGACCTAATTGCTTGTAGGCAGCTGTCTCCCCCTCACCCCCTACTCATCCTCCATCGGGGCTCTTTTGCAAATTCAGACATGGGAACTGCAAGGAGGAAGGAACAAAGCCCTGTGCCTGGAGAGGGCTTGGCCAAGTAACAGGGCAATGGGGTACTAGTCTCAGGGGCAGCCTTGGGAGGCAGCATGCGCAGGGCCTCCCAACGTGATTCTGACACCCCGAGGTCGGCTTGTCTGAGATCACAAAGCAGGTGAGGACACCGAGTGCAAAAGCTTCCTGACCTCCGCTGCCACCCCGGCATGGCAAGGCTCTGACTTCTCAGCTAGTTTCTTCACGGTGTGTCTATAGGCCCTGGAACATAGTACGTGCTCAGTAAATATTTATTGAATAAATGAATAAATCTGCTGACATGTCTTCCTCCTTCAAACAGGGAGAGGTTTGATTATTTAGCAGTCCTATCGGGGACAATAATGAGCTGAGTCAGTGAAGCCATCTGGTTCTCCTCACTCTAATGCCTTTTAGAAACGCAGCCTGGAGCTGCTTGGCATGGTGGCACAGGCCTGTAATTCCAGTGATCGAGAGGCTGAGACCAGAGGATCGCAATACAGAGGCCAGTCTTAGCAACTTAGCAAGACCCTTAGCAATGCAAAAACATCCTATTTAAAGATAAAAATAAAAAGGGCTGGGAGTATGGCTCAGAGGTAGAACGCCCCTGAGTTCAGCCCCCAATAACCACCTCCCCAAGGAAGAAAGGAAGAAAGGAAGAAAGAAGGAAGGAAGGAAGGAAGGAAGGAAGGAAGGAAGGAAGGAAAATGCAGAGTGTGGCGCTCAGCAGACGTGGGCTTGGGGAATGAGAGGAGATTGCACGTTGAGCAGAGAGTTTCTGCAGGTGTCTAGGCCTCTGGATGGAACCATGAGGCAGGGGCTGCTCAGGGATAGGGCATCCATTTGGGGGCCCTACCTCAAGTGCCTGATTGTGCACTAGGGCGGCCTTGGGCCTCTCACCTTGGCATGGCTGGGAGGAGTCAAGGCTGGGGCAGCTCACACAGTGCAGGGGGGCCCCAGGGCTGCCGCCCGCCCAGGCTCCACTTGGGGCTTACTGCTCCTTCCCAGCCTCCCCCAGAGCCCTGCTTGGCCCCTCCAGGCCCCTCAGCCCTACTTCTCCCCAGCCCCGAGTTTGCCAGAGTGCAGGCCTGGCCAGAGCACAGTCTTTGAAGGATGGTCCGCCAGGGTATGTGGGCGTCTAGGGCAGGCTCTGTGCCCGTGACCCTCTGTGACCACCGGGCAGCTGAGACAGAGACACCTCCAGGGACCTGGCCCTTTCCTTCTCTCCCTTATACCAAAGACCACTAAGGGTTCCTTCATATGGCTGGAGCATGTCCCTAAACTCAAAACTGGCTCCAAAAGGGTCAGACATTTCCCCTAGAGGAATCTGTGGCTGGCAGGACTGTGGCTGCCCAAGGAAGAAAACGGATCTGCACTTTCCCGAAATTCCACACCAGAAGCCAACTGAATGGCTCTTTAGGTTGGGGTTTCAGGATGGCCCTTGCAGGGGCAGGGCTGACCTCATGACTGTACTTTGGCAGCTTCCTGTGCAGAGAGGTACCACGAAGGGCAGGGGACAGTCCACTCAGCTGCAGGGGTGAGGCCGCAGGTGAGGGTCTCTGTTGGTTACTCACTGGGGCTGGCACCTCCCCACTGAGCTTAGCCACCGCCCCAGCCCCTGCCTGGGGATGGGGGTCCAGCCACATTTCCAGTCCCTCTTCCTTCAGAGGCAGAAGACAGGGCATCTGGAAAACGTAGGACAGAATGCCCCTGTGCGCAGCGTGATGCTGGCTACACAGCGGGAACCCGCAGTGCCAGAGACGCCTCTGTGGCCCGGCTCCTCGGTAGAAGCTTCTGGAGAGAATCTGGAGCTGGGGGTTGTGTTCATTCTCAACCCTGCGGGGCTTCTCTGTCTTGGGTCCTTTTCCTGACAAAATCCGTTAACAACAGAAAAGATGCAGTAAGGAAGCTGCCCTGAGCTGGAGAAGGGCCTGGGCTCCCGCCCCCTTCCTGGTACTGTTCCCTCTGAGCACCTGGGGAGGCGGGAAGGGGGGGCCTGAAGGTGCAGCGCCCGCCGTCCAGGCCCCAGGAAAAGCCCGGGCGGCGCTGGGGAGCCAGGCGGGCAGCCGATCAATACGGGCCGCGGAGCTGCCGAGCTGTTATTCACGCCAAAGGGCCTTGTCTGGATGAAGGAAAGGAGGGGTGCGGGGTTCACCCCAGCATCACAGTCCGGAGCTCGGCTTCCTGGCGTCCCCCCTCGCTATGAGCCTCCGTTATTTATGTAGCGCGCTCATAAAATCAGAAGGAGGAAGTGCTACCCCTGCACCACACAGGGAGCCCGAGAGGCGGCAGGTGGAGGTGCCGTGTGGCTTGGGTAGGGGTCTCTGGCTCCTCCTGAACAAAGGCAAGGATGGCTTCAGGGGCCATGAGGTGAGTCTACCTGCACAGGCCCTCTGCCACCGCTGCAGAGGGGTCCCTGTTCTCACCTGTGTACCGCCTATCCTCACAGCCCACACACTCCCTCCTGCCTGTCCTGTGCCTGGAGCAGCCCTCCGTGCCTGTGGCAAGCTGGCCCTGGAGTGCTTCCTTGCCATGGACCTTGGATGCCAAGGGAGATGGGGGCCGTGTACACGCCTCACGTCTTACCAAGGTACCTCTTGTGTCCCTGGGAACAGCTTACTACAGAGCCTTTCTGGAAAAATGGCTGGGCAGAGCTTCTGCTGAGTTTCAGGGGCCATCCAGCGGGCGGTCATGCGGCTCATTTGGTCTGGTGTGAAACAGGGACACTGATATGCCCACCACTGCCACACCCATGGCAAATGAGGATCCCTCACCTGGCTGGGCTGTGCCCGGCTGGCCATGGCTCCTGTGGGACCATCTGTCCTTGGGTGCGGGATGCTGAGAGGTGCTAGGCTGAGCAGGGATGCATACACACCATCTCTTCTCCTCTCCCCCACAGTGTAGCTGCACAAGGGGTCTGGTCCCTCTGGGGATGGGAGGCTGGGACTAAAAACAGAATGGGAGAAAGGCACTCCCTGTTCCCTGGTCGCGACGAGGACACCTCAGCTCTGAAGTGCCAATGAGCCAGGCCCCCGAGAGCGGCTTCCACAGCTATGTAAACGCATTGAACAAATGGCCGAGCCAGTGGTTATGGCTTGGACAAAGCCACTGACTTCCGATTTGGGATGCTTGGGACAGAGCTTTGAGCTGCGGCCCCTCAATCTCATGGCCCATGGAAAAGCCATTCGTTGTACCAGTGGCATGTCATAGAAAGTAAAAAGGGTGGAAGGTCATTTCCCCCAAGTGCCCTTCCTGTTGCCTATTCAGTAAGAAGTAGGTGGGCAAAGAACTCCAGTTGATCCTACAGAGACTCCCAAGACCATCCTGTCACACGCGGGGAGCCCAGCCATCCGGACACACACACGTCTTCCTTTAAGATAGCCCCAACTCTCACTGTAGACCACAGTCTTCCAACCACACACTCAGCTAAGGGGAAGGAAGGCGAGAGGCCGGCGGCCTGGAGACTCACAGTGGTGCCTTTGAAACCAGTGCCGGCCACAACCAACCAACAGCTCTTGGCTCTGGACTTACCCTCCAAACACACATTGCGCCCAGAAAAGCCACCTCGCTCCCAAGTCGAGAGCCCCACGAGGCCAGCGGTTCAAACCGAAGAGACGAGGAAATCATCACTCGTCGCTAATTCTGGACTACGTAGACAAACGGCCATAAATATTTATGATGGGAAATTTCATTATTTAAAACTTCTGCTCTAAATTTCCAGCGAACTCCATGAAGAATGCCTGCTGAACAGGTTGCAAATTAAGAACAATTATTTTTCTCTTCTGCATTTAAATATAACTTACAGCTAAAGTCATTTAAAGGGGTTAACATCCACCTTAATTAAATATTAAAGTGTGCCTGGACCTGCTGCTATTGTTGCCCCTTCGAATAAGATATAACCTATTTTTGACAAGTTTTCATCTTTCTCTGTGGAAGACGCTACATGAAACCAAATCAGTCGCAAAGAGGAGAGTAATGAATAATCTATTTCATATTCCAACAGTACCCAGAGCTCGGAGTGGAAAAATATTCAGTCGGATGATGGCAAGGAGCTGCTGCGGTACCGCATGACACAGCTAATGTTTAAATAATAAAAATAAAAAAAGCGATAAACAAATCATTAGCCCTTAACAGTTGCTTAATGCAATTTGTTAATGAACGTAATGGTGGGGACTAATAATGAAAGAAAATAAAAACGTCTAAACAGGCGCCAAGTTGCTGGCGATGCGCAATTATTTTCTTGTCAAGTTTTTATGATTTAATGAGCCCCTCTGGGACTGACGGCTGTCAGTCAGTCGTGACTTTTTGACACCATTACAACTTCAAATACAGCAGCAGGCAGGCTGTTTTCCTCGGATTTGAAATACTGAAATGATCTGACAGTTTTAAAGAAAAGATGTGCAGGGGAAGGGAAAAAAAAGGAGAAAGAGAGGGAGAGAAAGACAGTGGCTTTCCTTTCTTTCTCCCCCCTCCCTTCTTCTATGGGCTGATAATCTCTGGATGCTGTTTGGTAATAAAAACCCAATCACTGTGGTCATTATCTGATGAGGTTTTTGGAACAGGCAGGCTTTTTTCCCCTCTTTATTTCTTTACTTAATGATAACCCTCAATGGGCTTGCCCCGCATGGGACGGCCAGAGCTGCACAATTTTGTTCACCATTAATTTCAGCCTTTGAAGCTCAGGGCTCAGAAGCAGTAGCAAAGCAAACCCCCCACCAAGCTGGTTCCAAAATAAGACAATCCAGCCTGCCTGAAACAGAATAGCAAATGGCCTCCCAGCCCAGGCCTGGCAGCTGACGTCAAGCCCGCTGCATTTGCAGGCATTCGCCTGACATGGAACATTTAAAACTCTTTACAACTTAAGAGACTTTAATTAAATTGCTTTTGATTCTGGAGCAGGGTAGCACCCGCTTTATTTACTGGGTCAGGGAAGCTGTTTAGTCTGCATGAATTTTATATGGCAAGGGCTTCCTTCTCTTCGTCCTCCTCCTCCTCGTCGTCATCTTCCTCTTCATCCTCCCCCTACCCCCCGCCCTCCCATCAATACCGTTTTCCACAAAGCCTCCCAACTTTGGGAATGTTTAATGATCAAAGTAGTCTACACACTAGGTCCCCAGAACCTTCCACAAATCCGTGACCTGCTTCACAAATGCGGACTTCCTTCCTTCCCTCCGGGGGAGCGAGGAAGGAGGGAAGGTACTTGGCCTCCCGGGGTATTCCTTCAAGTCGCCAGGAAGGGGTGCAGGGGACCTTTGAACCAGAAAGTGCTCCTTGGCCTGGTCCCAGTGGCTGCTGTCTAGGGAGGGTGGATGGAACTGACAGGCCACAGTTATCTGTTCACATTCTTCCCACTGCCAAGGTTGAACTGGGCAAAAATCACAGGGAAGAGTTGATGAAGACATGGAACCAGGCAGAAAAACCATCGAGAGGTGAGAGCCACAAATGTGCTCCCCTTCCTCATCTCATCTCCTTCAACACGAACACAAGGTTTCAGTGAAATATTTAGGAGCCAGAGAGCATAGAGATCACATCCACCTGGCTCTCCAGGTGGCCTTGGGAAGGGCCTGCTGGATGGATGGGAGGAGGAGGTGGTGCAGCTTGATACCCGCCCGCCCGTACCCTTCACTCATCTCAGCACTTCTGAAGGAGATACCAGGGGTGGGGGTGGACTTCCTAAGCATTCATGTTTTGGATTAAGAAGCAGATTGCCTGTTTGTCTCCTTGCTTTTCCTGGATTCTTCCACGTGTCTAGCACATCCAGAATTCTGTTATTAAAATAAAAGATCCTTGCTAAGATGGGTCCCTTAAGCTGACAGGAAAATTAGCACGATTTCCTGCTCCTTCCTGCCCTACTTTGCTTGGCCCCAAATCCCACCCCACCCCTCCGACATAAAGGCTGCAGCTTTATTTACACAATATTAAATGATTTATCTGAACACAAGCAGGCCCCGGCCTGTTCCCACAAGTACGGCTCTTCTGGTAGATTTTGCATTCTACATTTCTTCTCTACGACACAATGGTTCTCTTCTGAGTTGGAAGAGAAGAAAAAAAAAAAAAAAATCAAGCGCTGCATATGGGTGATCTTGACCAACCAGCACAGGTGGTTAGTGTTTTTTTATGAAGGGAGCAGGTTTGCTTTTCAAGAATTCACAGCTTCCAATTATATTCAAAACATAGTAGGATCCCATAAGCGTCTATGACATCTGAAGAAAAACACATTTTGCTTTGTGACAGGGAACGACCTCAGCTTGGGTAACTTTTAAGCTTAATTACCAATGAACTAATTTTGAACGCCATACCTGGTTCTCTTACACAGAAAGAAAATCACAAAGCATGTTAGGGGTTTGAATACATTGTGAATCTGGGAAGGCTTTACTAACATTTGTTAGCGGAAAAAACCCAAGTCGTCATTTTGTAACACCCTGCAATCCCTCGTTCTTTGAGACTGGTGAACATTTTTCAGAAAGTTTATTTCTAGTGGCTCATCCTATAGGACTCCCCCATATTTATAATCACATTGGAAATTTCCCACCGTCCGAATCATGCTCTTTCTCTTCCTGAAATATTCATGTTCTCTTTACATACTGGAGTGGATGTGCAGAGAACCTCGTCAGACCTTTTGCATGTATGAGGGCTGCTTTTGGCAGCGAGGATATTAAAACCGAAAGGATACAGAGATGCTTACACAGGTCAGGGAAGACGAGGTCACAATTAAATGCTATGCCAGGGCTCGTTTTGCCAGCAAATTCTGGGGAACATGGGATTTGGGGGAAGGCAGGGAAATATTTCTGGTAGCCAATAACTAAAGTTGAGAAAGGTGGATGCTGGGCAGGTTCAGCAAAATTATTCTTGGGGTTTAAAAAAAATTATGCAATAGAAAAACAGGGAAAGTGCTAAGTCAATTTCCTGTACAAGCGACATTAAATACCCTCCTCCGCAATAAAAGTACTATATTCCTTATGCCTGGGAAGGAACGGGGCTGGTCTGGTGGTCATCGAGGCTGGCCATTGGTTTTCTTTGCATTTTTTATCCTCGAACATCATAGAAGGACATTTTGGTGACAAGAGGTATGTGACAAACTCTTCCTGCCCTCTCCCAAACTGTCACCCCTGAAGTGTCCCCAGGGCAAGGAAGAGTGTCACCCAGGCTATTCTGGACAGTGGATGACATTAGCAAAAGGCCAATAAACATTCACCTTTGCCTATAAAAACGAATCTGGGCGAAGGCCACCCTACAAAAGGAAACCGACCCACATGCAAACAGGAATAGAAAATATTTTTACACTCTTTGCACTTCAGCTGAACAGCAGTGAGGGAGCGAGCGGGTCACCCAGGGCCTGTCAGCGCAAAAGAATGATTCATGTGACCACTTTGTCTTAATTACTCAGAACAAGCCGAGGTTGCTGTTTATCGAGGGGGAGCAGATACATCATTGTCTTCTGACAAAAAAAGCGATCGCCGTCAGGATGGTGATGACCACGATGATCCCCAGGATGACGAGCAGGATCCGGTTCTGGATGATTCTGGGAGAAAGAAAACAGGCACGCAGGTGAGCAGGGGGCCTTCCTACGAAGATCGGCAAAGGCCGGGTCGGCGCGTGGCGCCTGCAGCCTCGCAGGTGGGGTGGCTGCTCCGACTGTGCGTGTGTGCACACGGGCACGTGCGCCCGTGTGCACTCACGAAGCTTTGGTTCTAGGAACAACTCCACGCTGCCTGTCAGAAACACTGCAAAGGTAAAGCGAATCGAATGGCTTTCTGGGCTCTGACTACCATGGAGTCTCTTTAAGAGATCACGCGCCCCTTGTGAGTTTCTCTTTTTAATTTAAAATGTGAGACAAGCTTCCTCTCTTCCTTTTTTTTTTTTTGGCAGTGTTTCCTATGCAAGGAAGAGACTCCAAGGAAACATATGTCAGTAAGGTACTTACCTGTGCAAAAATACCCCAGGAAAAGGAAGAGAGACTTAGCAAGAAAAGGACAGAATTAAGAAGCAAGTGTCAAGCTTGCAGCTCAGCCTGCAAACCCATCACTTGTCACGGTGGCTCTCGCTCCTCCGCCGTGGTGGCAGGAGGAAACGTTCCATTTGCTCCACAGTGAGGAAAGATAGAAATGAGGGATAATACAAAGTCCTGGAGGCGCCCGCCGCTGTGTGGGTGGGCCTCACCTCCTCTGGGGACGGGAGGCTGGGTCTGGCCCTGCCGCACCTGACCTCAGGGGGAGAAGTGGAGGAGCCCCGCGCCCGGCTGCCCGGGAGCCCGCAGAGCGCTTCCGTTGGAGCGTTTCATAATGTTACCTCATTCCAAGAAAGGAGGTCGCACATCAGAATGCTTTGTTGAGGCTTTCAAAGGGAACCTAGGTCACACGGCCTCGCCCACGCTCCCTCTCACAGAGCCACGCAGAAATAGAAACCAGAGTGGCAGCTTCTAGCCGTCTATCCATCCGGCTTAGAGTCCCGCAGGGGATCCCACAGCCACTCTCCAGGCACGGGCAAAAGAAGCTGAGCCTTATTCTAGATGCGGGACACTGGACGGGAGTCCTCAACAGGGAGGGGCCTGGTGGGGCCGAGCCCAGCCTCCCACCGGCGGGGACCCCCTCCTGCCTTGATATCCTCACAGAGAAATCTTGGCAGAGTATCTGCGCCTTTCCTAGAGTCTGGATGTTTGTGTCTTGGAAGGAAGACTGCGCCAGGTTGTAGTTTCAGGGGAGTCCTCCTTTCTGGCACCTAAATGGATGGATGGAAACTGTCATATCAGAGCAACCTGCTCCCCTGTGGCCCCTAACAGGACCAGCTCCCTCTCCTCCTGACAGGTTACAAAATGATCACATTTGCTGACACGTCTTCCGCAAAACTGCACGGGAGCCGGTGTCCACTGTCTTCGTCGGAGATGGATGGTCTGCCGGGCCCTCATTTATCACGCAGGGCCTGCTAAGATTTGCCTCCTTTATTTCTTTCCTTCCCCACTCGAAAGTCTGTGCCCCGACATTAATTCTTCTGTGATGACAGCTAATTCAGACTTAACTGGCCATATTTACTTGGGAGGGAGGAAGATTCTCCGTCCCACAAAATAAGTCAATAGAAACAGGACTTGGTGGCTAATTAAAGCAAGGCTGATGATGCACATTGCTTGGTGCTCCTTGGTGGCACCATGGAAGGCTCCAAGTGCTTTCCCCTCTCTTCTGTAGAAAGGACAAAAGCCTTGAGAACAGTCCCAACACATCCCATTTGCCCAAGTCACTGTCAAAATCTCTATTTACCACAGTCACCCACATCAGACTTGCAAAGGAAATCAGCAAAATTGAAACTCAGCGGTGAAACAGATTAAAAGCATGAAAACTCTTTTTAAATTCTGCCTTAAGTAATACACGGCAGCGTGTCTCTTGTACAGCTGGGTTGACAACCATTTTATTTGTGGGCTGAGGGCCCCAAGGCATCTATGTTGCTAATTTATAAAGGATTAGCTGTGGGTGTTACTTGTTTAATCTGAGGCACAGTTAGGAAAAAAAAAATGAATACAAAGGAATCCCTAAATTCCCCGGCTCTTCCCTGGCCTTCCTAACTGGGCTTCTCCTCTCCTTGGTGCATCTGAAGAGACCCCTCGCTGGCTTCTGTCACTGCCCCCTCTGTTGCTCCAGTGACCTGCCACTGGGGACCCAAAAGAGAACTGTCCAAAGAATGATGATGGAAGGATCTGTCCCCTCGAGATGATCCTTTTCAAGAAAGAATGGAGAAGATACCTATGCAAATTCAATTAGTAGGAAGATGTCAAGAGTCTCCATCAAAAAGGTTGAAACCAGCCGGGCGTGGTGGCGCACGCTTGTAATCCCCGCGCTTGGGAGGCGGAGACAGGAGGATCGCGCAGGTTCGAAGCCAGCCGTGCTGGCGTAAGAGACCCTGTTTCAAAAATATAAAAAAAAAAAAAAATAGAAAATAGGTCTGGGAGTGTAGCCCGGAGGAAGGAGGGCTTCCAGGAACCCCAGTACCACCAAAAAAAAAAAAAAAAAAAAAAAAAAAAAAGGTTGAAACCAGCACCCAAAGATGGAACTGCAGACAGTGGTGCCTTCTCAGACCACGAGTGGGTCTTCTCCATGAATCCGGGAGAAGGACCAGTCCTGAGGGACCAGAGGTGTGTGCTGGAGGAGATCAGCAGGGAAGGGCATTTGCTTCCAGGTAAGAGTCTGCCAGATACTTGGGTTTTAAGTAGGTTTGACTGGCCAGGTCAGCAACCTAGCTTTAGACCTCAAAGGAGCTGGGCAAGTACATCTTCTCTGAAGACCAGAAAAGTGAGCCATGAGGGCACCGTGGAGAGGACGGAGCCAGCTTGGAGGGGGAAACAGAGGTTGGCAGTGACAGGCCCCATCTGTGAAGGAGCCTGGGGTTGCTGCCCACCGGGACTGCTCTGGGCCAAGCGGAAAGGACACGGGGAAAGGAGAGAAGCAGAGAAGCCAGCCAGGCAGAGGGGCTCAGCGAGCAGGATCTAGAAAGAAACTTTGGGGGAGCCCACAGCCACTTCCTCCAACTTTGGGTAAGTAGGGGGGGGGAGACCTTGATGTTTCAACTAGGTCTGCAGCAAGCAGTCTTAATCTCCCTTTTGAAAATGCAAAGTGTGTTTACCCAGTAAATAATTTAAGAAAAGAGTATACACTTGAAAGAAGACATCCATTGAAACAGCCAGGCGAAATCGCCTCCAGGCAAAAACTTCTGCATTTGCATGCTGCATTCTATTAGCTGAGCACACTGTGGCTTTAAAAGAATGCAGAGCCAAATTAAAAGGAATGTAGGCCCGAAACATCAAAAATTCTCCAAGTTTACATTATGAATCACAGTGCTGTTGATATAAGATGAATTAACCATTTACTTTGAGGCTGAACTCACAAAGTACTATTGAAAATACTGATCCCCGTGTGGAACCCAAGGAGCGGTTAATCTTTCCATTGACGGTCTCCTCCCCTTCTGGAAACCAGCTCTTGCGCGTGGCAGCTGAAATCACTGAAGGCTGGTTCAAGTGAAGAAGGCAGGCACACACCACCTGACACCTCTCTGCTCCTGCTCGGCAGCATGGAGATTCCACCCTTGTCGGAGCTCCCGTGCTCCCCAACACCCAGCACGGCCCTGCCCCTCAATGTTGGGTGTGGCCCTGGGACTTGCTTGGGCTGGAGGAATGAGGACAAAAGCTCAGGATGTCACTTGACTCGCTGTGTGCTCCCTAATGCTGGCGCTTCCCCTGGGTTCTGATTTTGGGGCTGAGCATTTCAGAGTGCAGTTATGGGATGGTGGATGGGGACGACCCCTTCTGCCAGGTTCCCTAGCCTTCGCATGGAGGGCCATTGCCGTGGGGATGCACGTGGCGTCACAGCAGGCCTGTATTCAGCCCATGAGATTTGGAGGATGTTTGTTACTGCGCCGTAACACCAGCTATCCCGAGTGGCACACTTCTTCCCCCTCCTCAGGCAAGAGGAGGCGCCTCGCCAAGCCAAAGGAGGCCCTTGGCTACTGTATCCCGGAACCCTAGGTGTGATGAGGACTGATATTTCTTTCCTTGAAGAGCAGGTTTCTTCGTCTTGGTTGTCAAAAGCTGAGATCCTTTTGTATTCTCTTAGTTATAACCAAGAACTGGGAGCTTCTTTCTGCTGGAACCAATGCCACTGTGTGCTGATGACATCCACCTGAGCTTCCAGAAATGGAACCCCAGCCCTGAAAACACGGTGAGCCCTGAGAGCAAGCCGCCCTTCCTCTGAACTTCCACTCGCATGAGGAGACAAATCAAGTTCATATTTCAAGACTGTTTGATTTCTGTCCTCTATTATTTGTGACCAAAGAATATTTTTTCAGTTGAGGTAGCCTGATTCCAAAACCAGGTCTTTGACCTGGGGTAGACTTTCGCCACCTCTTCCAAGACCTTTCCAGTCTGCCCCTCTTGCTCTTACAGTTCTCTGTGCCCGTCTTACCACTGCATTAACCACATGGGCTTACGATTTTTCTGTTTTTGTGAGGTTTTCTCCAATAGTGAACCTCTGGAACGAGGTGTGGTGGCACACATCTGTAATTCCAGTACTTGGGAGGCTGAGACAGGAGGATGATTGGTTTAAGGCCAGCCTTGGCAATTTGGAGAAACTCTCAAATAAAAAGGGCTATAGGGGGTAGAATGCTCCTTGGTTCAATCCCCAATACCAAAAAAGAAAAAGTAATAAAAAAAGAACCTTTGACGGTCTGAATCTCCTTTGTCTTTTTGTATCCTTGGTGCTAGCTACCAGGGAGGCTGAGGTGGGGGGGATCATTTGAGCCTAGGAGTTTGAGGGCAGCCTGGGCAACATGGAGAGACCTTGTCTCAAAAGTTATATAAAACAAAAGCTTGCTGACTGCAGGAAGGAGAGGCGCCCCTGTGGTCAGTGCTCTCCTGGTCCCCAAGGGCTGCTTGTAGACAATCACAGCTTTAGGATTTAGCTAGTAGCCACCTAGTAAGGAGTTAAGAGGACCGGTGGTATCCCAACCCTTTCACGAGCCTGCATTCACTCACTGGAGAAAGCGTGGCACTTTGTAGTTGAGTACCGTGCCGCATCTGCCTTCCTGCCTGGCTAACCAGCCCTGAATACCACGCCCTCCTCGGGGGCTGCTAGAACAGTATCAATGAATGGGGAGAGCAAGGAATCGACTCTGAGCAAAGAAGCCCAGCCCTGCTTCTCTGTAGGTTCCTCTTAAAGACAAGGGCCAGTGGAGAGGTTCTCCAGTCTCTATATCCAACCGCACATTAGTATTTTCCAGAAAAAAATGGAGAAGGGTAATGGGAAAGTGGCCTCGGCCTTGAATGGTGACTTTAACCTGAGCGTTATTTTCGGAGCTGGGTCCGCAGTTGCTCTGAGCTGAGCTGGTGGTTGCCGTGCCCCCTGGGTACACGCACTCAGGGTCTTCCACGTGCTGCATGTCCAGGAGGCAGCCCCCTCGCCCTGAGAATCCAGGTGGGGCTGGTTCCCTGGTGGATGTGTGACCCAGGGGGGGGCCTTGGCAGTGACAGCCCGTTCTCTCTTGCACAACCATTTGTTCAGAAATTGGCCTGCCACCCAAGCCGCAGAGTCCCCTGGGGGTTTTCCTGGAAAATCAAGGCAAGGCTACAGTTCTCGTTACTGGGTCTAAGTGTGGAAACAATGGAAGCCCAGGGCTACTGACAGCGCTCTGACCACTAGGCGAGAAGGAAGCCTGCCTTCTGCCAGGTGAGTGCAGAGCCCAGAGATGAAGAAAAGAGGGGGTTCCTGGAGAAGGCACCTGACCTCCGGGGCCTGCCGTGTGCCCAACACATGGAGAGCCACATTTAAGTTCCCCAGTTACAGGAGCCAAGCAACCCCTTTTGATAGGAGCAAGTTTGGTGAGGAATTTTCTTACTTTCAACCATACTGACTGTGCTGGGTTAAATGGTGGCCCCCAACGTCAGTCCACCCAGGACCTCAGAATATGGCTTCATTTTGAAGTTGGATCTTTGTAATATAATTCAATTAAATATTTGTTTTGTGGTACTAGGGACTGAACCCAGGCTGAGCTACACACTCAGCCCTAGTTTTTAATTTTGAAACAGGGTCTCACTAAGTTGTTGAGAGCCTCACTAAACTGCTGAGGCTGGCCTTTAACCTATAATCCTCCTTCCTCAGCCTCCCAAATACTGGGATTACTGGCATGCACCCCCATGCCCTGCTATTAAGAATCTTGAGAAGGAATACAGCCCTAAATCCAATGATTGGTGTCCTTAAAACAAGAGAGGACAGAGTCTCAGGCAAGAAAGCTTTGAGAAAATGGGACAGAGGTTGGAGCTATGTTGCCACTTTGCAAGGAAATCCCAGAGGACACCAGAAACTGGGAGAGGCGAGGAAGGATTCTTCTTTTTGGAGAGAGCATGGCCCCGACAGTCACTTGACTTTATTCTTCTGGCCTCCGGGACTGTGAGACAATATACTTCTGTTTCTGAAAGCCACTTAGTTTGTGGCACTTTGTTATGGCAACCCTGAGAAACTGATACACTGAACCCTTGGATTCAGACCAGCACATCGACCTGGTGGTTTCTGTCCTGGGCTTCACAATGACTGATTCCCCTGTTTCCTCTCCCTTCCCCATTGTGGCACGGCACCTTCACGGTGATCTCTCTTCCAGGGGACAGGGAATTCTGCCCTACCTCCCCGGAAGCTTTACATTCAGCTTGGGGCTCCCAGTCTTCAGGAGAGGCTGGCTCTTTCATTCCAGGATAAAAATGTCCCCTCGTGAGCGGGGCAAGCAATACCTGCTCCGACGCCAGCAGAAACACAGGCATGGGGGAGACATGTTCCACAACAATCTTCCCCCAACGCACCTGTCCGGCCATAAGCCATTCTAAACAGGAAGGCCAGAGACAGGAGGAACACAAGTTTGAGGCCAGCCTCAGCAACTTAGCAAGACCTTGTTTCAAAATAAAAAAGAAATTAGCGTTGGGGTGTACCTCAGAGATAGGTAGAATGTCCCTGGGTTCAACTCCTAGTATGAAAAAGAATAAAAATAAATCAGGGAGGAATCCAGGTGTAACCTGCGGGCCATCCTTCCAAACCATCACTGAACATCAACAATCCACATTTTCTGGCATCAGTGCAGATGCAGTCAGTGAGGAGGGGTACGTGTTGACGGGTGGAGCTGGGCACCAGTACCTGAGCTGTGCTATCTCTAGTTAAGGTACAAGTGAGGACCAGAGTAGTTTGATCTCATCTCCTAATTTCTACTTAGTGTAACAAGGATCAGCAGACTTTTTCTATAAAGAGGCAAACAGTAAATATACTTGTTATGAACAGACATAGAATATCCCCTGAAAAGCTCATGTGTTAATGTTCACAGCTGATATACTTACGTCACTGTGGGTGCGCTGAGAGGCTTTATCTAGGCCTGGGTGGTAACCTGGGCTGGTGGGGTGTGACTGTGAAGGTGGGTCCCAGGGGTGTGGCCTGAGGGACTATGTTTTTGTCTTTGGACCCCCTTGCTCGCTTGCTCCTGGCCTCCATGATGTGAAAGCAGACCCCATGCTCCCCCCTCTCTGCTTCTCGCCGCCATCCCTGAGTTCCAGACCCTGGCCTCACATGGGCTGAACGCTGATGTGAAAGCAGACCCCATGCTCCCCCCTCTCTGCTTCTCGCCGCCATCCCTGAGTTCCAGACCCTGGCCTCACATGGGCTGAACGCTGAACCTCCAAACACTGTTGTTGTGTGGTCTGTTGTCTTGGATTAGAGCACTGAGAATGTTGACCGAGACGATACTAGTTTGCTGGAGCTGGTTTTCTGCACAGGAGAGATGTGCTATCTCTCCAACCCGAGGCTACAAGTCTGAGGTCGATGCTGCGGGCAGGGTTGGCTCCTTCTAAGGCTGTGGGGGGATCTGCTGCAGGCCCCTGTCTCTCTCCTGGTGGTTGGTCAGCAATCTTTGCAGTTTCTTGGCTTGTAGATGCATTTCCCTGACCTCTGTCTTCTACTTCTTATGGTGTTTACTCTGTGTGAGAAACCATGTCCCAATTTCTCTTTTTTATAAGATATACAGGGTTAGGGCCCTGCTCTATTCTAGTATGACTTGCTTTTTTTTTTTTTTTTGGTAGTGGGGCTTGAACCCAGGGGAATTCTACCTTTGAGCTACACCCCCAGCCTGATTTTTTATTCTGTTTTGAAACAGGGTCTCAGTGAGTTGCAGAGGGCCTCATTAAGTAGCTAAGGCTGACTGTGAACCTAGATCCTCCTGTCTCAGCCTCCCAAGTACTGGGATTACAAACATGTGCCACCACGCTAGGCTTACTGTCCTTTTTACTTTTTATTTTGAAACAGGGTTTCAAAGTTTCAGGTTTTCACTAAGTTTCTGAGGGTCTTGTTAAGTTGCCGAGGTTGGCCTCCAAACTGAGACCTCTTGTGTCAGCCTCTGAAATATTAGGATTACAGGCATGAGCCACCATGCCTGGCTTAGAACCTGATCTTAAGAAATGACCTCAAAAAAGACCTCTTTCTTAATGAGGTCATATTAAAAGGTAATGCAATTTAGGACTGTGGGGCAAGGTGTGGGGAGACATAATTCAACCCTGGCAATAAATATTTCAGGCTCTGCGGATGACATGGTCTCTGTCGCACGGTTGATGTTGCCCATGAGTTGGAAAAGTAGCCTTCATGGAATGTCAATGATGAGCATGGCTGTGTCCCGATCAGACTTTACAGATACTGGAATTTGAGCATCATCTAATTTTCACATGTCAAACAAACCATTTTTTCTTTTGAATCTTTTTTTAGCCATTTAAACACAGAAAGCCAGTGTTTTTGGGGCCACATAGATGTGGCTCTCTGTCTGTGGTTTGTCTGTTCCTGGTCTAAGAGCTCCAAGCTTCCCGGGGCAGGCCCTCCTCCTCTGGAGCACACAGTGGTCCCTTGACATGAGTCCTGCAGGTTTGGCCAAGTCCCCCCTCCGGGAGCTGGCAGGGTCACAATGAGCAATCAGCGACAAAAGCCTGACAACAAAGGCAATAATCAGAGTAATGCCAGGGCGGGGATGAGGTGCCCACAATCCTGGGCATGCCCGGGGTTACCTGGAACAAGTCACTTGATGTGACACCTGGGTTTCAGTTTCTTCCCAAACAGTTATCAGCCAACTTGCCAGCCATGCTGGCGAGAAGAGGATTAATTCATGAAAGATTTTACAGCACTTTCAAAGGTAAGCCCTTTACACGCATGCGGTGGGCCAGCGGTTCTGTGAAAGGAGATGTCGTTTCAGGGAAGCCGGGCGGTGCGGTCTGTCAGCGGCCGGAAGGCTGCCCTGGAGACTTGCAGGGGCTGCTGGGGAAGGTGGAGGCAGGAGTCCAGCAGGCTGCTGCCCTCCTCGTTCCCACAGGCTGCTACCTATCTGGGCCTCGTGTTGACAGTGTTCCCAGCAGGGCCCAGCCTTCTCTCCAGGGTGACAGCTTAGACATCAAAGGGGAAGGGCGGGCGGCCCATTGGCTAGCTCGGGATCCCTCCCCAGCCTGGGAAGGCAGCCAACGCGTACCTGTCAGAGACCACTGATAAGTCCACGGTTTTGATCAGTGGTGTGTAGCTACATTGCGCTCTCCGTTGCCAAATGTGTACATCAAATTTCAGCCTGGGCACCATGGCCACTGCCATTCTTCTATATGGACTTGACGATGGCGGGGGGCCTGGGGAGAGGCTTTGCTGGCTACTGCCTTTAGATAGGATCAAGGCAGCTTGCGTCCATCAAAGGACTTGGAAAGGGCTTGAAGAGAATTAAATAACGACGCTCTAGAAATGCAAGGTAGGCCTAATTCCACATGGGCTTGCAGATTGCTAGTGCTGGAAACGTCTTTGTGCCCAAGTCCAGGTTCTTCATGTGAGAGCCGAGGACAACGAGGTCCTGAGAGGTGAAGGGAGATGCTCCGCTCTGCTCCTCCGGGACTCCTAGGGGTCCCTGGAACACGTTGTCCCCGGCCTCATTGGCAGCAACATCAACTACGATAACGATAGCTGCAGCCAGGCAGCTCATGCTCCATGGGTGTCACTGTGAACCAGTTCCTACGCTGTGACCCACTGAGCACGCAGCTCAGGACCGGCCCGTGACTCTTGTCACAGCCTTTCCTACAGAGGAGGCACCGGGGCCCCTGGAGCTACCCTCCGGCCTCGTCTCCCCACTGCAGCGCACACAGACCAGTGTCCATGTCACTGGGCCAGTCTTCTAGTGTCTTTGACAAGGGCTTCATCTTTGGTTTTTTGTTTTTTTTTTGGTTTTTTTGTGGTACTGGGGGTAGAACCCAGAGGCTTTCTACCTCCGGGCTATCCTCCCAGACCCATTTTTTCATATTTTATTTGGAAACAGGGTCTCACTAAGTTGCTGAGAGCCTCGCTAAGTAGCTGAGGCTGGCTTCGAACCTGTGCGATCCTCCTGTCTCAGCCTCCCAAGTGCTAGGATTACAAGCGTGCACCACCACACCCAGCAAGGGCTTCATCTGTATACTCTTCTCTACAGACACAGTGATCGGGCACGCAGGTTTGCTTCTGTAAGTCCAGACTGAGTGTCCCCTACGCAAATGCCGGTGGCCAGAAGTGTTTCAGATCTTGGAATATTTGCATAGGTTTTACTGAATGCCCTGGAATCTGGATCGTTTTGAGTATTTGAGTGCTCTGCTTCAGAGCATGTTGGGTTTTGGATTTTCAGATTAGGATGCTCAACCTGTACGGCGGCATGCCAACTAACCAAAGCCAACCAGCTCAGTGCTGTAAAAAAGTTACTTAGTAACTCTACTTACTCACTGTAAACACACATTGACTTATTAAGATGATACTCCTTTCTCTTCCACAGTATTTTTTCATGTT
Organism: Muscardinus avellanarius; assembly: GCF_963383645.1. Classification (NCBI taxonomy): domain Eukaryota; kingdom Metazoa; phylum Chordata; class Mammalia; order Rodentia; family Gliridae; genus Muscardinus; species Muscardinus avellanarius. Next base: position 144,722,079 of record NC_137789.1, on the reverse strand, counting down.
TCCCAATCACACTGTCTGTGTCCTTTCAGCCGTCTAAGGGACTCAATTGATTCCTTGCAGACAGATGCACGAAGGCCTGGGAGTCGGGCAGAGAGAACGGCAGTCATCCTCTGGGGGCTGCCTGCTTGGGCCTGTGCACAGGGGGGCAGCAAATGACCTGTGCCCCGTGATTTTTATTACTTCTGCATAACTTACACAGGTTACTGGATATGCTACAGAAAGACTACAGTTTGCTGAAGACTTAATTGACTGTATCTGCTGGAATAAAGTGCTAGACAGAAAAGAAAACCAGATGAGAGAATTGGCTCATCTCGCTGTGCAATCTTGGGAAAAGACAAAAGGTCTTGGCTTTTTTTTTGTTTTCCTTTGTGGTACTGGGGATTGAACCCAGGGGTATTCTACTTCTGAGCCACACCTCCAGCCCTATTTAATTTTTTTATTTTGAAACAGGGTCTCACTAAGTTGCTGAGGCTGGTCTAGAACCTGCAATCCTTCTCTCTCAGCCTCCCAAGTGTTGGGATTACAGGCATGTGCCGCCATGCCCAGCTAAAGCCTCTGTTCTTGAGTTTCCCCACACGGGGAATGACAGAAAGGAATCTCTCCCCAGCACTGTCAGCAGGCGCTGAGGGGAAGGATATGGCTCCCAAACAGTTCATGCACATATGATGTTATTTAATCTTCACAATGATCCTTATTTATTAGGACCCAGATTTGATGGCTCAGGCCCACCCAGGGAGAAGGCGAGGCCCACTCTGGGGGTGGCCCTGGCAAAGCTGTCAGCCCAGAACAGACTGTCACTGGTGTCCGGGCCAGGAGGAGCCTCTCCCCACCCCCAGCATAGGTGCCTCTCACCCCTCCCCCAGCTCCTGTGGGTGTCCCGGTGGACCTGCCTGAGGACTCCCCACACCACTGGGTCCTGACCCTTTATTGGAGATCAACCTTCCTTTCTTCCTGAAGCAGCACCCCCCCCAGGCCGCTCCCTGGCTGAAGGCCCCTCACCCTCGGCCTCCAGAGAAGCCAGGGATGCACCAGGTAGAGACTGATGGGCCACCTGCGCCGGGAGCCAGGCTTCCCAGACTCGAGCCCAGGATCTGCTGCACAGCAGCCATTTGCGGGCACGTGGCTTTGTCGCTCCTCTGAGGTTACGTCATTGTGACCACTTTAGTGTGGACGTGTTCTTTACTTTATGCAATGACGGTGACAGCAGAGGGCTGGGTTTGCTCCTTGGGCATCAGAGATGACTTACTCATGGAAACTGCTCTTTCTTACTTTGTGAAATAAAAAGTGGACAGTCCTTCATTAGTCCTCTGTTTTTAAGACAAGTATCAATACGAGGAATCTGAGAATTCTCAAGTGTCCAAGTTTGGATTTCCTTTTGGTACAGGGGGCACAGAATGGTAGTAATTTGCTAATGAGTAACATTAATAAACGAATGAGTTAATTTAAGGCGAAGGGCCCGGCAACAGCAATTGCTCAATAAGTAACTATAATAATGATTATCACCCCACTACTATTATTACTCACCAATTTTCCCACAATCCCCACTTGTGATAGGGACGTCACAATCTTAAACTGATTCCGCACACCCCAAACTAGCACCCATCAGTGCTGCGCAGGTGAGCCGTGGTGAAGAACACCTGTCGGAAAGCTCATCTCAAGTAAGCAAAATGGTTGAAGCCCAGACAGTTTGGGCAGTAGAGGTGGGGCGGTGCCGTGATCAGTCAGCAGGGACCCAGGTGTATGCAGGAAGGCTGTGTCATCTCTGGCCTGGGAACGGGCATGTTCCTTCTCCCTGCAAGAAGGGAGGCCCTGTGAGCGCTGCAGGCAGTGGGAGAGGGGGCTGGGAGAACTGGGGTGCCTGCCCTGTTTCTGAACAGTGGGACGGCTCCTAGCTGCTGCTGGGAGTCAGAGCGGGCTCAGAGCCCAAGATCTTCTGATTTGCCAAGAGAAGCGAGAAATTATTTTCTCTCTGAGGAATCCTATGTTTTAAATATTGGCAACCAAGTCAGAAGTTTTCCAAAACACTGGGTGGCCAAGCAAAGCACATCTGCGGGGCAGACGGCCCGTGGGTCTTGTCTGCGACCTCTGACTCGGTACTGGAGGACAAATTAAAAGGAAGGAAAGGCGGGGATGCTTGCAACCCCGCCTCACCCTACTGGAGACTTGAAGCCTGGCCCTCCCGACCCTGCGGTTCTCAGAAGTCCAAGGTTCAGGGGTCCACGCTGAAAGCATCCCGTTTAGCCTATAACCGATTCCTAACCACAGGGTCAAAGCCCAGGGGGAGGTCAACAGGGTCACCAAACAGCCTGCGTGCGCATTCAGAGATGCTCACAAGGTCAGGAGAAGCACAAACAGAGGTGAGGGCCAGACCGCACATCGCAGCGCCCAGACCTTCCCAGTCTGCAGCAGGAGATGCCTGGTTGGCTGGTCTGAGGAGGATGGCTTGCACACTTCCTATGTGGTGCATTCAAAGCCAGAAGACTGTAAGGGGAACCAAGAGGTGGGTAGGAATGCCTCTACCAACCTCTGCTGAGGGATCCTGGGGAAAACAAGGGAACATTTCTTAATTTCCTCATCTCTAAACGGTGATGAACATGTGAGGCCCAGGTACCCGAGAAGAGTTGCGTTGCCTTTGAATTTTATTTTTTGGTCCTTTTGGTATGTGTGCGTGTGTGTGTACGCACGTGTACATGTGTGACACTGGGGATTAAACCCAGGGGTGTTCTACCTCTGAGCTATACCTCCAGTCCTCTTTTAAATTTTTTTTTTTTTTTTGAAACAGTGTCTTGCTAGGTTGCTGACAGCGTCACTAAGTTGCTGAGGCTGGCTTTGAACCTGTAGCCCTCTTGTCTCAGCCTCCCAAGTACTGGGATTACAGATGTGCACCACCATGATGCCCAGCTTTGTGTGTGTGTGTGTGTGTGTGTGTGTGTGTGTGTGTGTGTGTGTATGTTGTCTTTTACACACTTCCATGAATAGGAGCGAGCTGACCTTTACTCTGTCATTCTTTGGGGTACTGTCCAAAGGATTCCCGGCCTAAATTTTCACATTGATGATGAAATCTGACTCCTTATTGGCTGCTAGTGACAAGATGGTCCCTAATTAACAATGTCAGGTGGCTCCACTCTGGTGGCTGGCAGAAGGAACAACCTTAAACTCCCTTCTGCGGCTGACCTGTCAAAAGTCCAGCTGAGAAGAGCCGTAGCTGCAGAGCCTGGGTGCCCAGGCTCCACCCCGCCTGCAGGAGATCCTGGGGTCTTCTCTGAGGCAGTGAACCCAGGAGTCCCATCACTGCTTATTGCATTAGTAGTGCTGCCTGGCTTTGCACATACACCCTTGCTGGGTTGGCTAACACCACTGCTGGACAGTAAGAGGTGGCCATGGTAACTTACATCTCCTGTAAGGATGTTCTTTTATTTTTTTTTAGGACCCCTCAGTTCCCTCTTCTTAATTTTTTTTTTTTTTTTGAGGTACTGGGTATGGACAGGGGCCTTCTATCTCCAAGCTACATCTCCAGACCTATTTTATATTTTATTTGGAAACAGGGTCCCACTAAGTTACTGAGAGCCTCACTAAGCTGTTGAAGCTAGCTTCGAACCTGTGCAGTCCTCAGGTCTCAGCCTCCCAAGTACTGGGATTACAAGCGTGCACCACCATGCCCAGCCCCTCTTTTTAATTTTTATTTTGAAACAAGGTCTTGCTAAATTGCTGAGGCTGGCCTCGAACCTGCAACTCTTTTGTCCCAGCCTACTAAGTACTGGGATTACAGGTGTTTCATCCCTTGCACCTCGCTACAAATGCTCTTGAGCACGGTGGGTATTACCTGAGGCATTCTGCGTCCCTGTAATGAGCTTTGATGGCAGGGAGTTCTTTTGGTAGGAGAAGGAACTGTCTTTTTATCTCCTGCATACTGGCTCATGCACCTGAACTCTTCTCCCCCTTCAAGTCTGCTTCCAGAATGCCCGGAGATAAATTTGAGGCCCCCTCCTCGCAAATACAGCCCGCTTCATGGTCTAAGTGTCGGCCTCAGTCCCAACTCCACCGTGTGTGTATACAATCTTACCTTGCCGCATATACTTAGGTAGGTTGCTAGACCTCCTTTTGGGACCAAGACAGGCTCATGCGCACGCACTAAAAATCTAAGCGAACAAAAGACATTCACATCACCAGGGCCAGCTGGCTGCGTGAATGATTCCAGCCTTAGTTTCCTTGCATCCCAAACAATTCTGTATGTGGGATGTGTGGAATGCGCATTTTCACATTTACCCAAACAACACTTTAGTCCCACTTTTTTCTTGAATCTCCTTTCCTGGCCGGCATAGGGTGATTTCCAGAACAAACCCAAACTTCGGGCTGGGGGAGGGGGCAACTGGGTTTCTCCTTGACCAACTGCAGGGTGGGTCCCTTTGTTTGCGGGGATTCACAGCAATTGTCTTAACAACAGGGATCTCTTTTGTGAAAGCTGAAGGCATTCCCAGCAGATACTCTAGCCGGAATGTCAGCACGGTCTTGGCCCTTCCTTGAACAATCTTGGGTCTATTTCTCTCTGTATATATTTGGTTTTTCTGATGCTTTAAAACCTGGAAAACAATCATAGCTGGGGCCATTTTCTGAGATGGCACTAAAAGAACCTACTCAGAGACAGATAAAAATAATGAGAATCTTTCTGTCAGGAAAGATTTAGAAAATATCACTGGCATTATTAAAATTTAATTTTTTACTCGGCTTTCCGGTTCCCCTTTCCCGTGATAATGAGCAGGATTGCACACCTCCGCCTCCCTAGCACTTGTTTTGTGCAATAAATTCAGCCTTCCAGTCTGAAGACATTTCAGACAACAGTTTTGACTGCTATAGGCTTATTTTTTACCCTGTGCTGTGCTTTGAGTTTTCCTATAAAAACCAGTTCATGAGATAATTTTCCACAAGGCCAGTGGAACTAATAAAAATCAATTTTGCCCAAATGGTTCAGAGAAATCTTGGGTAAAGCCAAAGCAGAACTGCAAAAAAGAAAGAGAGAGAGAGAGAGAGAGAGAGAGAGAGAGAGAGAGAGAGAGAGAGAGAGAGAGAGAGAGAGAGAGAGATAGAGATAGATAATCAGTGTATTCACTAATGGTTTAGGTGATAGAGAACTATCAAATTAGCTGACAGGTGATGCTTGGCTGTAGGAGTTTCCCTTTCAGCCTGAACAGAACATCTTTTAAGGGTCCAGGAAGAGCATTTCTGCCCACTGGTTGAAGAGATTCAAGTGTAATAATTCTTCCACGGAGTTGCCCCTGCCTGGGTGACGAGGCTGATCTGGGGCCTGGCAGGGGAACTGGCTTGTGAAGGCCTGGGCTTTACTTGATGTGTTCCTGAGCCATGGGATCAGTGGGTTAGGAGCTCACCATGGTACTTGGACATCTCAGGTTCTTCTTTTAAATTTATTTTTACACGGCTGGGGACTGATTCTAGGGCTTCATGTATGCTAGGCAAGTGCTCTGCCACTGAGCTACATTCCCCACCCACATGAGGCTCCTGGTATATTCTCATCTGCTCCAGTCCTGTATTATCTTCCTGGAAATGGTTCTCTATTATGAGAGGAAAGCAAGCCGGGTGTTGAGGCCCCCAGCACATACTTTGTAAAGCACATGCCTTCGCTGTCCATATTCTGTGAGTTTAAAACACTAGTTGGCATGTCTAAAATCAAATGGTAAGCCTTTGTGAACAAATTAAAAAGAGAGAGATCCAGGCACATGCTTGTAATTCCAGTACTTGGAGGCTGAGGCAGGAGGACTGCAGGTTTTGAGACGCTCAGCAACCCAGGGAGACCTTTGCTTCAAAATGAAAATAAAATAGGGCTGGGGGTGTAGCTTGGAGGCAGAATGCCCCTGGGTTAAATCCCCAATCTCCCACCATGCTCGCATGCACACACACACCCACGCATGCACACACACACCCACGCTTGCACACACACACCCACGCTTGCACACACACACCCACGCTTGCACACACAGGAAGGAAATGCAGCCAAGGTGTTACTTAACAGGGTTTGAATTATTATTATTATTATTATTATTATTATTATTTTGTGGTACTGGGGGTGGGACCTAGAGGCCTTCTACCTCTGGGCTATATACTCCCAGACCTATTTTCTATTTTATTTGGAGACAGGGTCTCACTAAGTTGCTGAGAGCCTCACTCAGTAGCTGAGGCTGGCTTCGAACCTGTGCGATCCTCCTGTCTCAGCCTCCCAAGCGGGGGATTACAAGCGTGCGCCACCACACCTGGCTTTATTTTTTAATTTTGAACAGGGTCTCACTAAGTTGCGGAGGGCCTCACTAAGTAGCTGAGGCTGGCCCTGAACCGTGCTCCTCTGGTCTCAGCCTCCTGAATCCTGGGATTACAAGCGTGCGCCACCATGCCTGGCTCAGTGCTTGTATTTGAATGATGAGTACTTTTTTCTATCTTTATATATTTCTACATTTTCTTGAATCAATGCATATTTTTACATAAGTAATAATAATGCTTCAAAATAATGTTAAAAAAGAGGAACGGTGTAAGAAAAATGAAAAAAAAAATTCTCTTTAAGCTCTGTTTGAAGATTTCTCCCACAATCCTAACTACTTGACACAAAAATTTAAATTTAATTCTCAACAAATTTATGACAAAAGTCTCACTGTTCCTATTTTCTAGGGGAGAAAACCGAGACTTGGGGTGTTAACCTGCCCAAGCCGCATGGCTAGTAGTGGTGCCGTTGGTGTGCATCTAAAATCAGATGGATTCCCAAGGCCGTGTGCGGTGCCACGCTGGAGACAGCACGCCCGGCACATCCAAGCGCTGTCATGCCAGGTAAGACGCTTGGCATTTATGAATAAAGTCAAGGCTAATGATATCTGTCCTTCTCCTGCCTCACAGGTTCTCGTGATGTTCAAATTAGACCACATAGGTGAAAACAGAGGAGATGTCTTGTTCTGCATGAGGGAAACGGCGATACGATACTGTATCATACAATACTAATGAGTTGAGCGTTGCCACAAAATGCACTTGGTACTGATAATTTTCAATGGAAAGAACTACACAAGTTTAGCTTCAGTAAGATTACAATGAAGAGATGTATTATTCTTGAGGATTCAGGAAGTAAGGTCTGGACCTATCCTAAAGCATCGCTAAGACCAATTTTCTTGCCTAGAATATGTTAGGTAAAAAGCGAAGGTTGCAGTTTGTATGTTCATTAGAATCCAAATTTTGCCAAAAGAAAAAAAAATGCACATTTAAATGTGAAACAGAAATTGGAAAGACATACATTGAAATAAAACAATTATGTCTAGGCATTAGGATCATAATTTTAAAATATTTCTATGATTCACTGCATTTTGCAATTTTTTTGGATAATGAACAGGTATAGTTTATATAATCAGAAAAAAATTGAGACCCTCCTTTCATATACGAAAAAAAAATCACCTTTTCCTTGGACGAGACTGCAGAATGGGGTGGACGGTGGCTGGGAGGCATTCGATGGTACGGCGCTTGCCTAGCCTGCGACAGGCTCTGGGTTTGGACCCCAGCACTGCCCCCTCCCCCTCAAGTAGAAAGGTTGCAAAATAGATTCTCCAAATTGTCATTGTTTGTGGTTGTTTGAATTCTGGGGAAATAAAAATGTAGCTGGAATGCATTTCAGACCTTAAAAAATGAGGAGAGCAGATGCTCTCTTCTTTACAGAAGATGGGCTCTGTGGAGGGCTTTCCTGCTGCACCACTTGACTGCAATCCATCAGAGGTCAAAAAGCAGCAAAGAACACACTGTGCACTTGGAGAAAAATACCACGCACCCGCAAAGGCAACAATGCCCTGCGACACCAGCGCCTGGTTTAGAATGACCCGATCATCCATACGTGGCTCCAGAATCAGAGCCCTGCGTCCTGCTGAAGCACACAGCCGGCAGCCTGCCCCAGGAGTGCCACCCTGTTTGTAAAAACAAGGCCCAGTTCAGATTTCAAGTGCTACTGAAGGAATGCAGGAAGAAGAATCTAAGATATTGACAATACTAGTATAGGGAATCTACTAGAAATAAGAAAGCAGGATATTAGAATTAAAATAGGACCCTTGTAGAAGTAAGAGAGTAACAAAAACATGTGAGAGTACTGTAAGGAAACATTCCCCTCTCCTGATAAAATTAAAATGTGAAGAATTAACTGTGAGTCTCTGCTTCGGTAACCCCACTTGCCAATATAAAGTACAACTTGTAAGTTCCTGCTTATGATAACTGCCTGAGTTCTGGCTTCTGTGAAACTGCTTGCTTATGTCCCAGCTACCTTAATGTTAAAAGTTGTTTTAATTTAAAAACCTAGGTTACTATTAGAAATTATTTTAAGGATAGACTTGTTTTTCAAAATTCTTGATGTTAAGAATTGTTTTTTAAAGTTTGAGATATTTTAAAATAGTATAAAGTAATTTAGGGAATGAAGCTATTTTTCTTGGAAGTGAGGCCCAAGCTCACCGCAACTTTATCTCAAGGAAGCACCCGGAGGGCTCCTCAAACGGTCAGTACTCAGGGGCCGAGCTGAAGGTTGCCATAGTAACCAAGCATGAAAGAGAAAGTCACTCTTTGGCGGGCAGTGACGTAGAAAGGCTGTCATTTAAGACTATTTGCTGTAATTCAAGTGTGTGTGTGCTTTCTTTTGAAATTATTGGTTGTACTTGTTTACCTTTTTATCTGATTGGTTATATCCTACCTTTTGGCGGGCTGTGACGTGTGTAACCACCCCTCCAGGGGCTATAAAAATAGAGCCTGAAGTGTGCTCAGGGTCGAGCTCCGACCACTTTCCTTGCTGTCTACTGAGGCTGAACGCTAGCTCGGCCAGAGGCTCCCTCTGGTAGCTGCTGGGCAATTCCTCTACTGACAGTCAAGCTAGTGAAGGAGTCTCGACCCTGGCATGCCAGTGAGAGCTGCAGCACTATAAACTCTGCTTGTGAGTTGCAACCTTGGTGTGTCCTTCGTTATTTGGGTAAGGGGGTGACTCTCGGACCCTAACACTACCACCAAGGACGCTATCTGTACGTATCTGGTTGTATTTGTAGCATCTGGCATCTTGCACACTTCATTTTTATGACTCCAGCATGATCCGTGTTCCACGAGGCAAACAGACAAAAGAGAGATTAAGTGTGATACGGTGGAGTCATGTCGAATATTTCCAGTATAGAAACATTATAATATGCCCTAGAGATTATTCCAGGGCCAAGTAAAACATTACCCAACGTATAGAAGAAGCTCAGAGCAGGGACTATTCTGCAGCAGGGAGAACAGGGATCTGCTTCGTTTATTAGGCCAGTTTACAGCCTCAGATGCTAACACGCGCTGATAGGAAATGCCAACTTTTCAACTTAAATCAAGACTAGAGCCCATAACATCGACACTTTGCCTTTCAGCGGAAGATCACAAACAGCACAAATCTGGGTTTCTTCTGCTAATTGGGGAGGTTTTCTAATTTGCTTATGATATCTGCCTTATGTCGGGCTAATCTTCCTCGGGTTACCTCCTCACGCTGTCTGAAATAATCCGCTTACTCCTGGTCTGTCTGCAATACTTTATATCAAATAACACTCACTTCCTTAACACTGCCGCAGCCAAAGGCTGCCGCAGCCTGGCCCTGGGCCTCCACTTCGGCGAGGGTGTGACAAAGGCTACAGCCAGAGCCGGGCAAGAAACCCGGGTGCGGCGTGGGCTTCTGAATAGTTCGTGCGATGAAACAGAGGTGCAGCAGCACTAATTAACAACTAAAAGCACAATCAGATAACTGTTTCGAGAAGACAGAGACAGATAATTTTGCCTTCTCAGACAGGCTGGTAAAATATTTCAGGGTGTTCACCGGCCTACATAATTACTATCAACATCCAAATTCAATTCAAAAAACCCTTCCTTCCAAAGAGAGTCCCCACCCATTCCCCTTTTTAAAGGCTCACATAAACATTACTGCTCCAGCCAGAAGGCTTAGTTGACATGAGCAGGCCATGCCATCTCAGGTCGGCACTGCAAATCTTGATTCTGGCTTTTTGTGTGTGTGCAGAACTGGGGATTGACCCCAGGGCATTCAACCTCCAAGCTACACCGCCAGCTCTATTTTTATTCTTTATTTTGAAACAGAGTCTTATTAAATCGCAGATGGCCTCACTAAGTTGCTGAGGCTGGCTTTGAATCTGCAATCCTCCTGTCTTAGACTCCCAAGTACTGGAATTACAAGTGTGTGACACCATGCCTGGCTCTTGATTCAGTTTTAATGTGTTGGTTTCTGCAAAGAGTTTTAGAGAAGCAAATCTTTTCCTCTTTTCTTTCCCTTCCTTCCTTCCTGTCCTGGGGATTGAACCCAGGGGCATTCTATCTCTGAGCCACACCCTCATCTCTATTTCATTTTTTATTTTGAAACAGGGTCTTGCTAAGTTGCTACGGGTTTTGCTAGGCTGCCCAAGCTGGCCTCAAACCTGTGGTCTTCCTGTCTTAGCCTCCCCAGTACTGAGATTACAGGCATGTACCATCATGCCTGGCTAGAGAAGCAAATGTTTTAATTTTCTTCTCTCCCTCCCTTTCTTTTTTTTCTGTACTAGGGATGGAACCCAGAATGTAGCTCTACCACTGAACTACATTCCAATCCTTTTGGAGACAGGGTCTTTCTAAGTAGCTGAGGTTGGCCTTGAACTTGTGATCTTCCTGCTTCAGACTCCCAAATTGCTGGGATTATAGGTGTGTGCCATCGCAACTGGCAATGTTTTAATTTTCATGAAGCTCATGAAACATGCCATGGATTTTCATGAGTGTGTGTATGTGTGTGTGTGTGTGTGTGTGTGTGTGTGTGTGTGTACAGGGAACCCAACAAACATGAGCAATGTCGAGCTGTGTGAAGAGTGGGGGACAGAGTGGTGTCCAGATCGGAGGCAGCCCCTGGTCCTGGTGGGCGGCTGCTCGGCTGTGTGTCTCAGGCAGAGCACTTGGTGCTGCCGGGCCCCGTCTCCTTGTGTGCAAAGGTATTGTGGTGTGCAAAGATAGGGGGGTTTCCAAGATTCTTTCTACTGTGAAGAGTCTATACTTGTTAACCGAGGGTCCTTACTCCTTTCCCTATAAACGTGTTTATTCTAAACAAGCAATCTCGGCACCTCTTTTCCCCCCTTTCATGCAACACATATTTGAAAGCCGTTTTCTCGCATTTTCAGAGGTTACTGAAGGGGGAAAAAGTTATACTGTTTAATCCTACTTTATAGGAGTTTGCTCTTTTATTAGAGAACAGACTCAGAACAGTGATCAGTGAGGCTTACGTACCCAAAGTGGGAGGGGGCCGTGGGGAAAGGAAGAAAGTGAGGCAGCCTTCAAGTGCCTTGTGGAAATGTATAAAGCAAGCAGCGAGATCGTCCTTTGCCAAACACCATCATAAATTTTTTATTTGGCAGCTAACATTCTCACTAGTTTTCTTGGCAGCAATTGGGACCTTTAGCAAGAAAGGTGCAGAAGAAAAATACCTTGTTTAGAGATGTTTTCAACACTTTCTGGGATTTTTCAGAACTTCTGCCTGCAGCACAGTTTTACAACTACGGTCTCCAATCACCTGATGAGTGGGTGGTGGGGTTTAAACTTTTTTCTTTCTCTTTTCTTTTCTTTTTTTTTAAGGAATATATGTGTGTGTGTATATATATATATATATATATATATACACACACACACACACACACACACACACACACACACATACATACACAGAGAGCGCGGAAGTGAACAAGCAGAGCTACCCCCTCTGGCCTTCCACGGAGCATGTCTTTCTTTCTTTTTTTTTTTTTGTGGTAGGTATTTCTGATAGCCAAGCACTTAGTCTTCTGTGTCTGGACAAAAAAACTGAAAATAAAATCAGAATGTACCTTTTGTTGAGCCTGATATTATCTGCATTGTATTCTCAGATGGCAGAGATAAATGAAAGAGAAACATGTTGATGACTAGGGCATTTTTCTTCAAGAGTTCTATCCCAGACGGGTCCCAGCTGCTGCCCTTGGGTTGGCTTGTGGCAAAGAGCAGCCCAGGCTGGGAGCTGATGTGAGAGCTCGCGGACAGGACCTCAGCAGGCGAACCCTCCATGGTGGAGGGAGGGAAGCAAAGGCCCTGGGGTTGGTTAGTACTTATCTCAGGGCGCCTCAGGCACCAAATGCTCCATGAGGAAAGGGGTTTGGAATTCTGGGAAATAACCCAAATCTATGAGGAGTCAGGATGAAGTCTTTCATGGCAACCGCATTCTATACAATATACAAACACTTTCTTAAGATTAACAAAACTTCTTCTGCCAGGAGAGTTCCAGCTATGACTGAAGAGGTTGGCAGGTCCACTACCCCCTTTAACAAGCATACAACTGGACACTTGTCAACAGAACCCTTTCAGGGCTCTGGATATTGACCAAAGGCAAAAGGAAAATTGAGAATTGTTTATTCACAGGAACCTGGCAGAATTTTGGGTAAGTACATCCCCTACTGCCTCTTAGCTTACCTGGCTAGAACGATGGTTTTACCAGGACGAGGATGCCAGAGGAGGCCGACCTGATTTGGAGCAGGGGGCAAAACCCATGCTCAGCAGCACTGCCAGTCAAAATGGCAAACTCAGTAGGAAAATGAATGGGGAAAGCCCAGGGCCTCGCTGGCCTGAGGCTGTAGCCCAAGTTGGGGCGAGTGATGGACCAACCGAAAAATGTGATGGGAGATAATGGAGATGAGAGTCATAAAAGCACCGGCTTAGCTCTCCACACCTCAAACTGCCCGGGAGAATATGACATGTGCGCGGAGACCTGAGGGAAGCCGGCAGAAAGCCCCAGCCCACAGCCAGGCGGGCTCGGGAACTGGCTGAGGTCTGGGTGTGCTCCTCAACACACACAGATCACCTGGCAGAGGACGGAAGCATTATGGGCCCGGTATCTTAGTACAGCATCTGCCCAATCAGTGGCTGAATGCTAAGCCATGCACACAAAGGGGGTCATTCCTGGGAAGACAGACTTATAAGCTAAAGATAAAATTGAAAGGAAGGAAGGAAGAAAAGAAGGAAGGAAGAAAGGGAGGGAAGAAGGGAGGAAGGAGAAGAAAGAAAAAAAAAAAAGGAAAAATGTGATTCATGTTCAGGGAGCAAAAGACGATGGAAACTGATTCTGTGTGACCGCAGTATTGGACTTAGCAGACAGAGGCTTCCAAAGAGCCGTCAGACATGGTTAAAGAACTAAAGAAAAATGTGCTTAAGGGGTTAGGTCAGATTATGGTGACGACCCGTCAACAAATAGGGAATCTCAACCAGGAAAGAGGAACTATCAAGAAGAGCAAAGTGGAAATTCTAGAGTTGAACGAGAGAGTAAATAAAATGAAGAGGAATTAGAAAACTAGAATACTCAGCAATAGAAACGATCCAATCCGAATATGAATATGAAAAAGATGGAAGCAAAATGAAGAGGACCCCAGAGTTCTCTGTGACCAAGCATTCCAACACAAGTGCAATGGACAGCCAAGAAGAAGAAAGGAAGTGGCAGGAAAGTGTATTTGTAGAAAAAATGGCCCAAAGAGGAAACTGGAAAGCAGTAAATTCATCATGTATAGGCAAACAACATGACCAATGGCTGACTCCTCAGAAACAATGGAGGAGAAGACAGCAGAAAGACAGACTCAAAGAAAAGAGCGGGGGGTTTGTCGGCCAAGAATTCTGTGTCTAGCAATACTGTAAGTTAAAGATGAAGGCATAAAGCCTTTCAAAATAAACAAAGTGATTATATATACATATATATATATTATATATATGTATATTTAGTAGTCTTGCCTTACAAAAAAATTCAAAATGCCTCCTTCAGACTTACAGGAAAACTACAATGCAAATCCATGAAGAAATGAAGAATATCAGAAACAATAAATATGTGGGTGAATTAAAAAACTATAAATATATTTTCCTTCTTCCTCTAATTTCTTTAGAAATTCATTAGATTGCATATGCTGTAACTATAACTTGGTATCCTTTGTGTTTAATTATGCATAATTATGACAATAATAATATAAAGAAAGACAAAATAAATTGGCTATATTGGAATAAATTTGCTATATTTTATTAGAACGGAGTCTATATTAACTTGAAGTACATTATGAAGTTAAGATGTATACTGTAATTCATTAACAAGGATTAAGAAATTGAAAGCTGGGTGTGGTGGCGCACACTTGCAATCCCAGCATTTGGGAGGCTGAGACCGGAGGATCGCGGTTCACGGACAGCCTCAGCTACTTAGTGAGGCCCTCTGCAACTCAGTGAGACCCGGTTTCAAAATAAAGAATAAAAAATAGGGCATGGGGTATAGCTTGGAGGTTGAATTCCCCTGGGTTTCATCCCCAGACCCACTAAAAAATAAAAAATAAAAAAAAAGAAATTAACAGTAAAAACTGTTGCTATAGAAATCAACAAATGAATTAATAAGGCACACAAAAAATACCAGTTTAAAAAACATAAAGCAGAAAAGGAGAAACAAAGAAATGAGATAAATAGAAGGCATACAGAAAACAAAGAGCAGAATGGTAGGCGTAAATCTAACAAGGTCAAAAATCCTATTAAGGTGAGTGTGGTGATGCATGTCTCTCAGTTACTTGGGAGGCTGAGGCAGTAGGATTTTAAGTGCAAGGCCAGCCTGGGCAATTTAGCAAGGCTCTATCTGAAAGTAAAATAAAAAGATCTGAGGATGTAGCTCACTGGTAAAGTGTTTGTCTAGTATTTATAAAGCTCTAGGTACAATCCCAAGTAACACACACACACACACACACACACACACACACACACACAAACACATACAAACACAATCACACTAAATGTGAATGGATTATATGTTCCAATCAAAACAGCAGAGATTGACAGACTGGATAAAAAAAAAAAGTCTAAATTTAGCTTTATAAAGCACATAGACTTTATAGGATGAGACCTGGGCCTGATAGTTCATTCTTACAGTCCAAGTTATTCAGGAGGCTAAAGTAGGAGTATCACTTGAGCCTAGGAGTTTAAGATCATCCTGGGCAACATACTGAGACCTCATCACAAAACAACAATGAAGACAAATGGACTTTAAGATAAAAAATACTCCTAGACATAGAAGGGCATTTTGTAAATATAAAAAAGTTAATAAACAAGAAGATATGGTAATTATGAACATATACACACCTAACAACAAAGTCTCAAAATATATGAAGCAAAAACTATCAGATCAAAAAAGAAAGTTCAACAATTACACATGTAGATTTCTATATCCTATTCTCAACAACTGAAAAAAACTAGACAAAAATCAATATGGCTATGGAAGACTTCAACACTATCAGTTGATCTCTTGAGAGCAACTCTCTACACACTCTTTTCAAAAGAAAAAGCAGTAGTCCCCAGTGTAGACCACATAAAAGATATAAAACAAGTCTCAAGGCCAGGCATGGTGACACAGACCTGTAATTTCAGTACTTGGGAGGCTGAGACAGGAGGATTGCAGGTTTGAAGACAGCCTCAGCAAGTAGTGAGACTCAGAAACCTAGAAACACCCTGTTTTAAAAACAAACAAACAAACAAACAAATAAAAACAGAAAATTGGGCTGAGGGTGTTGCTCAGAAGTAGAATATCCCTGGGTTCAATCCCCAGTAAGACACACACACACACACACACACACACACACACACACACCTCAATAAATTAAAAACAATTGAAATAATACAAAGTATGTTCTCTAATTATAATAGGACTAAATTAGAAACCACTAATAGAAAGTAATTTTTAAAAATCTCCAAATTTTAGACAATTAAACAACGTACTATAGCCAGGGTTGTGGTAGCACATGCCTGTTATTTTCATACTTGAGAGGGTGAGACAGGAGGATTGTAGGTTTGAGGACAGGCTTAGCAAGTAGTGAGAGTCTCATCAACCTAATGAGACTGTTTCAAAATTAAACTAAGCTGAGCGTGGTGGTGCACACTTGTAATCCCTGCATTCGGGAGGCTGAGACCAGAGGGATCGCAGTTCGTGGACAGCCTCAGCTACTAAGCAAGGCCCTCTGCAACTCAGTGAGACCCTGTTTCAAAATAAAAAGAATAAAAAATTGGGCAGGGGTGTATCTCGGAGGTCGAATGCCTCTGGGTTCCATTCCCAGACCGGCAACAAAACAAAACAACAACAACAACAAAAAAACCCCTGAAAAATAGGGGTAGGAGTATAGCTTGGAGGTAGAAGATCCCTAGGTTCAACCCCCCAGTACCACACACACACACCAAAAAACCAACCAACCAACCAAATACAAAAACCAAACAACAACAACAACATGCTACATAAGCAGCCATTCATAAAAAAATTACGATGGGAATTAAAAAATATTTTGAAATGAAAGGAAATGAAACCCTAACTACCAACATTTATGGAGTGCAATGACAGCAGATCTTAGAGGGAAAGCTGTTTGCTCAATTAGAAAGATCTCAATCCAATAATCTAAGATACCATATTAAGAAATCAGAGAAAGAGTAAATTAAGCCTAACACAAGCAGGAGAAAAAAAAAGTGAGAGTTCAAATGGAAATCAGTGAAAAGGAGAAACAGAAGGCAATAGGAAAAAATCCATGAAACCAGAAGTCTGCTCTCTGAATTGGCTGACCAAACTAACTTTCAGCTAGAATGGCAAAGAAATACAGGAGGAAGGCTCAAATGACCAACATCGGGAATGAAAAAAAATGTCATTACTGACTTAAGAAAACAGAAATACTTACAAGGGCATATTCAAAACAATCTTATGCCTCCAAATCAAGCAAGTTAGAAAAATGGACAAATTCCTAGAAGTATACACATTGCCAAAACTGATTCAAGAGATAACACAAAATCTGAATAGACTTTTAACAACAAATATATTGGATTAGTAATTTAAAAGCTCCCTGCAAATAGAAGGCTAGTGTCAGATAGCGTAAATAATTAATTTAATCACATATTTAAAGAAAAACACTACTTAAACTACAGAAATTCTTTTAGAAAATAAAGGAGGAAGCTGGGCATGGTGGCCCACACCTATATTCCCAGTACTTGGGAGGCTGAAACAGAAGGATTGTAGGTTCAAAGCCAGCCTCAGCAACTTGGTGAGGCCCTCAGGAAATAAGTGAGACCCTGTTTAAAAAAAAATAGTAAAGGAGGAGAGGATACTTCACCTTATTTTATGAGGCCAATATTACCATGAAATGAAAGCTAAGCAAAGACATCACAAAAATAGCCATCTAAACACAGACCTCAAATTCTTTACCAAATATTATCAAATTGAATCCAGTAACATATTAAAAGGCTTAAACAGCAAGACCAAGTGGGGTTTATCCTAGTGATGCATTGCTTGGTTTTACACCTGAAATCCAATGACTATAACACAATATATTAACAGAATCAAGGACAAAAACTATGAGATCATCTCATTAGACACAGAAAAAATATTTGCCAAAATTTGATACCAATTTAAGATAGAAAGTTTCAACAAACTTGGAATAAATAAAAGAACTTGTTCAACCTAATAAAGGGCATTTATGAAAAAAACCTGTAGTTAAAATCATACTTAGGGGCAAAAGACGGAAAGCTTTCCATGATTAGAAGTGGGGTAAGAATATATGTTCTTACTGCTCCTGTTCAACACAGCACTGGACGTTCTAGCCAATTCAGTCGGCAAATACAGAAAAGACACCCAGATAGGACAGGAAGAGGGAAACCTGCCATCATTCACAGATTGCCAGGGTCCAGCCCTAGCAAGAGTCGAGGTTTGTGTGTTGGTGAGAAGAGAGTCGAGGTCGAGTGAGAGAAGATGCTGTCACACGAGACCAGCTACAAGCTTCTCCTCTCACCAACACACAAACCTCGACTCTTGCTAGGGCTGGACCCCGGCATAGTGGCGCCTCACGTTGGGCGCCACTATGCTGGGTTCCAGCCCTAGCAAGAGTCGAGGCTTGTGTGTCAGTGTCTTCTCTCTCACAACCTCGACTCTCCTCTCACCAACACATGAGCCTCAACTCTTGCTAGGGCTGGACCCCGGCAACAGATGACATAATTCTGTATGTATAAAATTCTAAAGGATATATATATATATATATAACAAAGCTGTCAGTATCTTGTGACCCTGCTCAGTGCATTAAACAGGGTCACAAGATACAAGAACATATAAAACTCAGTTATATTGCTATACACTAGCAACAGTCTGAAACAGAATTAAGAAAACAATGTTATTCATAATATAATAAAAAATATAAAATTAAGGAATAATTTTAACAAAATGAATACAAGGAGTGAATACTGAAAGTTATAATATTGCTTTGAAAAATTCAAGATTGACATAAATGGAAAACAATCCTGTAATCATGGATTGAAAGATTCATATTAGGATGGTAGTTAGGTGTGAGCCTCATCTAAATCCTAGCAAGCATGTGCCTTCCTTCCTTCCCTCTTTCCTTCCTTCTTTCCTTCCCTCCCTACCTCCCTTGTGGAAATAAAAAGTATCATCAAGTTTATATACAAATGGAAATAGAATGGCCAAAACAATTTTGAAGAACAAAATTGGAAGCTTTATATCACTTGATGTCAAACTTAATGTAAATCTAGTAAAATCAAGAATGCAGAATTGGTGAAAGATCTATAGATTAGTAGAGCAAAGAGATATTCTAGATAGAATCTTTTATATTTATAATTAATTTTTGGTAAGAGATCAAGGCAATTCAATGGTGCTGGGAGAATTGGGTATCCATATTTTTAAAAAAATGAATTTAGACCGTTACCTTATGTTATATATAAAAATACAAAATGGAACACTGACCCAAATACAAGAGCTAAAATGATAAAACTTTTGGAAGAAAATCTTTCTGACCCAAGAAAGGCAAAGATTTTTTAAGAAGATAAAAGTATAATTTATAAAATAAGAAAGATTGATAAGTAATTTTCATTAAAATTAAGTTTTTCCTTTTCAAAATTCACCATTAGAAAAATCAAAAGCCAAGCCATAGATTGGGAGAAAATATTTTTAAGTCACAGAATCAATAAAAAATTTGTATCCAGAAGCATAAAAATAAAAACCATTAACATTCAATACTAAGATGACAAAAAACCCAATTAAAAACTGTAAAATTCACACAGTAGTAATCCCAGTACTTGGGAAGCTGAGACAGGAGGATCGTGGTTCGCAGCCAGCCTCAGCTATTTAGTGAGGCCCTCGGCGATTTGTTGAGACCCTGTTTCAAAATAAAGAATAAAAAATAGGGCTGAAGGTGTGGCTTAGAGGTAGAATGTCCCTGATTTCCAACCCCAGTACCACACAAAAAAATAAAACTCAAAATGAGCTAAATAGAAATTTCACTAAAGATTATACATAAATGGCTAATAATTATATGACGACATTATCGATCTCTGTCATTAGGCAAACACAAAATGAGAGACAACAACACACCTACTAGATGACTATAATAAAATTGACAATGCCAGTTCACGGAGTCCTCACATTTCACTTGTGAGAAGGCAAAATGGTAAAGCTTTTAAAAAAATGAAACATACACATTTCATGTGACTTTACAGTTCTACTCTTGGGTAGATACTCAAGAGAAAAACAAAAACATGTCTCTAGCAACACTTGTATGCAAATGTCATAGCAACATATTCATCACAGACCCCAAAGGGAAGCAATCCAAGTGTCCATCGCCTGATGAATAAACTTGATGTGGTATATCCATATACTGAAATACTATTCAGCAATGAAAAGTAATACGTGCTGTAATATGAACTTTAAATACATTACCCTAAGCAAAGGAAGGCAGACATAAGGATTCCATTGTTGTAAGATTCCATTTACTGGTTGTGAACAGGCAGGAAGGAACATTTTGGGGTGATGAAACTGGTTTTTTTTGGGGGGTTAGGACTGGAGATTGAACCCAGGGACATTCTACCTCTGAACTATACGTCTAGCCCTATTTTTTGAAACAAGGTCTCACAGTTGTGGAAGACCTCACTAAGTAGCTGAATAGCTGAGGCTGGCCACAAACCTGTGATCCTCCTGTGTCAGCCTCCCAAGTACTGGGATTACAAGCATGTGCCACCACGCCTGGCTTGGAACTTTTTAAAATTAGATCACAGTGATGGTTTCATCATTCTCTAAGTTTACTATAATTCATGAAACCATACGCTTCCAATGGGTTAATTCTATGATATATAAGTACTTCAACAGAGCAGGCTGAGACAGGAGGATCATGGTTCGCGGGCAGCCTCAGCGACTTAGTGAGGCCCTTTGCAACTCAGCGAGACGCTGTTTCAAAATAAAGAATAAAAAATAGGGTTGGGGGTGAAGCTTGGAGGTAGAATGCCCCTGGGTTCCATCCCCAGACCTGAAAAAAAAAAAAAAAAGCCACTTGGGTTCCATGGCAAACTGGGCTAATAATAAGGCAGTAAATTTGCTCTCCCATATTGAAGTAGCCCCTCCTCTTTCCTCCTCTTTTTGTAATGGCAGGCTGTTTCCTTCAAACTTTAAACATTTAGTTTGTTCCCTTGAGTGCTTCCACTAGGAAATGGAGTCGTGTAAGAGCAAGGCTCAGGTCTGCCATGGTCTGTGCTGTACCCCATCACCTGTTCCAGTGTTTGGCACTCTAGAGCTAGCGATAACTATTCAATCAATTGCAGCAGATGTAGCTCAGTGGTAGAGTGCTTGCATAGCATGTGTAAGGTCCTGGCTTCTATCCCCGGTACCACAAAAAGAAAAGAAAAGAAAAAAAAAAAGAATCAATGAGTAAACGAATGATTTCACTGATTGATACATTTTCATTAAAAATTGACACACTCAGATGCCTGGATTATTTGTGACTATCTCTGTCATTGGTAGTTATCATCAGTGCAGCAAAATTCATCTCTTGTGTGACAGGCATGATGTGCTTGACACAGGGAACAGCTCAAACAGACTTGGTTCTTGTCCTCAAGAAGTCTAGGGAAAGTCTAGGGTCAAGACACAGGGCTCTGAATCTATGGGACCGGCAAGAGTGGATGGACCCCGCCCATAGTAAATATGGAGGGAAGGGGCGGGGAGCTGCCAGCTGGGGGGCCAGAGTACACCTGGGATGCTGCTGAAAGCTAAGCTGATCCCTGCCCAGCACACCAGTTCAGTACTGTGTAAGAACTTGCTCCTTCTCCATTCCCAGCCATGTCACAGTGTAACAATCAGATTTTAGGTTATGGTTCTCAAAACGTAATCCAGGGATCCTGGGGGGGTCCCCAAGACCCTTTCACAGGACCCATGAAGTCAAAATGGTTTCCATAATAGTACTAACATGTGACCTGCCTCCCCCATGCCCTTCTTTCATGAGTGTAGGGTGGGGTTTTCCAGGGGCTACCTGATTTGCGACATCATAACAGTCAGAGCCCGGAAGCAGATTCGAGGGTCTGGCTGTCGTTTATAGAGCCAGACACAAAGTAAAATAGTGCCTGCTTCTCAATAATTTTGTTTTGGAAAATGTAGTTTTTCTTTTTATAAAAATGTTTTTTAATGTATAATCAGTCTGTTATCATTATTTAAAAATGAATTAGCAAATGTTCAAATCCATCCATCCTTCCTTTCCTTCCTTCCTTCCTTCCTTCCTTCCTTCCTTCCTTCCTTCCTTCCCCCAGGAGCATTCTACTTCTGAGCCATATTCCCAACCCTATTTTTAATTTTTTTTTAAATTTTGAAACAGGGTCTTGCTAAGTCAGTGTTGATCTTGCTAAGTTGCTGAGACTGGGCCTAGAACCTGGGATCCTGGTGTCTTGGCCTCCTGAGTACTGGGCTTACAGGCATGCACCACTGTGCTTGCCTCTTCTATTTCAGTTTCTAATATGATAAGTACTGATAGATGTAATCCAATAAGCAGGAACTGTTTAAAGGTTCTCAGTTATTATTAAGAGTTCAAAATGATCCTGAAACCAGAGCCTGAGAACTGCTCACGGTTCTAGGTCAGGCAGAGGAAGGCACGTGGAGTATCTTATCTACAGAATATACTGATAGACACTGAAAGGTATTTACATAGAATAAGCAAAGGCCATGTCAGTCCTGAACACTTTATTTTTTTTTCTTTTCTTTTTTCTTCTTGACCTGGGACTTGAACTCAGGCCCTGCTACCTCCAACCTACACCTCTAGTTCTTCTTTATTCTGCAACAGGGTCTCACTAAGTTCCTGAGGGTCTTGCTATGTTGCTGAAGTTAACCTGGAACCTGTGAACCTCCTGTCTCAGCCTCCCAAATACTGGGATCGCAGGCGTCTGCCACCACGCTGGGCAGGGGACACTTCATGGAGAGTAGTCGTGGAAAGCTGTCAGTCCTGTGAATGTCTGAACTGGGTCAAACCTCACGATGCACCAGGGCTACGATCTCACAGGGACGTTCTAGTTCAGCTACCTGTTGATCCCCGGTCTCAGACCCGCACAAATACACAATGGCAGCAACTGCTCTGATACTTTCTAAGCAAAAGAGACCAACGGTGAATTACCTGAAGTGAGCAACTAACAAAAAACTCTTATACCCATTGCTAAAATACTGACAGTGGGAGGGAACGAGATATCTGGATCAGGTTATGCTAGGAGACAAGGGCAGCCATCTTGCAGAGAACGGAGGATGGCCGTGCAGGAGGTTCACGGTGCAAGCTAAAGAGCCAGAGAGCCAGGACTTACCCCAGCCGTGTGACCTTGGCCAAAATGCCCCCTCCTCGAGCCGCAGGTACCGTTTGTGTAAACTGGGGTCACTAGCGACACCTGTCTCGTGGGGGCTTTGGAAGGACGACACGAGATGAACCACATGAGATCGGCACAGAGTGGCCCCTCTGAAAACAAACTGCTGGCACTGAGATTGCTGTAGCCCCCCCCCCCCCCTCCCGCGTAGGGGTCGGCAGCGAGTCTTCAGGCTGCCGTGCTGCCTCTCCTGGAGGGGCTTCTGCACATCAGCAGCTCTGGGCTCTGGTCACTCGCTGGCCGTGCCTCCCAGGGAAGTGTCGGCCTCTGGGAAGGCACCTGGGGGCGCACAGGGAGCCCCGCTCTCACCCACAGCCCCCGCAGCCCTCTGCCCCGTTCCTTCCCTTTCCCACCACCTCGGGGTCTTGCTTCCCTACGCGGCTGGCAACTGTGGGAAAACATTTCTGCTGCGCTTGTGTTCGGGGTGCAAAGGTCTTTCTCTGTATAAGTTTACAGTTGAGAACAATGAAAAGACTAAAATGCAAAGCCAACAGGGGCCGAGGGATCTGCCGACTTCGTGGGTTTTGCCATGACGTGGAAACACATGGCTTCGGAGTGTAACATGAACAGCCCTGCAATCTCTCCAGGGTGGAATCTATGTTTTCGGCAATGCAGAAATGCGTACCGCGGCCCTTTAAAAAAGTCGGTGGGAGAGTGTGTTAAATGAAAATCAAGATAACCTTTCTTAGGCACGCTCTCCCCATAACACTCCCAAGCCTTTTTATTTGGATTAGGGCAAGAGTTGGAAAAATGCCTTAAAACAGGGGAAGTGTCTATTTTTCTCCACCCTTGCTCGAATTGGGCGCTCGTGGGGAGAAGGGGCGGTCTGCCATTTGCAGACAAGAATGAAGCCTTTTGTGAACGGCCTAAGCACACCACCGACTTGCTTTAAAAAGTGTCAAAGGCTATTTCTGGAGAACATGTGGTTGGCTGTACCAAACTGAAACATTGACTTATCGGCCGGATTTAGCATTAAAACATTAGAACTTACAATTAAGAGTACTATGTTTACTCCAAATGAGTTTGTCAACATGCTGCAAATATATTTATGTGATCATAATAAAAGCAAGAAATAGGCAGGAGTGGTTTCTCACCCCTGAAGTACACACTGAAAAGCAGTCCACGACGCTGAAATTTGAGCTCCCCGATCATATAGGCAACTTCTTTTCCCCAAAGAGCAAGCGCTGGGTGTAGCTGTATCAGTGCATAATGGGTTTATTCTCATTCACAAAACAGGAATGACTTTATGGCTCTGAAGTAAAACTAGGGTAAGAAATATCCTGGCAGATTTGCCGCAGATGTGGTCTCTGACACGTACACACGGGGAATCTGCTATGAATCACGTGTTAAGATTTGAACATTATAAAGTACAAGGCAGACAAGCATTAAGTTCAAGGTCTGAATTGATAAAAAAAAAAAAGAGAGTAGAGAAAAAAAGATTAGCGTGCCTGTGTCTGCCATTGTATTTAAACGCACTGCCTGAAAAGATATCGTTCATCCCTTTCCCCGTCTTCGCCCCATTTTATTTCAAGGTTGGTCTGCCTTTTGTTTGCTTTCTTTTCCTCTGACACAGATGACAGCTCTTGGGGAAAGCCAGCCCTAAGGCCGTCCTGCTCCTTGCTGGTCTGGGACAGGAATGTGCTTGTTCGGCATTTGTTGGGAGCGCCTAGACTCCGAGGACCCCGGGGAGCAGGAGAGCAGGGAGCATATGCCGGAACCACGCCACGCCGAGGCCTCCGGCCCTGCTCGCCACCTGCCTCCAGGGTGAAGGTGGCCACGGCTCTTATGCCAAGGCTGTGCATAACTCTGACAAAGTAATCCATCAAATTATTCCTCACAGTTTCAATTCGCCCCTCGAATGTTCCTTACCTCCAAAGCCAGCTGGATATTATATTACTGAAGCTGTTGAAAAGGTGGAACACTAGCCACGGAGCCAAAGGCCACTGCAACTATGCAAAGCATAAATTTTTATTGTTTGCTCAGTATTGAAATCTCATTAGGGTCCATAATTCATCCGGAGACTGTGAACATTTACATCTGTTGATCATGAGAACCTAGAAGGAATGTACACCTTTGGCTAACTTGTTTTTAGAGGAGGGTGTGTGTGTGTGTGTGTGTGTGTGTGTGTGTGTGTGTGTGTACATACAGGCACATAGGCTCATATGTTTTTAGCCCTTGAACAGCTGTGGCTTAAATATCCCTTACTCAAACCAATTTCAACCTGAATTTAAATATCCCAAAGTTGTTTTCATTTGGCAGCTTGCAGACAAAGACTCGGTTCTCTTTGAGTCTAGCTTAATCAATGTTGGAAAATTCCACTCATTGCTCGTTGGCCTTAATGCGGCTCTGCTGTGTTAATTACATCAGAATTATCCCAAAGATTACACGCCTTTCATTCAACATATATATGTTTTTGTCTTCACTTAATTATGGCTTCAGAATCTACTCAAGAGAGGAAATACAACCGTGACTGCTTCTGGGTCCCAGGGATATCCAGATTTGGGCCGTGTGTGTGTGCGCTTGTGTGTGTGTGTATGAAATTAAACCTCTTTCCTACTAAGTTCTGACCTTAGTTCTGGCAGGATTTTAATTTATGGGGCTCTTCACCATTCCACGAATGCTGATATTTCGAGGGTGACAATGATCAAATCACAAAATCAGAACTGTAAGGGGAAGGGGCCTCAGGGCCTGTCCAGCCAGCCCAGTTCTCTTCCGAGCAGGAATCCCCCCCCCCCCCCCCGACAATTGGTCCTTCAGGAATGCAGCCATTTTTGGAATGAGCTATGGCAGCAGCTGAAAGGCTCTCAGCAAACACGCCCTCCCAGATCAGGGCAGAGATGCAGAGCTCTGTGTCCAATGAGGAGTGCACAGGGAGTCCAGGTAGACCGAATGTGATTTCCCAGGCTGGGCTCTGGCTGGGGCGCTGGCTCTAACAGCCCCACTGTGATTCTGGCTGATCGCAGTGACACCTGCTGATGAGAGTATTTTCAACTATAAGCTGCTCTTTAGCGGGACTTCACTAATACGCTGCGATGGGAAAAATCGGATACAGATGTTTTCACTTAGAGGGCTTTGGAAACGCTGAGGTCCTCTCTGCTCCTTGAGGAGAAAGAGCATGCCCTTCCATGAAGGAAAAGAAGCCAAAGGGCTTCATGGGGTGGGCCTTACCCAGGTGTCATCGCAACATCCTTTCCCAGCCTGCTCTTGGTGCCCCAGCTTCAGCGTGGCTCCCAGAGTCTCGGCACTCAACTGGTGATGGCTGAAGAGGTTGCCTTGAACACACGGGGTCAAGCAAGTCCCCGAGAAGGGCTGGGAGAAATGATCTGGCTCCAGCTGGGGACACAGTGATGAGCAGAGTTGAGCATCCTCAAGGAGCTCCTCGACCTTAACCCAACGATCACATGCCCACAGTATGCTGCTGCAAACTCTGGTAAGTGCTGCAGAATCTGCTGATAGGACTATCAGTCTAGAAGAGGCTCTAGAAGGACTATGTGTTCATCATCTGGCACCAACTCAACTGCCTGCCTTGTGGCTGGACGGCTACAATCTGTAGCTGCCAGGGGATTGAGCTTATCTAGGGCCAAGGAAGAGCTTTCCCAAGGTGGCCAAGATGTTGAATTGAGATCATTTTTGGAGGGAAGATGGTGCTGGAAATTGAACCCAGGACCTCACACATGCTAGGCAAGCATTCTACTACCAAACCACATCCCGATCCCTTTACTTTTTTTTTTTTTTTTTTTTGAGACAGGCTCTTGCTAAGTTGCCCAGGCTGGCTTTGAGCCTGTGATCCTCCTGCTTCAGCCTCCAGAGTACCTGGGATTCTAGGCATGCACCACTGTGCCTGGTTTGAATTGAGATCTGAAGCATACATTGGGTTAGTAAGAAGTGGGGAAGAGGTTATTGGGAATGGGAAAGGGATTCCCAGCAGGTGCACAGCATGTGAAAAGGCCCTTTATCAGGATGGACACACAGGTAGGGGAGAGAGAGTAGGCGGTTGTGTTCAGGAGACTGATGGGTGGGAGGCAGGCTGCAGAGGAAGCTGGGGTCAGACCCGGCTGCCTCGTGGACCACTATAAGGATTTGTCTTTTATTTTTTAGCCATGTGGCTTTGAGGAAATCGTTGATTTTACTGATATTTAGTTTCTGAATCTATAAAATGGAAACAACAATGCATCCTGGATAAGGCCAGCATGAAGACCAATGAACAGGTTGATACATGCTGAGGTTTGACGATAACCTGGGGCGTGAGCAGCACTTAGTGAATATGTACAAGGAGGTTTGGGGAATTAAAAAAAAAAAAAACATCAGCCACTTGGAGCTGAGTAAGCAATAAATACCTTGTAACAGAAAACTGATCTATGAGAAATCTAAAGGACAGAGGAGCTCTTAGCAGCACGGGCATCATGCAGATGAGGGGTGTGGCCATGCGGAGCATGAGGCCATCCACACACCAGACGTATTGAGAAAGATGATTTTTCTCTCTTCAATCTCACCTGTAGATGGGAGTAATCATTCAAATGCCTGTGTTTCAGATTACTCCAGCTCATAAAATACTAGACATGAAAAAACATAAAACAATGAAAAGCAACCCTGGCTGGGGTTGTTGAAGCTGATTTGATGATCAAAGAAGGTGTTTACTGCAATGGCGTCCCCCCCCCCCCACCCCATACTGGGTATTGACCGCAGGGGCGCTCTCCCACTGAGGTACATCCCTAGCCTCCTGCCCTCTTAATTTCTTTTTCCAAATTGCCCAAGCTGGTCTCAAATATCTTCCTGCCTCAGCCTCCCAAATTGCTGGGATTAAAGGCGTACATTGCTGTGCCCAGAGAGATAGTCTTTCTTTTTCTCCTTTGACTAGTGGGCGAACACGTGCTAACAGATTAACAGACATTCTCTAAATTCAAGTCCAGGCTATCTGAAAGAGCTGAAAGAAGTCTGGCTCCTCTGCCCTTGGCCTCATGACTGACAGGCCTTTGGAATGAGCCGAGACCCACAGGGTGGGGAAGAGAGGGCCACTTCTACTATGCAGATGTATTCACAGTGGATACATTTTATTGGTGGCAGTTTAAAAAAAAGTCACTGTTTCCTCCTGCCATGATTACCTCTATGTCAAAATCGAGTTTCCCCTAAAAAAGATAAATTTGGCAGCCACTGTTTTATGAGCTCACATACTTCTTCTTCTTCTTCTTTTTTTGTGGTACTAGGGATGGAACCCAGGGGCATTCTACCTCTGAGCTACACCCCCGGTCCTATTTTTTATTCTTTATTTTGAAACAGGGTCTCACTGACTTGCAAAGGGTCTCACTAAGTAGGTGCTGAGGTTGTCCTCTAACCACGATCCTCCCGTCTCAGCCTCCCAAATGCTGGGATTACAAGCGTGCACCACCACGCCCGCCCCACACACCTCTTTTTGACTTCTCGGCACTCAGTCAATACACGGCTATTATTTTCCATTGCATCATGTCCCCTTGTTGGTTCCATCTGAGACGCTGCTATCTCTGACACTTAGCAAATGCATAATACTCAACACATCTGGCGTCCACTCCTGGCAGGCTGGGGATGAGGCAGTGGTCAGATCCAAAGAAGTGCCATGTGTGGCTCTTCTTCCTCTCATCCCCTTTCATGCTGGGGTAAAGCAAGCATGGGGTCCCATCACTGCATAGACAAAAACACCACCTTTGCCCCGGTAAAAACATCTTTGTGAATTTTAAAGTAGTCAATAAATTAACTTGGGTTATTATGATCTATTTTCTTCTTCTAGGGAACCATTGTCACCCCAGTTCCTGAACTTCTCTGGCATTATTTATTTCCTCTGCCAAAGCTTATCAACTCTTGGGGCATCTTAGTAGGTCACAAAGTGCTTGGATCACAGAGCTGAATCTAAGCAGACTGGACAGGAATTTCTTCATTCAGAAAAAAAAGTGTGTCTCCCAGCAGCAGGAGAAGGCAGTCCATCTTTGATCAATGTTGTATGTATTAACTCTCAATCTTTTTTGGGGGCAGGGGAGGGCTGGGTGCAGTGGTACATGTCTGTAATCCCAGTACTTGGGAGGCTGAGACAGAAAGATCGCAGGTTCAAGGCCAGCCTCAGCGCTTACTGAGCCCCTCCACAACTTAGTGAGACCTTGTTTCAAAATAAAAAATAAAAAGCACTGGAGGTATAGCTCAGAGATAAAATGTGCTGGGTTCAATCCTTAGTACCACAAAATAAGTAGGTAAGTAAGTAAGTCAATAAATAAAGATCCTTTTTGTTTTCCGGAGGACTGACGCCTAGTGGCAGTGAGCGTGCTGGTGAACTTTCACTGGGTGGCTCACGCTGCAAGTGATTTTTAAAAACCCTCTGAGGTTTTGACTTTTGCCATGGGTTTACCAGTGATTCTTCCAGCAAAAAGAGGAGGAGTGAGTCTTAGCACTTCACACAAAAATTCTTTAAAAAATAAAAAGTTTCTAGTTGGGTGTGGTGGCACATGCCTGTAATCCCAGTACTTGGGCGACTGAGACAGTAGGATCACAGGTCTGAAGACAGCCTCAGCAATTTAGTGAGACGGTCACTTGCAACTTAGTGAGACCCTGTTTCATGAAAAATAAAGCAAATAAAATAGGGCTGGAGGTTTAGCTTCGAGGTAGAATGCCCCGGGGTCAGTCCCCAGCACAGCAACAATATCAACAACAACAAAACTTCTGTAAAACAAATCTGCATTCGGTCTGGATTGGGTTTTCTAGGGTTTGTGCTTATTCACGGAGAACTGGTTTAAGTGGCACATGTGGGTTAGGTTCACACTCGCCACCGTCACTTATGGGGAGGACAAGCAAGGATGACAGCTGGTGGTCTCGGCAGAAGAACCTAAACAAGTACTCACAGGCACCTGCTTTCCCCGGTGCTATTCTATAGGTCTCGGTTCAACAACGCGGACACGATGGCTTTGGTATTCAGAGTGAGGTGGTACTTACTCAGGCAGCTCGTAATCCCAAGTCCTCTGTTCAAAAGGTCACTTTTCTAGAGTAATATGAGCGCGGCAAGGCTGTTAGGACCTGCCATCGCCCACCTGCCTGTTTGCTTCCTTGGAAGTTACGTGACAAAACAGGCAGAATCTAATTTAATGCTAGCACTTCTTCAAGAAGGAGCCCGAGGACAGATGCCACAGCGCGCAGAACAACAGACCTGTGGCCCTGCAAGGGAACCCTGGGGCTCCCATAATCCTGGTCCAGGATGGCTCGTCCCTCTCCCTGCAGGAGAGTTTTGTCTCTGAATGACGAGTGTCAGGTGTGGAACCAAAGTGCTACAGTCATCAAGGACTGCTGGGGAAGGTTTTACCTTCAGAACAAAACACTTTTGGTGGGATCTTATTTTTTACTTTATGGCTGTTCCCATGAGGTTCTACTTCGCAGATTCAAAGAATAAACCTTCTGTGCAGTGCAGGGCTTTCGCACCTGAAGATAAGGCATTTATTTGCTGGTGATCAATTCAGTACCTGAACTGTGGGTCAAAGGTCCTGCGGCTTCCTGTGGCCGGCCTGAGCAATCCATCCCACCTCAGGATTCAAACACTCAGTCAGAGGAATGTGGGAGACTGCGTTAGCACCAGCCCCCTCTGGAACCTGCCTCATTATTCTCTGGTCCTCCACATACGGAAGAAACAGGTTTCAACCTGGAGGCACGGTGAGGATTCTCCGAGAGGCAAAAGCGCGGCAGGCGTTGACAGAGACTTTGATTTTGCTTTCCGTAATTAAGAAAGCAATCGCGAGGGCTACAAAAGGAGAGTTCTGAACTTCTACCAGTCAGGAAAGAGGAACTTCGAAAGAGGAGATTTGGTTTCTCTTTCGAAGCAAGCCTTAAGAAAATAGCTTTTAAAGGTCAGTCAGTGTAGCTCAAGACTTGGAGGTGAGGAAATTGCGATGTGGACTTCCTCTTAATGACAACAGTGTTGTTTAGACTGTGTGTGTGGAATGGTTTGTGGGTCTGGGGCTAGGGATGGTGCGCTGGCTAGCACCTCTCACGAAGATGGACGGACGGACGGACGGACGGATGGACGGATGGATGACAGCTAGCAGCTGGGAGGCAACCTCCCTGCTCATAACCATCTTGTTTTCAGGACACACACCGGAACAGACCGCCTAGTGCTAAGACCCAGAGCCTGCGCTCCCTGGCTCCAGCCCCGCTCCCGAGCTCCCCGAGGTGGCGGCAGATGTTAAAAACTAAAGTTGAAACCTTTAAGCTGTAATGAAGGAGCTCACAGGGTTCATAATCCCAGTACCCCACCCGATTCTCCAGCGATCCCGCTGAAAGCTTTCAAATAGTCCTCAGCACTAACACGGCGCAGCGCGTGTTGAACACACTGATCTGCCCATGATTACCCTGGGCTGCTGTAAAACAATCTCACTCCTCCAGTGAATGCAGGCCGCAGCAACAATGGTGTTATTGACTTGTTGCTCCGGCTCTATTTAGTTATTACCCTCGGGGCCACAATCAATAGACTTTGCACCAAGTCAGCCTAATAAATCCCAGGCTCTCACTGGAGGTTTGCCAGGAACGGCAAGAAAATCTATGGCAGGGAAACGCTTAGAGTGTGAAGACAGAGAGGGCTGCGCTGACAGCCGTATAAATTAATTAACAAGGAGTTGTTTATTCATGTAAAAGATCAGATTGCACATTTGTCATCATTGAAGAAGGCACAGATAGACTATCACAAAATTATCAGGCGATATTTAAAAACCCCTGCGCATTTGGACGCACGCACGCGAGACAGGGACCCGTGTTCTAGGGCGATTGTTTCTTCCTTATTACATTTCCAATTACTCGATATATACATTTGCCTTCTTAGCGAATCGTTCTGGCCAGTCTATTATTTCCGGCTTATTTGGACTAATGCAGTCTGCCTTGATAATTCTCTAACCCTGTGGTTGAAATAGTCAACATGATAAAAATAAAGTGTTGATCATTAACATTGCTGGGCTCCAGGATTTTTTTCTCCCTGATGATAAGAACTTGAATCCAGCTTACAATGCAGCAGTAGAGAGAAAATGCTTTAGGTGATAGAAACGCTAAACAGTCTGAGAAAGAAAATGCCAGGTTTATTTCAGATCACTGCAGAAGAATTCTAGAGTAGTTCCTTAGTGAGCAAATGGCGATTCCATGATGAGGAGTGAGATTCCTGTAGTCTTTTTATTGCTTCCCCCCCCCCCCCTTTTGTGGTATTGGGAATTGAACCCAGGGACATTTTATCTTGAGGCGCACCCCCAACCCTATTTTATTTTTTATTTTGAAATAGGGTCTCACTAAGTTGCTGAGGGCCTTGCTCAACTGCTGAGACTGGTCTCGGTCCCGTGATCCTCCTATCTCAGCCTCCCAAGCACTGGGACCACAGGTGTGCACCCCATGCCTGGAGACATACCGCACAGTGTTTGGGCAGGATGAACAAGGCGACCTTCTTCCACAGATTGAAAATATAAGGGATCAAGATGGGCATGGTGAGGGAGGCTGAGACAGGAGGGTCACTGGTTCACTGCCATTCTTAGCAACTTAGTGAGGCCCTCTGTAACTTTGTGAGACACTGTTTCAAAATAAAAAATAGGGCTGGGGTTGTAGCTCAAAGGTAGAATGCCCCTGAGTTCAATCTCCAGTATCTCAAAACCAACCAACCGACCAACCCACAACCACATGTAAGAAAATCTTGGAGTCTATTGGCTGCTGCTGCAGTACCTTCTAGAATCTTCATGAAAAACTTTATCCTAACTCTACCAATGCTAGTACAGAATCTACAACTTGAGAAAAGTTCTTATGAAATGCTAGGATCCTAGAAGACGGAGATGTCAGAAATAAATGTTCTATTCTTTCGATGGAATATCAAGACGCAGGCTCAGACCCACTCAGCAGATCCACCAGCCTCTGGTGGGAGCCAAATACGAGGCACAAACGCAGCCTGGCGGCGACACAGGCGTCACTGTCCCCAGGCACGGAAAGCGCATCTCCTGGCCCTGGCCTGGCCTGGTGCGTGTCGGCCTTGTGGCCTGCTGACACACGCCCATGGACGCAGAAGGGCCCAGCAATCCCCTCAAACTCATACCCTCCAGCTCGAGAGCCCCAGGGTGGGGCCCTTCATGCGCATGTGTGAAGCGCATCTAACTGTGAAGCTGCTGATGGTGTTACCCAGTAATTTGTTGCCCCTTATAAATGGTTTCCAGGTAATAAGAATGAGTTGACTTGAGGGATTTTTTCCTACTGCAGTCATCTCCCGCTATTGTATATTTGACCCAACTTTATCAGTTGGGTCAAATGTGGCTCCTGAAATTCAAGCACATTTTAGAACATGGCAGAAATGAAGACCATCCTTCCCACTGGATTTCTTTCCTCCTTTTCTTCTTTCTTTTTGGTTTTGTTTAGTGGTATTGGGGGGCTGAACGCAGGGGCATTCTGCCTCCTCGCTACCCTCCCAGCCCTATTTTTAAATTTTTACTTTGAAACAGAGTCTCACTAGGTTGATGAGAGTTTCACTACTTGCTGAGAGGCTGGCCACAAACCTGCAATCCTCCTGTCTCAGCCTCCCAAGGACTGGAATTACAGGCCGCACGGCCGCGCCTGGGTCCCCAAACACATTTCTAACTAGGCTCTAACATAGAGTCCTTTGTTCTCGGGCTGACTCACTCTCAGGGCTGGGCCTCCTGAATGCAGCCTGTCATAACCACAGGACCCGGAGTTTACTCTCTGGCCCTTTCTTCTTCTGGGGCAAAAAGCACAGTTCTTGTAGCCATAGGATGGAGTAGCTGCTTGCCCAGTGTGGCCTAAATGTGGGAAGAGAGGACTAGGAGAACCTTCAGGCCTCACTAAGTTACAGAGGCTGGCCTTGAATCTGTGATCCTCCTTCCTCAGCCTCTCAAATACTGGGATTACAGGCATGAGCTCTGTCCAGTTCAACATGGCTAACTCTTAAAAAACAGTGTGCTAAGTGAAGGAAGTCAGTCCCAAAGGTTATGAATTATATAATTCTACTCGTACAAAATGCTCAGAATAGGCAAATCTATAGAGAAAGTAGCTCGGTGGTTGCTTAGGGCTGGAATGGACAGATTGAAGGTAATAGCTCAAAAGTTCAAGGTTTCTTTTTGAAATGATGTAATGTTTTAAAATTGTAATAGAGTAATGGTTGCATGCATCTGAATATCCTGAATGGCCAGGCATGGCGGTACACACTCATATTCCCAGCATTTGTGAGGCAGAGACAGGAGGATCCAGGTTTGCAGCCAGCCTCAGCCACTTAGTGAGGCCCTTTGGAACTCAATGAGACCCTGTTTCAAAATAAAGAATAAAAAATAGGGCTGGGGTATAGCTCAGAGGTAGAATGCCCCTGAGTTCCATCCCTAGTACTGCAAAAAAAAAAAAAATACTAACACCCATTGACTTATGTACTTTATGCATGTGAATTGTGGGGTAATTTAGTTATTAGTAATGCTATCATCACAACCAACACCAGGGACCCTGCTACAGCGAGCAGAGCTATGTTGCAGGAGCCACTCTGGCCTCTTCCCAGCTGTCTGTGTGTTCACTCAGGCAGGGCTGCTCATTTCAGAACTGGGTTTTACATCTCTCCCTTGGATGGCGGAGGGAGCACCATGAATGGGAACTGGTACTGGGGATCGAACCCAGAGGCATTCCACTTCCGGGACACCCCCAGCCCTATCTTAGTTTTTATTTTGAAATGGTCTCGTTAAGTTGCTGAAATTCTTTCTGAGTTGCTGAGGCTGGCCGAGAACCCGCAATCCTCCTGTCTCAGCCTCCCAAGTACCGGCCTTACAGATGTGCGCCGCCGTGCACCGCAGAACTGCTCACTTTTGCATGTGTGTTGCACACGAGGCTCTGTGATGGGCATCACAGAAAGTCAGGTCACTGAATTCTCAGCCCTGGCCTCTGAGGTACGTACCATTCTCGTCTCTGTTTAGAGATGAAAGTGAAATGGCTGAGGTGACATCTGTAAGGTCCCATTTTTAACAAGCAGCAGTGCCTGATTTGAATCCGGGTCCACCTCACCCTCGACTGTGGGCTTGTGTGAGCTGTGGCTACGCAGGGTACCACACTGGACCCGGAGCCAGACTGTGCTCACTTCCTCCGGGAAGTGCTTCCTTTCCTCTAGGACCTGGGGCCTCCTAAAGGCTGCTCCTTCTAACTACCCAAAGTGTTCCCTGGGAGAACCAGAAATGTCTTTACCTAGATGCAAGAAACTTCTTTAGAGTGAAGCCATATCTATGTAACTTATTTTTAAGACAAGTCATTTTAGAATGGGGGTGCTCCCCCCCCAGCTCATACTTTAAATCCATTTATTAAAGCACTTTGTGGTAAGGAAGAAACCTAAGGAGGTATTTTAACAAACATGTGGCTGAAGTATGGCATTATGATATTTTACTATGGAATTATTTTTCTTTTTAAATAACATTTGGAGTTAAATTGTCCTGGTCATGAAGCTGCATCTCTTAGTCAATTTTTCCTATTTGTGCCAAATAGGACACTCTCACATTATGGTTAGTACATTATTTTTTGTGGTGCTGAGGGTTGAACCAGGGGCATTCTACCTCTGAGTTCTACCTTCAGCTCTATTTTATTTTGTATTTGGAAACAGGGTCTTGCTAGGTTGCCGACAGCCTTGTTCAGTTGCTGAGGCTGGCTTCTAACTTGCAATCCGAGTGTCTCGGCCTCCTAAGTATTGAGGTTACAGGCATGAGCTACCACGCCTAGCTCAAGGTTAGCGCTTTGATGTAGTTAATGTGCCTGCCTCTGCTATTAACTAGCTGTGTGATCTTAGGCCAGTCACTTGCTTTTTCTGGGTTGCCAGAGCCCTATTGGAATCCAATAGCTGTTTGTGGAATAAAATTGTCAAATTCATAACACGAGTGGGTTGGATCACAGACTGGAGGTAGCCAGCTGGCAGCTCACAGTCAGATTCTGCCTGTAGATGTATTGGTTTGGCTGCTCGGCTTAAAAAAGAGAAAAAATTCTTGCCAACATTTACAAATGGGGAGATTTGAAATTTAGGATGCAGGCATTCTGGAAACCCTGAAAGATCTGACTCCAGCAGGTCCATATTCCTCCAGGACAACCACGGATGGATTCTAAGAGGCCTCTTCGGTGGGGAGCAGTCTCCAGTTCTCCTTATTCCTGGCTGGTCCTATTTGCCTGGTCCCCAGGGCACCTGAGTATGCGCTGCTGGGCTGACCTTTCCCAAGACTCCTACTGGCTCTCCCAGGCAATGCCTGCGTATCGCAGTGCTCAAACACAGAGACAAAGCGAGGTAAGCAGCCGGGTCTTGCCTTACACTTCTCCAAATACCACACGGAGCTACAGGATGCGTTTAGACAGATGCTAAAAACTTTAGAGTGAAGCCACATCTATGTAGTTTATTTTTAGGACTGGTGCCAACGTGGCGCGGTGTTTTGGCCCTTGAGCCTGAGGTCCTAAGAGAAGCCAAGGGCCACCTCGCTGGCCAGGCAGCCTCCCCTGGCTCCACCTGGCCCAGGACCTCTGTCTAGCACACAGGGGGGCAGTGCACCCAGGTATGAAGTAGGAGGCTGTGGCCGCAGGTCTGGCTCGCTCAGGACCTGAGCATGGGGAAGGCCATTCAACGTTCCACATGCACTTGAACTCTGTGTCCGCGCATTTTCTTCCTTATGAGAACGAGGGCAAACAGACCAGGCACATTCATTGATGTAGCCTTCCCTGACCCACAGGAGGGAGCACGGACTCGTAAGGCACACAGTCACTAGCCGTAATGGCCATTCAAGGCCTGAGATGGCCACACCCCGTGTCCCGGCATCGCCAGGGCCTGTCACGCTGGCGGTGTAAATCACGGCTCATCTGTGTGTTCAGCTTCTTGTGGATGCGGTTAATGACAAATTCCAGCATCTCCTACTTCACACAGAAGTTCTTTGGAGTGTGCACATTATTTCCCTTTTCTAGTCCTTCCAGTTTTCCCTTTTACGAAATGAGTTAACTGCCAGTCCTACAAATCCGGGGTCACTTCACAATGGAATATTTACAAACTTATTTTGCCAGGCATGGTGGCGCACGCATGCTTGTAATCCCGATACCCGTGTGGCTAAGACAGGAGGATCACCAGTTCGGGGCCAGCCTTAGCAACTTAGCAAGGTTCTGAACAACTTAGTGAGATCCTGCTTCAAAATAAAAATAAATAAATAAATAAATAGGGCTAAGGGTGTAGCTCAGAGGTAGAACACTCTTGGGTTCAATTCCCACTACCACAAAAATGAAGACAAAAACCAAACAATACCACCACCACCAACAACAAATCAACAAGAACCCAGACACTCAAAACACCCTCAAATGTATTTTGAAATGTTAAGCTTAATATGGAAGTTGCAAGAAAAATAAAACAAGTTTCTGTTCTCTTCCCCAGGTTTACTGATCGCCATTATTTTACCCCATAAACTTCGCCATTTTCCTCCCTCTGCATAGACGTGCGCTGGGAACCTTCCGGGAGTTGTCTGCAGAAGTCCTCCCCTTTGCATGACCGTAACACGCTTGCCCAAATCAGGACATTTAACAGTGATACGGTGCCACCACCAAATCTACAGCCCCTCTTCTAATTCTTCCAGATGTTTAATAGTGTTCTTTACCGCTCTCCCTCACCCAGCCCAGTTTCAGGATTCAATCTAGGGTCACGACCTGCGTGTAGTTTTCGAGTTGTTGGGTCTTGTTGGCGTCTTCCACTCTGAAAGCCAACCTGGTTTTTAAAGATGCTTCATCTCTGGTATTAGACAACCAGCACCAATAGAGGTAGAGAGTGTGAAATATGCAACAATATAAGAAACCTCATATGTGCTAGAAACGTGGTAGGTGGTCACAGGTGAATACCAGATACTCCTGCTCTGGAGGTTGGTCCCGGAATTGCTTCTTAGACTCAAAGTTGAGAAGGCAGACTCAGGAAGTTAAGAGTCTTCTTTTTTGGTCTCTTGCTTTCTTCCAGAGACAACTGCCATATCCTGCTCCCTTGCCCTAAGCCTCTCCAGGAGGAGCTTTGTGGAGCAGTAATTACATTTCCAGGGTGGCAGAGTGGTTTTCCCCAGCCCTGTGTCTCACAAAGCATCTAAATCATTCCATTCTACCATAACAATGGATCCTCAGCAAGCAATTTGTTTTAATTATGGAAATCACTTCATTCTTTTTTCAAATATCTGCCAGGGAGCCATAAGCCACTGCAGGTCAAAACAGACCGTGGAATATGTTGGGGCCCAGGAATACTAAGGGGCCCCGGGAAGCCTGGCTTGTCCTGGGGCTCACCTCTCCTGGGCTTGGGGCGGAGGAGGAGACTGGTGCACAGAAGGCCCAAGAGGGGGTATGAGTGAGAGAGGGCATTAGCACTGCCATGACAGCGTTCTGTCACCTGACACAAAGTGTGGTGGCACACACCTGCAATCCTAAGCAACTTGGGAGGCTGAGACAGGAGGACTGAAGGTTCAAGGCCAGCCTCTGCAACTTAGTGAGACACTGTTTTAAAATAAAAAATATAAAAAGATTTGGAGGGAAATGCTTCAAGAGTCATGTACATGTATGTTTCTATCACTCTATACCGCCAATATGATGTGTAATTGTGATGCACCAAAAAAGAAAAAAGACAAAGACAAAGAGAGAAAGAAAAAAGAGTGAGAGAATGAAAGGGGTGGAGGGTTTTAACTTGGAGACAGAACACCCCTGGGTTCAATCCCCTGTATAAAAAAAACGACAAGCTCAACAGGTGGAGGGGACTAGAATCCAACTCGTAGCTTCTCTGTCTTGCTTTGAAGGAGATTAGATACACATAGAGCAAGATTTGAGGAGCTACCACCGGAGCCAGGCATGGAGGCGCATGCCTGTGACCCAGTGTTTGGGAGGCTGAAACGGGAGCTCTCAGGTGTGAGGACAACTGGCAGTAACTTAGCGAGTCACTGTTTCCTAATAAAAATAAAAAAAGCTGGGAGTAAGCCAGGTGCGGTGGCACGCGCTTGTAATCTTGGAATTCGGGAGGCTGAGACCAGAGGATTGTGGTTTGTGGACAGCCTCAGCTACCTAGTGAGGCCCTCTACAACTTAGTGAGAAATAAAGAATAAAAAATAAGGCAGGGGGTATAGCTCAGAGGTCAAATGTCCCTGGGTTCTATCCCCAGACCTGCAAAAACAAAAAAACAAAAAAACAAACACCCTGAGGGTATGTAGCTTAGAGGTAAAATGCCCCTGAGTTTAATCCCTAATACCCAAAACAAAGCAAAACAAAAACCACTACCAACAACAACAACAAAAAACTACTTATAAATTTAAGGTAATTCCACCAATATAACTATTCTTATCTTTGAAAGTACTGGCCTACATCTTTTGAGATTGTTGCCATCACTGTTATCACCATCACCATCATCATCACCATCATCATCATCACCACCACCACCATCATCATCATCGTCATCATCACCATCATCACCATCACCATCATCACCATCACCATCACCACCATCATCACCATCATCATCACCACCATCATCACCATCATCATCACCACCATCATCACCATCATCATCATCACCACCACCACCATCATCATCGTCATCATTACCATCATCACCATCACTATCACCACCATCATCACCATCACCACCATCATCATCACCATCACCATCATCATCACCATCACCATCATCATCACCATCACCACCATCACCATCATCACCATCACTATCACCACCATCACCACCATCATCATCACCATCACCAGCACCACCATCACCACCATCATCACCATCACCACCATCATCACCATCACCATCATCACCATCACCACATCACCATCACCACATCACCATAATCATCATCATTACCATCATCACCATCACCACCACCATCATCATCATCACCATCACCATCATCATCATCATCATCACCACCATCATCACCATCACCATCATCACCATCACCACCACCATCACCATCATCATCATCACCACCATTATCATCATCACCATCATCACCATCACCACCATCATCACCACCATCATCATCATCACACCATCATCATCACCACCATCATCACACCATCACCATCATCATCATCACCACACCATCATCATCACCACCATCATCACCATCATCATCACCATCACCATCACCACCATCACCATCACCACCATCATCACCATCACCACCATCATCACCATCACCACCATCATCACCATCACACCATCACCATCACACCATCACCATCACACCATCACCATCATCATCATCACCACACCACCATCATCATCATTACCACCATCATCATCATCATCACCACCATCACCATAATCATCATCATCACCACCATCATCACCATCATCACCATCATCACTTTTTTGGTACTGGAGATTGAGCCCTGGGGCATTCTACCTTTCAGCTACACCCCCAGCCCTATTTTCCTTTCCAGTTTTGAAAGTTTCTCACTATTTTGTTGAGGCTGGACTCAAACCTGTAATCCTCCCATCTCAGCCTCCAAGTACTAGGATCACTGGTGTGCACCACTATACTTGGCGAGCTTGTCATTATTAATGCAGTTTATATACTCTGTGTATTGCTTATACAGTAGTCCATTATTAACTTCTAATTTTGTTTCTTTCTTTCTTTCTGCAAAAAGTCCTTCTTTTGCTGGAGGTCTCCCTGCATGCTTAACCTTGTCAAAATGTCTTAGCAGCCCTGGCAAGCCGTGCTCCATCTCCAGGCCTGGCCCTAACCTCACACCACTCTCTGCCTTCCCTTGACCCTCCGCACACTGGCCTAACTCCGCAGTCGTCTTGCGCTTGCTGTGGAAGTGAAGTCTCTCCACCAGAGGCTCCCTGTATGTGGTCTCTAGACCAGCACCAGCAGCGTCAACCAGACAAGTGTGAGAAATGCAGATTCTCAGCCCTGTCCAAACCTACGGAGTTAAAGCCTGGTGCTATTTCCCTAGGCCCTCCAGGGGGTCCTGACCTATGTTGAAGTTTGAGAATCACGGGTGCCCAGTCTTCTGCATCGTGGAGCTCCCCTGCAGGCATTCATCACAACTACTCTCAAATGTGTGTGATGATTTGATTAATGCCTGCCCCCCCACTATGCTAAGGGCAGAGACTGTCACATTTAGTGTGTGTGTGTGTGTGTGTGTGTGTGTGTGTGTGTGTGTTTGCTCAAGGTTGTTTCTCCAGCACCAAACAGTGCTAAGACATATATGTGCTCAGTAAGTATTATCCAAGAAAGTACAAATAAACCTATGTAACATAAGGACAACTGTTATAATAGAAGAAATAAATGGGTTAAAAGTATGAACTGGTAATTTACAAAGCAAGCATCAGAAGTAATAAATATTTGAGTATGTTCAACCTTAACCAGCAAACACCAGAACAGGAAAATAAGGAGATGTCATTTCCCCCTCACCTAACAGGTTAGCAGAGATGAAAGGAATCATAGTACCTGTCAGGACCTGGGGTGAGGTGTTGCCGTGGGCACGTAGGTATGTGCAGTTTTTTCTGGAATGTAGTTTGGCATCTTTTGGGAAATTTTAAAATGACCCAGCAATGACACCCTTAGTCATTAACTACAAGGACACAGTAGTACATGTTCACACAGGTATATGTATGCACAACAGTGTGCCTTATAACACTGTTAATAACTATAATTTCAAAATAATGCGACTACTCACCAGAGATTTGTATAAGCAAGCTGCATTCACAACACTGAATACCAGATGCAGCCACCAAAAACGCTGCTGAGAGGAATTAATTGACGCGGAACAATGATTACAATATTTAGCAGAATGAAAAGCATCGACTTAATTAAAATATTTAACCCAGGCATGATTGCGCACGCCTGTAATTCTAGTACTTGTTGGGAGGCTGAGACAGGAGAATCACAGGTTTGTGGCTAGCCTCAGCAGCTTAGTGAGATCCTGTTTCAAAATAAATAAAAACCGGGCATGGTGGTACACACTTGTAACCCCAGTAATTGGGAAGCTGAGACAGGCAGATCAAAGGTTAGAGGACAGCCTCAGCAAGTAGCAAGACCCTGTTTCAAAATAAAAATAAAAATAGGGCTGAGGGCATAGCTAGAGGTAGAATGACCCTGAGTTCAACCCGAGTACCACTATATACATATATACATACATACATACATACATACATACATACATACAATAGGGGCGGGGGTGTAGTGCAGAGGTAGAATGACCCTGAGTTCAATTCTCAGTACCACAAAACAAAACATAACATGTATTATTCATGGATATGTGCAGAGAAAAACATCTATACATATATTCGGCCAAAGGACTATTAATGATGTGAATATAGTTTTTAATGTGATCCTTATATCCTAACATCTTCTATGTTTTCAGTACGTTACTCTGTATAATATAACAATTTTTAGATAACATCTTAAACACCAAGTTTAGCTGAAGCAAAACGTAATCAGGGTAGTAAAGCATTTCTGTACAAACACAACCAACTAGAGATAATTCTCAAAACACGGCTCCTGCATTATTCACTGTTTTGGATTAACCACGCCACAAGTTGTATCCATTCCCACAGACAATCAAGAATTGCCTGCAGCTGGCTACAACGACAATGGACACATCAAGTGCTACAGGCGCTGAGTGGGATTAAGTAGTTGGTTACTGATGGCACAGGCGCACTCTGCATCCAGGGATTGCTGGCATGGCCGAGGAAAGCGCCCTCATCTCAGCTACGGATTCCAGAGGGTGCCGTCCCGATGGGTGGGGAGCGGAGTTCGCCGGTGCTGCGGGCTGAGCCTCGGTCTACTGGGAACTCCAAGTGACGCCCGGGGAAGGCAGAGCTGTGGCCGCTGCAGGCACCACTGAAACTACCTCAAATCTTCCCCTCACATCCCTCTTTCTTTCTTCTTGAAGCCACACAAGCTCTTGTGCTGTCTTCCAGAAAGAGTGCCGTGGCATGAATAGAAGGGATAAACCGATGGAGACTGGCGAACCTAAAGGCCCGGTGCCAGCCTCCGCTGGGCACCCAGTTTAATCACGTTCCAGGTGTCACATGGCAGTAGGTGGTAAAAGGGTGAGGCTGAAGGTCAAAGGCCGCATGACCTTGTGGCATATTTTAATAAAAAAAACCGTAGAGAGCTATATTGAGATGAGGCTTGTGCATACGGTAGGTTCCAAATGGAGAGGATTTACATCAGTGTGAAACGTCAAACTCCCAAGCGCAGAGGTGTAAAGTCTCCTAACTCAGAGAGGCAGCGTCCTAACCACCACGAGGCAACGGAGTCTCCATCTTAGCACTGTGAAGCAGGGTCACATGATCTTAGTACAAACGGGCAGAAAGAGAATTCAACCCCCTCACCTTGGGGAGGGGGTAGAAAATCATGTTTGTTGTGAGGTTTGTGGCAAAGGCCACGGCACAAGCTAGGTCTACCAAGAGGGCACGAGCTCAGATACTCATTTATTACCTGCCAATGTGGTGCTGCACATGGGCGCCTAAGCTGGTGCCAGGCTGCGGGGGTGTCTGGGTATAGGGATTTTGGTGCCGAAAGGCAGAAACTGAGGCTCTGCAAAAACATCCTCTAGCTGTGACTTACTCTTTTAAACTAGACTTGCCCCAGATCTTTGGGTTGGGCTGAGCTGGATCATGGAGGCTTAAATGTCTTGATCCTTTATGTGTGTGCGAGGCACGGCTCTGATACCCAAAAGGAGCTGCTGTCCCGGCTGGCCCAGCACTTAAGTCAATTCTGGAGGCAGGCTGGGAGGGAAAATAAGCTACGATTTCAAGCGAAAATGTTCATTTTCAGGCAATGATGATAGCCTCGTCTTCAACAACTCTCTTCCGGGTAGATATTAATGAGAAATTGGAATACTGAAGCTAATGACTGATTATCCCTCGCATAATTACAATGACCTGTGGACTTTTAAAAATGCCAAATTAGCTGATTAAAATTAGTTCTGTTGAAGTTATAATATCCTAATTCAAATCTCTTGCCCAAATATACTTGCAGGACCTAACTACATTTAAAGGTGAATTTGGCAAACTTGAAAAGCACTTAATTCCTCACATAGGGCCAAAGTAATTTCAAATTCTCTATAAGAAGCCTTAACTAGGCCTCACATTGCAATCTGTAGAAATCTCTCTTTGTCTTCCGCTTTCTGGATTGCTCTCTGCTTTCCGAAAATTCAGGAGAAAAAGTTCGCAGCCTAGTTTTGTACAACTTCACCTCTGATGTCACAGTTTGGAGTCGGCCCTTTAGACCCTGCAGCTACAGGGCTGCATCTGAACGCTGGCTCCAGCATCCTTTCCAGTCAAATGCAGAGAAGGTAGCTGCAGGAAACAGGACCTGCAGCAACTCAGAACCAGCGTTTGGCCACCCCGTGGCCAAAAGAACTTATCTACCAGCACCGAAACATTCTAGTCTGTTTTACTCAACAAAGCCTTGGAATAAAATCTAGAAAACAAAACTAGAATGCGCCCACTGCAAAAACTGTCAAAGAAGAGCTATTTAATTTTAATTTCTTTGGAGAGAAAGGCTGAAGATGCTCTATGGGCACTAGCACCTCACTCAGTTCACTGGAAGAGTTTACTAAGATCACAAAGTAGATATTCAGAAAAAAAAGTAAGATAGTTTCTTATAGCCATGAAACTGTTACATGCGTACAGATACAGGTATTATAGATAGCTCTCACTCTCTCTGCTCTCTCAAGCAGTGGTAAGCAATAAAACAACAGGATCAACAGTTTCGAAACTCAATTGTGTAGAATCGAACTTATTTTTCTAGCT
Organism: Muscardinus avellanarius; assembly: GCF_963383645.1. Taxonomy (NCBI): domain Eukaryota; kingdom Metazoa; phylum Chordata; class Mammalia; order Rodentia; family Gliridae; genus Muscardinus; species Muscardinus avellanarius. The sequence continues at coordinate 144,677,591 of NC_137789.1, read as the reverse complement.
TATGGGATTAAAACTGGATTTCAACTCAGAGGTAACACATTGCATTGGCATTAAGAATAACATCGGGTTGTGTAAACATTTTTTTTTAAAAGAAAATGTGGCATTATTTGTGAGAGTAAGACAAAACTCTTCAGTTTAAGGACAGAAAGCCCTTATGGGTTCCTCATTCAATCGTAACTCAACCAAACAAGCCCCCCCCCCCCCATTTCAAGCCACCATTATAATGGGAGTTTTGTGTAAGCTTCTTGTTTGTACAAAAGCCTGATGATACAGTCTGAGGGGTAATCTGAAAGCTGTTAGACCGAAATTAAAACACATCTCACCCGAGGATCTGTGTTGTTAAGACAGCTCTGTTTAAGAGGCCCTGGTCGATCACACCTGGAGATAAGCCTCACAATCTCAGGGTGAGCCTTTCAGCAAACGCAGGCATGGCATTGTGACTGTCTAGTTTTTTTACCTTACAGAGGAGCAAAGATCTCACAATCCCTTTGTTAAAAAGCAACAGATTCCTTAAGACATACAGTTGTGGTCTGCCTAGGTTTAAGTAAGGGGTTGACTTTAAATTTTTCTTGGCCTTAAAAAAGATAAGAATGCGAAGCTAGGGCTGGGAGATTGTGAATTTGAGCCCAGCTTAGGTAACTCAGGGAGATGTAGTCTCAAAACAAACAAGTAAATAAAAAAAAAAAACAAAAAACCCTTAATGCTCATGCGTATAATTGGTTTCATTACCACTAAAACAGAAGAGGGCTGACAAAGAAGGGGGTTATGTCCTATTTCTGCATTCTTAAATTGAACATGAGCTGAATATCAAGGATCAACAAATGTCTGGATCGCTTCCAATTTTTTGCCTTTTCTTAAAATAAAATCTCACCTCTGTCCCCGCCCCAACACACACACCAGTAATCAACATACCGCAAATGTAACTCCCTGTGATGAGTCTCGACACCACGCTTTCACATTTTAGAATAGGACGGGATAGTTTGAAATTGTTCCAACATCCACCTTCGCCTTCCTAGACTCTCTTTCTTGGTGTGGACTTGTGCGCAGTCTCCCTTGTTTGTACCTTTGCCACCCCTCCTTTTTATTCCTGGCTCTTTACAACAGGGGCCGAGGCGGCTCGAGTATTACCCAAGTGGTATGCCAGGTGGCTCCGGCACTTCTTAGAAGTGCAACTTTTTTATCTTTATTCTTGTGGTGTGGTTACAGCATCCACATTCAGTCACCGTTGCTGAGGATACTGGGGTCGGTCAGGCCCTGAGTCTAATGACCTGGGCAGCCTCGGGATGCAGGGGCAGAGGTCCCTGGGCCTTTGGCAGGAATGGGGCAGTAGGGGTAGGGCTTGTGGGAACAGCTGGTAGCCTCTGGAGCAGTGCCTCTGAATCAGCTTCTGGAGCCACCAAAACAAACCCCTTCATACTCTGTGTTTGACGGTGACCAGGAGGATCCCTGAGCATCAGCGGCCCCTTGCAAGCTCGAGGTGGGGGAAGAGAGATGCCTTCTTGAGAATGTTCTGCAGCTGGGCTGTGTCTGTTGTTTCCAATAACGACGCTTTCTAACGCGGCGTCACTGGATGTTGGCGCGGCAGTGTGTGAACCAGCCCGATACACTCGGGGAATAGGAAATGGATTTTATGAAGTTTATCAGCAGCTCAAAACTCGATACTTCAACAGTGGGAGGAAAGCAATCCCTCCATTCGATTCGAGTGGAATGAGCCTTTGGCTTTAACTACAGTTAATAAGTGAAACCTAAAACCTAGTTTTCCATCTGAAGACCTTTGGGGTCCGTTTTTACACTACCTTGATCAAGCCAGGAATGAGAGCTCAAGCTGCTTCCTCCAGCCCGGAGGGTCCTGGAGTTTGTCCAGCCACACCTCTCCGCAGCAGCCTGCCTCGGGCTTCTCCTACCCTCCCACTTTAGCTTAACTTGGCTCCCAACCAAGGATGCATTTCTACCAATCAGATGCCACCACACAGCTCCCCTCGGGTGGCTGGCAGGAGCAGGGAGGGCTGGGAGCTGAATGCCAGGGAGGAGACCAGGCAGGAGACTCATCTCAGAGGCATTTTGAACAAAACAGGGTCTTACTGGTGAGCTCAGCTGCAGCCCAGATGAGAGGCTAAGGGAGCTGCCTCCTGGAGCTCAGGTTTTAGAGAGAAATTATATATATATATATATATATATATATATATATATATATATATATATATAATAACAACAACTACCAAAAACACGTACTGAACAGTGGTGCTCATTCAATCTGCACAGGCTCTTCTACGATCATTTTCCTTTTAGAAAAGGCGGACTTAGTAAGCAAAGTGATGTGCCCAGGGCCACACGGTAGAGAGTAGCCAGCCCGGCTCTACGTCACATCTCTCTCTGCCCACGCCCTTGCTCTCCACCCCTGGGCCCCAGCATCGCACTGCTACCGGGCTTCTTCCTCCAGCGTTGCGTCTGGTACACCTTGCTCCAGAATTGCCTTGAGGTGCATTTTTAAAAATGCATATTGTTGGATCCTGCCCCATAGGTTCTCACAGAGCTGGTCTGGGATGGGGGCCAGGAATCTGTCTTTTAAATCTGCACCCAGGTGAAATGTCTGCGGATCACTGAACATGAACTTGAGATGCCCAGTGGGTGATGGAGGCTGCCAGGGCTGAGCTGGTGGAGAAAAAGGTGGTCCTTATGGATGCTCAAGAGAAAGTCTAAGCTCGGGGCTCCAGTAACACAGGACTGAAGGCTGGACCACCTGGTTCAAGCCCTGCCTCCTCTGTGGGCCTCCCACTCTTCTAATCCCTGGGGAACATCTAGCTTTTTGGATTGATTCAGCTACAGTATGGGTCTCACAGTTATACTCTGCTTCAAATTATGTCACTTCTCTCTTATTTTACAGGTAGGTATTGAATAAATGCTATTTGCAAATAATTGTAGGGAAGTGAAATAAGTAACCATCCTTACATAGAAAGATGCACAGAAACATATTATTTATAATAGTAAAAAATTGTAAAAAAAAAATAAAAAGTTCAGCAGTATAAGATTAAACTCAGGTTGGGGGGCGTGGCTCGGTGGTAGAACACATGCCTAACATGCGTGAGGCCCTGGGTTTGATCTCCAGCACCAAAAAGAAAAAGAAAAATTGGTTTAAGTGCAGACATTCTAAACAATGGTCTGAAGTACACTTAATGATATGGAAAATGTTCACATTATGTCAAGTAGAACAAGTAAACAACAATTCTATTTATATGATTTTGTAAGTAGCAAAAAAAAAAAAACATTGGATAGGAATATGTCTGAATGTTAGAGTGGGTATTTTTGGGTGGTCAGATTACATGTGATTTTTATTTACTTTTAATTTTTTCGGTATGTGGTTGGCTTTCAACAAGACACTCAAATAATTTTCCGATTAAAAATGCCATTTAAAAATCAGAGCAACCAAGCAAGAATGAAAGCAAATGTGAGGCGAGACGCACCTCAACCTCGTTCTTCCCAGGCCCCTTGGAGGACTGAAGACTTGACTGACCATCCCATACTGCACGGGGAGAGTGGCCACGGTGTCCCTCTGGCCACCCCCGAGCCCACAGCATTAGCAGTGCACCTGCACAAGGCTGCCTCTTAACAAACATTTGTTGCCCGTGTGCAGGAACGTTTAGGTCTCGCCTCTGTCACCAAGCTAATGACGTCCCGCTGCTGGAGTGCACATCATGTATAGAATTTTCCTGAGCACCCATGGTGAGCATGTCGTAGGTGCTCGATAGAGGCTGGCTCTTCTGATCAGCATCAGGTCAGAAGGAGGCGAGCCCACCGCTAGGAGCCAGCCTCCTGGACGCCCCCCCCCCCCCCCAGAGCCCAGGCACAGCTCCAGTGTTCCTGGGAGCCAGCCTGCCCAACTGTAAAGGCTGCATGGAACTGAATGGCCGACTGTGTTTGCTGAGAGAGGCTGCTAAGGTAGCGAGGATCTTTATCTGCGGGAGCCATAATGCAGTCGTGCCTAGCGCACTGCTCCGCCCTACCTCTTTTGGAAAAAGATTGATAAACATAATGATGATGTTTTAATGAGCTTAATTGCACATTCCTTATGTTCCTGCAGAGTTGCCAACCAGCTACTTCAACATCCAGCAGTTTACTTGTAATAACTTTCCCCCCTCTCCCCATGCCAGGGAGCATAATTATTCTTGCGGTAATCCTGTAGTTCAGCCCTGTCTCCCTCACCTCCCCCCATCCTCTCTTTTTCTCGCTGTTTTTTCCCTTTCTGGGAATTACTCTAAATGGGTATCTTTGAAAGGAGGGTGGCAGGCTGCTTTTGGTACAGTACTGACCAAGAACCCTTTCATCAAAGGGGCCCTTGTGAGCATGCTCTGGACGCCCGCCAATCAGATCATCTCGCTGTCTGAAGAAACTGTGGCCTGGTATGTAAGTCAAGCCGGCCTGCAGACAAGCCGACTGCGCTCCCAGCCGACCTGTCTTCCACCCGCTGGAGAAATGCTGAAGGGAAAATTACCTGTTTGGCTCCAGACGGAATTAACATTTTTTAAAGACCGTATATACACAAGCACGTTTATTATTTTTTGTTTAAAAGCATTTGCCTATCTAATATAGTCATTAATGTTATCTGGTCACTACTTAAACATTTTGAAATATGTGTAAATGCAATAAGGCCACAGGGCCTGGAGGCAAAATAAGATGAATTTTCTAATTAAATGACTGAAAACTGTTTTGGGATTAACGAATGGCGGTTCCGTAATCTGTTTATGGGCGCTGCTCCAGGCAGGGACATTTGGCCCATGCACAGGCCCTGGTGGTGCAGGAGGATTGTGCGCCGAGCACTGCTGGCCCTCTGCTGGCCCTCACACTCCGCCCCACCTGGAATCAAGTGCTCAAGGAAGATGGTGTGGCCTTAGCCTGGGCAGACAAAGGCCTCTTCTGAAGGACAAGCCAGCTCATCTCCAGGCAGAGTCTGAGAATCCTCCTCTTGGAGCCCAGGCCCCCAAATCACCTTAAGAACTACTTTTTGGACTTTTTGAAAAAAAGGTTATAACTGAGAAATAGATTTTGTAGGTTCTGTTTGAGAGACAGAAACGTACCCTCTTAGCTAGGACTCATTCTAATTGTGGCCTTCTTCTTCCTCTGAAAACCCAGGTCGGTGGTGCACTGGGCACCCCCTGTGCCCCAGGCGCTGGGCCTGCTGCCAGGGAACCGAGGCAGAGAGGACGTGGCCTGGTCCTCAAGGACACCTCAGATCTGGGCTTCCGGTGACCCCCTGCAGCTCTTGGTGTCTGTAAGGATTTGTCTGAATGCTTAAAAGATAACACCAGTTTTATATCACTAAAGTGTTAGCGCTGGCAAAACCTACTGAAAGTAGAATTATTATGTCATGTGCTCTTCAGAATTTTCCAAACTTTCTACAGTGAACTTTTACTTTTTTTTTTACATACAAAATGTGCCATTAAGAAGAATCATTCTGGGAACACTGAAAAGTCACATTCCAGCATTACATGGAGACTAAGTAGAGGGACAATAAGCTGGGCAACCGCCGGTAATGGTAGAAGGGAGTCCGAAGGGAAAGGGGAATGTTAATGAGCCGGACAGCTTGAAAATCACAGCTGGCTTGGGCTAAGTTCCTGGAGTGTTAAATCAAGTAATGACAAAAATATGGCTATACTTTACATACGAAGTTTCATAAGTTCTTGAGGAGTAAACAATTCCTTCCCCTGTGGTTGTCTCTCTGAAGGAAGGTCTATGTTATTGCTCTGAGCTCAACATTTCCCCAGGGCTTTCTTGTTTATGTGGAAGTGCAGGGCCCCAAACAGAATGCCAACCCGATTCTCTTTGGTGGTCCGGCTCACACACTTCTGTAGCACCAGGGGCCACATCCCAATGCAACCAGGTCTCTTCTCGGCTCCTAGACTCCGACCTGTGCTGTATTCAGCACTCTTACAGTATCAGCCTTTGGCCATGGAGAGGATGCTGAGGAATTCTCTTATAGTTTATTTTACTCTGACCTACAGGGCTTCTTCTGGGGAGGGTTGTCTTTCTCTTTTATGAGCCCCACAAAATTATGGATATAAAACATCGGTAGAAAGAAATAAATTTCCATTTCTTTCCATATAAATATAATCACGAGGACAATCCTACCCCTCTCCTGGCTCCTTGCACTTTGGATTGGCAGAACGTCTATAGGGGAGTGGAGGAGTCTACTTTTGCCGTTTTGCATAGTCTCTTTTCCCACACTGGGAAAAAATAGCTAATTTTCACCACCAAATTGTTATCTCTGAATGATTAGTGAAAAGATGATGAAATTCATTGCAAATAGTACATAGCATGCTATAAAACCATTAGATGAAAGAAATGAAAGGTTCATTCTCAAGAGCCAACAGTTACCCTACTGGGGAAATGCTCACTTTCTAAGCAGACTAAGCCCAAGATTGCATATAGTCTACTATTCTGAGAACAGCAGCTTTGGGGGAAAAAGAAAAAACAAAAAAAAGAAAAGAAACCAAGTTCCCAAGTTCAGTCTCTTTCCAGAGTTGAGAAAAGTAACTTGAGGACTTTGTTATTGTTGTTATAATAATAATGTATCATTATAATTATATTCAAGAGTTATATTCTTAGTTATTTCTCTCATGTACATAAACCTGGCAAAGGAATTCTATTTTCCAGAAATAAGTTGTTGAATCTAACAATTGATAACCCATTGTGATTCCATATAATATTATCGGAAGAATGTTAATATATCACCATCTTTCTAGGGCACCATGTATTCCACATAATCTAATCCTTTTAAAAGCTGATTTTCCCAATGTATGACTAAACCCAAATTAATTTGTAAGAAATGTTATGTACAATATATATGAATCAGGCCATGCTTTACTTGATCAGTAAAATATGGTTTCAGAGTGTATAGACCTCTAACAAACAAACAAACAAACAAAAAAGTATAATTAGAAAAAACCCCCAAATCTATGCAAGTGAGCTGAAGGACCAAAAAGAACCTGAGCTGGAGTGGGGTGTATTTGCTTGTGATCCCAGTACTTGGGAGGCTGAGACAGGAGGATCGCAGGTACATGGCTAGTCTCAGCTACTTAGTGAGGCGCTCTGCAACTTAGTGAGACTGTTTCAAAATAAAAAAAATAAAATAGAGCTTGGGATGTAGTTCAGAGATAGAAGGCCCCTGGGTTCAATCATCAGCACCACTACCCAAACAAAACAAAACCCCCTGAGCTAGACCCCAAAGAGACAGCTGAGCTACCATAACCCCATGTGATGGGTTTTAAGAAGATAAATAACAGATCACCAACCAGCCTCCAGAGTTCTTTCTTCCCAATACAGAGATGCTGTACTCTGAAAGTTTGATACAGGAGATAGTCCATGGTTCACTAAATGGAGGAGACATTGTGTCTGAAAGCTGCTCTTCATCTATCCAAAGCCAGCGGGCCTTATGAAATCCTGATAGCCACAGCATGGAGAAGATACATTTTTCTAAATCATTCTACTTCCCGAGGAAAAACTAGTCCTTCGGCATTTTCCAAGATTTCCCAAGAAGCACAAAGGCCAGAGAGTGGCTGAGATCTGCGAGAGAGTCTTTTGGCAGCCTTGGCTGGTGAGACAGAGATTCCCCTGTAATTAGGTATAAGCTTGGTGTCCGAGTAGTCAACGGTCTGATCAAAATGGCTTGTACCAGGAAAGGACACAGAAGAGGGTGTGAGGGACCGGTGCAGCAGCAAAGAAGGAGTCTCGGGTGGGAGCCAAGCTGGACTCGCCACAGCCCAACAGGAGGAACTAGAAATTAACACCTGCGGTCTTCTGACCCAGCATTACCACAGTTCTTCCTGTGTCTGCTTTCAGATTATAGTTAAATGTTACCTATGTGCAGTCATGTCTACACGACGACTTTGCTTCTTTTTGCCAATGTGAGAAGAGAGATCTGCCTTCCCCAAATTCTCAGTTAAAAGACCTGAAATATTGTTTAGAGATGAACCTGAATCTCTGGACCCTGACTGGATAAGACCAGGTCAAGTGTAGCCATTAGGAAATGCCCAACCACCACCGGTTCTACCATCACGAAGGCCATCACTGAGCAAAGGGGCTGCCACCTGCAAGGACGGAAACCCCTCCGGGTGTTTGCAGAACCAGTGCCGGCAGTTCGAGATCAATGCCTCGTCTCTGCAGGTACATGGTATTAGTGCCATGCTTCCCTGTGTTGCCTTTTGCTCTGTTTTTTTTTTTTTTTTTTCCTGGTGGTGGTACTGGGGTTCCTGGAAACCCTTCTACCTCCGGGCTCCACTCCCAGACCTATTATACTTTTTTATTTGGAAACAGAGTCTCTTAAGCCAGCGAGGCTGGCCTTGAACCTGCGCGATCCTCCTGTCTCCGCCTCCCAACAGTGGGGATTACAAGCGTGTGCCTCCACGCCCGGCTTGCTCTGGCTTTTTGAATTATTTTTTTATTTTTGGTTGTGGAAATTGAACCCAGGGGCCTACTATCTCTGAACTACACCCCCAGCCCTATTTTTTTTTACTAATTCGGCGAGGGTCTAAGTTACTGAGGCTGGCCTCAAATCTGCAATTCTTCTGTTTCAGCCTCCCAAGTACTGGATTACAGGCATGTGCGCCACATCCATCTGCCTTTTGCAACATTCTAAAATACATAATCTTTAGTATGCCCAGGGGAGTCTCAGATTCTTATTCCAGTTCCTTGCTTCACTGGAGAGATGCACACCGTGAGTCCTCTTACTGGTTCTATTTACAAGAGTGACTATAATTGCATCTAAAGAAAATATGAAGCCGGGCGTGGTGGCGCACGCTTGTAATCCCAGCATTCGGGAGGCTGAGAACTGGAGGATCGCGGTTCGTGGACAGCCTCAGCTACTGAGTGATGCCCTCTGCAACTCAGTGAGACCCGGTTTCAAAATAAAGAATAAAAAATAGGGCAGGGGGTGTAGCTCGGAGGTCAAATGTCCCTGGGTTCCATCCCCAGACCTGCCAAAAAAAAAAAAAAAAGAAACTATAAAATTTAGACATATATATGTCTAAATTTATATTTATATATAAGTAATATATATAACATTATTATATGTAATATTATCTATCTATCTATCTATCTATCTATCTATCTATCTATCTAATCTTTTGCAGTACTAGGGATTGAACTCAGGGGCATTCTACCTCTGAGCTGCACTCCCCGCCCTATTTCTTATTATTTTGAAAAAGGGTTTCACTCCCCTGTAACGTGATGAATAGTTGGTTTGTTTTATGACTGCTCCTCCCTATCTCTCAGGGACCATATGACGATAAATAAGACAATACCTCAAATACTCCTTGTGCGATGTAGAAGAGGATATTCTGTATTCGAGGAATGGTGTGATCTCTGCTCTTCTACAATGACTTTCATTGCATACGTGGAGATAATTAACCTATGTTACTATACCTACCCACCACATATCAATATCTCTCTTCACCTCTTTGTGTGTGTGTGTGGGGGGGGGGCATGGGGATGGAACTCAGGGGCATTCTATTTCCAAGCTATACCCCAGCCCTATTTTTATTCTTTATTTTGAAACAGGGTCTTATAGGTTGCAAGGGGCCTCACTAAGTAGCTGAGGCTGTCCTTAAACCGTGATACTCTTGTCTCAGCCTCCCAAATTGGTGGGATTATAAGCATGCACCACCATGCCCGGCTTTCTCTTTTCGCCTCTTAAAATGGTCTTAATACTCTCTCAATATTAAAAGGCTGCACACCTTATTGCCACATAAAATGGATTCATCATGAGTCTTTGCCTAACAATTGCAATCATGAGTCTGTGCCTAACAACTGCAATCATACAGTTAAACGAAATCAATGAAATGAACAAGGCAAAACATATAGTTTCCCAAATTCAGCCTTCGCCCTGTTGTGCCTTGGGCACAATCTCTATGAATATTTGAATCCTTGAGTTTCAAGAGAAGATCCTTGGGCTAAAAGTTCTTACAGCAACCATTTTGTGGTTCAAGAGGACCAGTAGGAGAAATGTTTACATACCACTCAGGCTTTCGGTGGGTGGCAGTTGATCAGCACACCAGAGGATCACTCCAGGGAACAGAGGAGTGGGTGAAGGCAGTGGTTGGCAGCAATGTTTAAAATGATGACTTGCAGCTTGCGTGCCTAGCAGCGGTCCACAAGTGCGCAGGCTCTTGCCTTCCACTGACCTTTGCTCTTTATGTTTAGGCCACTTTTCTGAGTTTTCTACTAGGCTGTCTTTGCTGGACATTACAAATGGTCTTCCATCTGACACCACTGCTTGTAACATCAAGCATGGTGCCTCCACCTTCAAGCACAGGGGTAGCCTAGCCCAAAGTCTTACTGGTTAGTAGAGGAATGAGCGATATCTCTACATAGGTGTCAGTTTAAAACTGGTACTTGGTAGGAATACGTTTTAATCTGATTGGGATTTGGCCATCTCTCACTGGAAAAAAAAAACACGGTAATGAAATTAGCTCTCCACATTAGTCTAGGCAGAAATGCAAATTAGTACGCTCTGTTCGGTTTATTTAGTACTTCTGAAGATCTTGGATTGAATGCTTTAAGGCAGGCCAGGCACAGTTGGTTCAGCCCCAACCCTCCACTTCCTGCTGCTGTGTGAACCTGACCAGCCTCACCCCTGCACATTTCTAAAACCCATCTGCTTCCATGGGCATCTTGCTTCTGATCCAAAACTGAAGGTGCCCTTTGTAGGGACTTTTCCTAATGTTTATCGAACACTGACTGCCATTTTCTGTCTGTGATTAGCTAACAAGCAGAGAATTCATTGCTGAGCACCTAGTGTGTACCTGACAATGCTGGATGTGGGGCTGCAGAGATGACCGAGAGCAGCCTCCTTCCCCCCAGAAGCTTGTTCCTAGTCCACGCACTGCCACATCAGGATACTCTCCCCTGAAACACAGGCCACATGCCCAGAAAACCTTTCTCCAGCCCTTAAGCAGAAAGTGCCCACCATACTGATTCATTTTTACTTCCCTCAAAAGATAAACACTAGTCGGGCATGGTGGCGCACGCTTGTAATCCCAGCATTCGGGAGGCTGAGACCTGGGGGATCACGGTTCGCGGACACCCTCAGCTACTTAGTGAGGCCCTCTGCAACTCAGTGAGACCCGGTTTCAAAATAAAGAATAAAAAACAGGGCTGGGGGTATATCTTGGAGGTAGAATGACTCTGGGTTCCACCTCCAGGACTGCAAAAAATAAATAAATAAATAAATATAAATAAATAAAAAGAAAGAAAGAAAGAAAGAAAAAGATAAGCACTTTATACCCAATACCAGTTTAAGCACTGATGTTATTAGATTATGAAACCTTCAATACCCACAATTTGCAGTTCAGATAAAGGATGAGGAAAAACAACCCAAATTCAAGAAGCAATCTAAAAAGAAGAGAACAAAACACACGCTCATACACTCACCCTTAAAAACAGGGGAAAGCCAATTGTGAAATTCCCCTTTTTCTTTTTGGATGTGGAGTTCAACAATCTCATGTGATATGTGTGTCTATGGAAACCTTAGTTATCTCAAAGATAGTGAGGTCCAAAAGGCCGTGGTTGCCATGGAACAAGTAGTGTTTGCTTCTTATTCTATTGTACAATATCTAATTAGAAAGACCCTGATAAAATTATGCATTCCTAAGCACAAATTAAGGCCATTCTACAGGAGCCTTCATGTATATACTTTGTCAAATTTCATTAAAAATAAAAATCAGGGACGACTTTGCAGAGTCTTAGGTAACTGGATGCAGGTCTTTACAAGCTGGGATTCTCTTGAACCTCTAGCTGAGGCTCCAGGAGATTCTTAAGTAAAGGGGCCTCTCCCCTGGCTCATTCAAACTGAGGCCCTCAGCCCTGTTGTCCACTGGACTGCTACACAAGATGCATATTTAAAAATCAGTCTTGCTGGGCACGGTGGCCTATGCCTTTAATCTCAGTATTTGGAAGGCTGAAACAGGAGGATTGCAGGTCCAAGGACAGCCTCAGCAAATAGTGAGACGCTCATCAACCTGGTGAGAACTTGTTTCCAAATAAGAAATAAAGTTGGGCTAGGGGTGTAATGCTAAGCTAGAATGTTTTTGGGTTCCATCCCCAGTACCACAAAAACTAAACTAAACTAAAAAAAATCAGTCTCTTTGTTTCTCCTAAGACACAATAATTGATTTCAAAGTAATCATGGGGGGGGGGTCACACGCCACGGTACAATGGGCTGTGAAGCCAGGATGTCTGATAGGATAGGTGCATTAATTTTGACTTACTGTTTTCAACTTACAGTGTGTTTATTGGGAAGTAACTCCATATAAGTCAAGGAGCATCTATGCTGTTAGGATGGAGTGGTGCAAGTTTTGACAGTCTTTGTTCATGATTTTTCCATCTCCTGACTTATTTTCAAAGAATGCAGTTTTTCAGAAAGGGTCCTATGAAGCCAAAGCAAACTGTCCGTGAGCAGTTCCGCCAGTGGCAGAGCCTACATCTCCCACGTGACAAATCTGCGGTAAGGCTTGAAGCTCTGCGCTCCCCTCATCTGCCCAAAGCTTCTTACTTGCTTCCCGCCTATTTCAGACTCAGCAAGAAGTGGCGTCCTTGTACAGCCACGAAGTAACACATGTATTTAAGCTGAAAAAATGAAGTCAGACTCGTTCCATCAGAAAACGAGTCAGTTCAGTTGTTTTATTTCACAATGAAGACTGGTTCGACTGCTTGGGCCACGTGGTGGCTGTCTCCCTGATTTGAATGAGTTAAATCAGTAACTCCAAGGCTGTGATAAGAATTTATTTAAAGCATGTGAGATAAAAGCATTTCCTAAAAAACAGTCAGCTGGCAAAGATGGATTGATGTGAACGACCGGTTGATTTTTTCTCAAGTCTTTCGAGTATATTTAGTTAAACAAGGTGCCTCAAAGGACACAAGAAATAACAGTGTCATTTGTGGGTGAAATATTTGTACATGTGTATAGCCACCCAGGGCACTTCAAGCTTTCAGGATAAGCAACGAGGAGCTTGCTGGGCAATATTGCTACACCTCTGCTGCGGAATAGAATTCTGGAGAAAACCTAATTGGCTCAAGTACCATGATGATGTGTATGACTGTAGATGAGTCTCTAGTTGTATGAGAAAATAGAGTTAATTTTAATAGTTTTTATGGCTCTACTCTGAGAATCTAGCCACCTGAGAAAGAGGGGCACATTCTCTCTGGCAGCCAGTCTTCTTAGTGAGGTGCTCAAATGCAACCCCAAGTCAGATTGCTGACAGGGTGTATTTGGGGGTACTGGGGAGGCACCTGAGGTGGGCATGTCAGCAGCCTATGGTCGATGGGGTGTCTTGGTGGGAATCTTGGTGCAGGCTCCACCACATTGAGCTAAGTGACCTCTGGCAGGTCATACCCTCTCCCTGGGCCTCAGTTTCTCCGCCTCTGAAATGAGGGGTTGGTGCGTATGTTCTCCCGAGGTTCCCTCTCATCACCTCGGCCCCCCACTTCCTCTCCATGTTGGTCTCTGAACCCCAGTGCAGGTTCCCCCCTCTGGACCCCTCAGTCTGGGCACCGGACTGCCACTGTCTCCTCCAGCTGGGACATAGGAGTATGGCTGCTGCTCCTGGTAACTTTCCCCAAAGAACCTGGTAGAAATGATAGTGATAAACGGGCAACAATAGGAACTCCTGTTTCAGCCCCCAAGGAGACAGTGCGATGGCCGTGGCTAGCTCTCGGTCCCCTGGGGTTGCCACACTCTCCTCTGTGAGTGCTTCCTTCTGTACAACCCAGACCTCCAAGCAGGATGAAGAAGAACCAAGCCCAAACCAAGGCTTGCAGGGACAGACACTGATTTTACTCCCTATTATGTTGTATTCTAGGTATGCTAAGAGAAAGGTAGCCATTAGAGCTAGGAAGGGCACTTGTGCCAGATGATAAAAATAGCCCTTGTTTGCTTTACATACATTATAGAGAAATTCCAAGAACATTTCAGGGCATTCCCCCCTTTTACAGGAATGGTTCTGAGACAAAGTGGAGTCTCCTGAAGGGGGAGATGGGAAGATGACACCCTTGGACCACTGCACAAATCTCCAAGTTGGACTGCCCGGGTTCCAACCTCGTCACCAATTGTCGGCTTTATGCCTGGGAGCGCAAATGACCAAATCTCTCCGAGCCCCACAGTCATCATCTGGGAACTGGCAGCCCCATAGAGTTCTTGTGGGGATTAAATGAGATAAGCAATGCAAACATACTTGGCCCAGGAGCACAGCAAGAATGAGACTATTCAGATTAATATATTTTCTATCATGCAACCTTCTATTTCAGGCTTATGAAAAAGTGCTTCCATTGACTTCTTTAGGAGGAAAGCTCAGCAGATAAGAAGTCAAATCCATCATTCACGATCGTGGTAGACTCTGGGTTTTCTTTCTCCCTAAGGATTTTTTTTTTCTATTATAAAATGGGAAGCCAAGTCAAATTTGCTCAGTTCATTTTGGCCTGAGAGGCGCTCTCAGGACCCTCAACATCTGCCCGTAAGGTCAGGCTTATCGGTTCACGCTTGTTAGCGTGAAAAACTCCTTTCCTATCACGGCCTCTGCCACTTCCCTTATCCTGTCTTTCTTCTGGAACAAGTGGACCTGCAAGATACTTCACTCCCTGTTTTGGCAAACACACTTGTTCTGTGAGAGAGAGTTCCGCCCATGTGCACAGCCGTGGGTTGCAGACGGGGGAGGCTTTATCAGACAGAAAGCCTTTCTTCTGCAGGTGCCAGGGCATCGAAAACAGGGCCCCTGCTGGCTGTCCCTTTCTGATTAACAGTGTCCCACCACTTCCGACCTGTGGCTCTTAGGGAAACCAGAATGAAGCTAAGAGGACTTGCTATATTTATCATCCTAGGGGCACACTGCAAAACCTCCTAGCTGGACGCGGTGCACTAGGCTTTCTAGAACACGGGTAGAATAGAGGCAGTAAGTTTTCATCAGTGTAGAGTTAGCTGAAACCCTGATTTATGGTCAATTTATTTCAAACTGTAGTTAAATTTCAGAGTCTTAAAGTTGGTCCAAGGATGCTCAAAAAC
This sequence comes from Muscardinus avellanarius, assembly GCF_963383645.1. Classification (NCBI taxonomy): domain Eukaryota; kingdom Metazoa; phylum Chordata; class Mammalia; order Rodentia; family Gliridae; genus Muscardinus; species Muscardinus avellanarius. The sequence goes on along the minus strand of NC_137789.1, from coordinate 144,662,548 downwards.
ATAGGAAATCTGTTTTGTGGCTGTGATGTTTACTATGTGTGTGCATATGAAATACGTTTGGCCATTGGCCGTGTGCAGAGCCCTAAGCTGGGGCAGGGAGTTAAAAAACAATGTGAATAAACAGAACTTACTACATAAAAGCTTGGCATCTAAACACTGGTTCAAACTAGCCCTGTCACCGCTACTGAGCGAACTTGGCCAAGCTATAAAGCGAACAGCTTCTCAGCTTCCTCATTGGATTCGGGGTCAGTTTTTCACTTGTTTGGGCTCTTGTAAGAGGTCCTAGCAGTATGTTCGTTCGGTCAAATATTCTTGTAAAAGTAAGATCTGTCAACTGCAAGGCACTGTTAGGACTGCTATCTCTTTCTATCCTAACCCCCACCTTGTTTGGTTGCATTAGTGGGGCTGTGGGCATTTCTGGGATTCAGCTAAAGGAAAACTGATTTAGGGAGAGTTAACTTTAGACTGTACTGTGGTTGAACTCATCAGGCATTCTACTTCTGAGCTACATCCCCCAGCCCTATTTTATGTTTTATTTTGAAACAGGGCCTTGCTAACTTGCTGAAGCTGGCCTTAAAGCTGTGATCCTCCTTGTCTCAGCCTCCCAACCACTGGGATTATAGGTATGGGCCATCATACCTGGCTGTAAAATAGTTAATTTTGGATTTAGTGGGATACACTTTTTTTTTACTTTCTACCACGTGTGTGTGTGTGTGTGTGTGTGTGTGTGTGTGTGTGTGCTTTTATTGGTGTATTAGAGTCTCACAGCATAATGTAAATCATGTTGACAATGACATACATGCACACGCTCTTTGTGCCTTCGATATACTTATATTCACAGTCATTTCTGTGTTTGGTTAAATTACTGCAGCCATGTCTGGTGCGGTGGCACACGCTTGTAATCCCAGCACTTGAGAGGCTGAGCAGGTTTGCAGCCAGCCTCAGCTACCAGCTACTTAGTGAGGCCCTCTGCAACTTAGTGAGACCCTATTTCAAAATAAGGAATAAGAAATAGGGCTGGGGGTGTAGCTCAGAGGTAGAATTCCCCTGCATTCAATCCCCAGGACTGAAAAGGAAAAATTACTGCAGAGATCTTCGGCGAGAAACAATCACCTCTCCTGGTTCTACCGTGAGGTGAACGTGGCTGAAACACCTGGTACTGGGGGAATGTGGCTGGCAGAGGAAAGAAAATGCCAGAAACCAGTTTGGAAAAATTCCAACCCCCCCATGGCTCACATATGGAAAAAAAGAGATGTTTTCATTTGATGACAATATTCAAGAGTCACAAGACATTATAGTAGTTCTTCCTTATCTAAGGTTTTACTTGTCCTTTGCTCTGATATTAGATGAAATATATAGTGTTAGAAGAAAAATTTCAGAAATAACTCCTAAGTCTTAAGTAGAGTATGTTATTATAATCATTCCATTTTATTACTTCTTTTTGCTAATTTCTTACTTGCCTAATTTATAAATTAAACTTTATCAAAGGAATATAGAAAAAAACAAGTACATATGTAGGTTTTCAGTACTGTCTGGGACTATGGATTTGGAACATGTCTCCTGTGGGCTGTTACGCTGATATAAAATCACGAAGCAAAAAGGTTTTTAAAATTTCTTCTTCTTTTTTTTTAATTTTGTACTGAGGAATTGAACCCGGGGCATTCTATCTCTGAGCTACACCCCCAGCCCTTCTTCATTTATCTTTTTTTTAAATTTTAAAATACGGTCTCACTAAGTTGCTGAGGCTGGCCTGTACCTGTTATCCTCTTGTCTCAGCCTCTCAAGGCATAACAACTCGTAGTAATAAAAAACCTGCTTTGATCAACCATGCTATGCTTTCCATAAATAATCTTAAATAATTGTTACATGAAGAAATAGCCTAATACTATGAATCAAAAACTATGTTGCTTTTTTTTTTTTTTTTTTTTTTTTTTTTTTTTTTTAGTACTAGGCATGGAACCCAGGGGCATTCTACCTTCAAGCTACACCCCCAGCCCTATAATTTTTTTTATTCTTAATTTTGAAACAGGGTTTCACTAAGTTGCAGGCAGCCTCACTAAGTAGCTAGGGTTGGCCTTGAACCTGCGATCTTTCTGTCTCAGCCTCCCAAGTACTGGGATCACAGGCGTGCACCACCATGCCTGGCTATGAATTATTAATTCTTAAGCTTATGCTGGAGAAAAGAGTGCTCATGATATGCCTTATGCTTTTTTATTTCTGAAATGTCTGCTTCAAATGCACATATCAGAAATATTTAATATTTAATTTTTTTATTTTCAAGAAGGTACTGCCCTAAGAGTGAAAATTAAGAAGCAACGGAAACTTCTCTGATTGCTCTAATGGGGTAGAAAGTTCATGAATTGGTTTCCATGTGGAGTTTAAATCTAAACTTCAGGAGACTAACCTACCAGCACAGAGAGTTGGGCATGAAAAATCTCCCAAGGCTCGGAATACATGGAGCAGGGCTTCCTGGGGAGGAAGTGAAAGGAAAGCGCGATGTTTCTGTTAATAGTTAATGGTTGCTGAGTATTGGAAGCCACACTGCAAGAGGGATCAGCTCCAAGCACACAGCCAGCCTGTGGAAGGTGAGCCTTCTGCTATGAGTGTTACAGACCACTGCGTAAAATAATAAAATAAAGAGAAGATTACTGCATGAGTCATCTCTGGAAAGTAGTAAACATTTTTCAGCCTGATGAGTTTCATCTTATGTAAGAGTTAACGTGAGTGGAGATGATTTATAATGGGCCTGCACATTGTTTCAGAGGAGCATCCGTAGACTTTGACGGTGGGATGGTCCATTTAGCCTTTGAGTCCTGACAATGTTCTGTTTTTCAGATGAGCTCAAGGCTTGTCATACACTAGACCTGGAAAGCATAAATGGTATTATCGTCGTATATACAAATAAAAATCAATTCATTTTCCAAATGTTTTAACTCATTCAGGAAGAGACACAAATAGATCTCAGCTAAATCAACAATGTTAGCAAATCTCTTTTTGCTTATCAAATCAGGATATATTAGGCTCAATAAAGGTGCTTGACTTATAAATCTACAAATAAACAGCTCTTTTCCTAAAGAGCATTTTGATTTATCATCTGAAGCTGCATTTCCTGTTCATTTATAATGGCTTTTTGTAACTTTCCCCTTAAATAGAAGGAAGTAGTACATCTGTAAAACAAAATATCTCTCAATAAACTATACTCTCTAGACTATAAAAGGATTACATTGTCTTCCTGTGAAAATGATCATAGAATAGAAATGCTCACTATAAACCTTTTCTCCCTCATAGTTTTGAAGAAATACCAAAGGTTATATTTTCTTACAGACTGAGATCCTGAAAGGAGATCCCTACCAAACAGGAGAACTAAGCCTACTTCTCATTTACTGCAAACCATTTAGCCGCCTCTGCTCCTGGACTATCTCAAGCCATTGTGGGACACATTTCCAGTCACTCATCTGCTTCACAATACTAGAAGGAGGAAAACAGTGTTGGGTTTCTCATGTCCTGCGAATCCAGCTGCCTCCCCGAGCTGAGTTTCAGTCCCCCCCAGACTCTTCCTCTAGTAACTCCGAGAATCTGAACTGGCTATAGAGGTTAGGAAGCCGGGGTTCCCTATCAGGCTGTTTACTTAACACATGTCACATCTAAAATAAGGATTGCTTTAGCTGAAAAAGCAAGTCATTTATAAGTGTGCATTATAAGGGCAAAAGTCAAGGCAACTGTGCAAACCACTTGTCAACGTATTTAGAGGAAATTGTGTAATCAACTTAACATACCAGTTAGCCTTTACCTGCAGGGTCAAGCTCAGAGTTCCTGTATGTCACCGCACGAGACTATTAATCACGCTGCAGGAAATTCCACATTTTTCTTTAGATTAAACTATAGAAAGTGAACTGGGAGCAGAATCTAGAGAGGATTTCCTATTCGTTTCTTTGTTTCTTCTGACTTGCCTGGTGTTTTATGATTTAATTTTTTTTTTTTACTTGCCTGCTACAGAATTTAAAATAGGTTCAAAATGATACATTTTAATATATATCGCTAAAGGGCGTTTTATCACACAAAGGTAAATCTAGGTATTTGATGGCTGGGTGCCAACTTGCTGCTGTAGATTCCAACCAGAGATAGAAAGCGTTGTCACTGTCAAACAAGTAATAGATCTTTCTTTCCAGAAAGAGAAAAAGAAAAAGAAAGGACATAAGCTACTAAATTTAAAACTATTTCTCCTTTTTCTTGCTGCCAAAAGGTTCAGATATGCGATTTTTGAAGAAATCCTAATTTTAGGCATACATCATTTTAAAAAACACCTTCCAATAGCTTTTAAAAATTTTTACCTGAAAATATCTTTATTTTTAAATGGCTTTATTGAGGTATAATTTACATACCATGCAATTTACCCATTCAAAGTTTAAAATTCAGCCAGGCATGGTAACACATGACTGGTAATCTCAGTTACTCAGGAAAATAGCAACTTCGAGGTCAGCCTGGGCAACTTAGCATGACCCTATCTCAAAATAAAGTAAAAAGGCGTGGGATGTAGCTCAGTGATACAGTGCTTGCTTAGCATGCATAAAGCACTGGACTCCATCTTCAGAAGCATAAAACAAAACTACCCCCAACTCTCAAAGTTTAAATTTCGATGGGTTTTAGCCTATTTGCCATATTTTACAACGATCAATTTTTGGATATTTTCATCACTCCAAAGAGAAATGCCAGGAGCTGGAGATATAGCTCAGGGGTACAGCACAAGTTTAGCATGTACAAGGCCTTTAGTTCAATCCCTAGTACCCACCCATCACACACACACACACACACACACACACACACACACACACACACACGCAGAAACTCTATGTCCACTCCCGGGCACTCTCCACCGCCTCTCAACCTCTCCAGCTGTAGGTGACCACTGATCTCCTTTTTCTCTCATTGACATATCTGTCCCAGACATTTCAAGCAAGTAAATCGTTACAACTGTGGCTTTTTGTGGCTGCCTTCATCTACGAGGCACATTTTTAGGGTTCATTCATACTGGATCAGTAACTCCTTCTTTCTTATGGGTGAATAATATACCACATTTATCCAGTCAAAGGTGGATGGACATTTGGACTGTTTCTACTTTTTGACTATAATGAATAACACTACGCTGAGTATTCATATGTGAGTTCTTATGTGGACCTATGTTCTCGTTAGCGTTGGACACAGATACATAGTTCTGGAAATGCCTGGTGACTAGCATATTCATTCCATGTTTAGGCTGTGTGTGTGTGTGTGTGTGTGTGTGTGTGTGTGTGTATCTGTGTAGTATACTAGGGGCTGAACTCAGGGGCATTTGACCTCTGAAATACACCCCTGGCCCTATATTATCTTATTTTTTAAAATTCTGAAACAGGGTCTCATTAAGTTGCGGAGGGCCTCACTTAATTGCTGAGGCTGGGCTTGAACCTGCGATCCTCCCGTTTTAGCCTTCTAAATACTAGGATCACAAGCATGTGTCACCATGCCAGGTTCCATGTTTAGCATTTTAAGGAAGTACCAAACTGTTTTCCAAAGTGACTGTTACATTTTATAGTCTTAACCAGCATCAGACCAGGGTTCTAATTTCTCTACATCCTCGTCAACACTTGTTATTATCTGCTTTTTATATTTTAGTCATCCTAGGGTGTGGGAAGTGGCATCTCACTGTGGTTCGAGCATCTTCTGAGAATATGTCCACAGGAGAGTTCTGCATTGCTTTCCTGTGGCAGGTGTTATGAACACCAACCAACCAATGGTTGTGCTACTGTATAGTAGACAGGATAGAAGGGAATGGAGGAGACATATACTATATACACTAGACAGTGCAGCGCATCAGGAGGACTGGGCTCTTATCCTGAATCTATAGTGTTCTGAATTCCTAGACATTTAAAAATAGAAAGCAAACCATTTCCAAGGGGCACTCAAAGTTGTGATCTTTTCTGGTGGTTCTATGGAATTTGCATGCTTTACTTTTTAGAGAACAAATTCAGTCCGAATTGAAATGTAAAATTTACAAAAAGATTAATTTTGCTTCTGAAGAGCCATTTGTAGCTACTGTTCTAAATGAGTACCTTCCACACTTATGTTTCCACTTTCTGGAGGGCTTGGCCCCAGCAATGAAAGATAATCCTTCTTTGTGGACATTCCCACAGTTAACTCCACACACATCTGGATGGCAGTTCAATAGTCCACTGTTATTCAAACAATCTGTAATCACACACACTGTGTGTCAACTAACAAGCCAGGGTGTATGGCTTTTCAGTATTCCGTAGCGTGCAGCACGCACAATTTACAAATAAAACAAGAATCTATAGCAGAGACAATGGCACATTCTTCGTTGAATAACTGAGTGAAAAAGAGAGTCTCTGTTGAAATACAAGACGTCGCTTGTTATTTTGACGGTAAATGCAAAGAGGTTCGGAAAACCATATTTCATCTGTTATGTCTCTTAGCATGGGAAAGTTCCATATCTGTAACACTGAAGAATCCAGGGCCATATGTTTAAGCTGAGTTTGAAGCAGAGATGGCCAAGTAACCACCAGCAGTGCCCGAATCGCAGCTGGCCAGATTCAACAGGCTTACCCTGTAAGTCCTGGAGGACTGGGAGGAGGGGGAGGAAGGCCATCCTCAGCCCGTCAACTCCGTCTCTCATTATTCCCAGCTGGGAGGATTGGGGGGTAGGAGTTGGATTCACCCTCTCCCCCGAAGTGGCTGATTAACCATTTTGGAAAACAAAGGGCTCCATAAGGCCAGAGGAAGTGAAGTTGAGGTTGTCCTAAGAAAAGAGGGCTGGGGATGGGCTCTGCACACACGGCCGACTGCTGAGTCCTAGACAAGTATGACAAGGTGACAGGAACAGCACACTGACAGTGGCCACTGAGGGTAGGAGGCGCTGGGAGGCGCGCCCAGGTGCAGCTGCACACCAGCACCATTCCGCCCCCTTGCCTGGCGCGCACCTCTGACCCCGGGCTACGTGAGCTGCCGAGGATGGGGAGCCCGTTTGGGGCCAGCTCAGCCCTGGAATGGATCATCTGGCTGGGGCACTCTTAATTCCCTAAACTCAGGGGCCGCTTGATAGAGCCCTTCTCTGGGCGGATTTTTTTCCCCAGGCTGTCCCTGTTGGCTTTTTGCCCACAACGCCATAGTTTGACTCTTGGGCTCTGCTGAAAGCTTCTTAATAGAGGACGGCCCTCCTTCCAAGGTAAACACTGTTCTGTCATATTGGAAATGCAAGAACCTTGTAAGAAAATAACCATTACGATCCAGGTGGCTCAGGAGAGGAAGAAACTGTCACCAAGTAATCAGGCTATACCAGGGAGAAAAGACTGGTTTCACACTGAACGTCACATGTCTTGATATCTCTCCACCCACAAAATGTTAATTCCTTTTGTATTTCAGGTGTCTAGCCAGTTCCTCGGGCGTTCGTGGGGTACACATTACGTGACCAGAACTGCTTTGAATTTTGGAGATACAGAGAAAAAGGAAGCCCCATTCTGGTTCTCAAATAGCTCACAGCCTTGGATGAAAGCCAAGTCCAGGAATAATCTAGAACATCAACTGAAAACTGGATAGAGAAGACAGCAAGGAAGGGTAGAGGACAGGGTGGCTGTTCAGCGGAGGAGCTCGGGAGAGCTGCAAAGAGGAGGTGCTGCTTAAGGTGGGCTTGTGAGGGGAGATGGGTGGGCTGTACCCAGACGAAGGGGGCACAGGTAAGAGACCCTCAGGGCAGCGTGCCAGGGGCCGCCTGCCTCACACATCGCTCAGCAGAGGCGTCCCTGTGGGTGGGACAACGAGCCCAGTTGGCCAAGAACCAGGAGAGGAAGCTCAGCCCCTTCCTACTCTTCCTTCAGGATTCTGCTCACTCCCAGTCAACAAGGACAAGATGGACTGCGGTGCACTAAAAAATCCAAACTTTATTAGCCAGACAAAACACTCCTCTCTAGACATGCGTCAGACCTGCAGAAGGACCCGCAGGTCCAGTCTGGATCTGCCTGAGGGGAAGAGATCCATTTGGGCTCTCTCTCACACCGTCTGGAAGGTATCACATCTAAGGCTCAGGTATCATCAACAATAGATAGGAAATGCAGGAAAAGAAACGGCAAGAAAAATGGCTCAGCAACTAAAAATGATCAGTTTGTCAATTTTTGGATTCCCATAAGTGTGTCTTGAAAGGGAAGGAGGCCAGGGGCAGCTTCGATTTGCCAGCTCGCCCTGGGTCTCCATGGCCTCGGTGGTTGTCTTCCCCTGGATGGAGGGCTCTTGTTCTGGTTTGGAGGCACACCTGCGCCTTAAATCACAGGGCTGGACTAAGAGCTGACACACTGTACCTGCTGCCCCTTGGGAATGCAGGCTCCTGGTTTACTAGGTACCTCTAATACTGCACAGCCCTGTCTAAGGCATCTCAGGGTACAGAAGGTGGAAAGGGGCTTTTAGAAATGTGCATCATTATTACTATTTATTATTATTATTATTCTGGAGATTGAATAATAATAATTATTTATTATTATTATTATTATTATTATTATTATTATTATTATTCTGGAGATTCTACCTCTGAGCTATACCCTCAACTCTATTTTTTATTCTTTATTTTTCAAACAGGGTCTCACTAAGTTGAGAGGGCCTCACTAAGTAGCTGAAGCTCACCTTGAACCTGCAATCCTCCAGCCTCAGCCTCCCAGATACTGGGATTACAAGCATGCACCACCATGCCTAGCTTGAGCCTTATTATTATTATTATTATTATTATTATTATTACTATTATTATTAATTATTATTATTATTAATCACTATTATTATTTGCAGGTCTGGGGATGGAACCCAGGGGTATTTGACCTCCAAGCTACACCCCCTGCCCTATTTTTTATTCTTTATTTTGAAACCGAGGTCGCAGAGGGCCTCACTAAGTAGCTGAGGCGGTCAGCAAATCACATTCCTCCGGTCTCAGCCTCCCAAATGCTGGGATTACAATCGTGTGCCACCACACCCGGCAAGCCTTATTATTTTGATAAGATGTTCTTATTTTTTAGTTATCTCCTTATAGGACAAAGTAAATAATGCATATCTCATTAAAATTTTTCCTTTAAAAAATAAATGTCAGAGCTGAGCATGGCAGTACACACCTGTAACCTTAGTACTTGGGAAACTGAGACAGGAAGATCACTAGTTGGAGACCGACCTGCTTCAGCAAGTTAGACCTTGTTTCAAAATAGAAAGGGATGGGGAGGGTGTGGCTCAGAGGTAGAGTGTCTCTGGGTTCACTCCCAGTAGTGCCCCTTCCCCAGTTGTCAAGTATTTAGTGGGTTTCTTGCTTGGTCATTTATAGATTCATAGTTTGGAGAAGGAGCCAGAGAATTCACCTAGAACCACAGTACCTTTGGCACCTGCATCCCCTTTGAGCGCATCCTTGCAGGTATTTGGTGTGTGTAAACACTTCCACCAACCCATCTTACTAATTTTCCACTCGAGGAAGCTTGTTCGGGAAAAAACTCCCCATGAGCTACAATATGTGTTCAGATCATCATTTCCAGCCGCAGTCCTGAGCTGGGCAGAGAAGTCTGATTGTTCTCCCATGGGGCAGCCCTCGTGAGGCTGGAGCAGTTGTTCTGCAGTACCTCACACCCTCTCTCACCTCTGAATGCACCCAGTCTCCATATTTTGCAATTTAGAATAGGTGTCGGTTTCTTCAGAAGAACTACTTTTAAAGTCATGCCTTTTCCCTGGCTGTCCACTTTCGTGTTCACACAGCTACTTCCCCAACAGAACTTTACTCTTTCATTCCTTCCTTCCTTCTAGCCATCCCTCCACCCACTCCCCATCAAATCCACTACCCCCCCCCCCCAAAAGCCTGCGGAGAACGCAGCACTGAACCAGGCACTGGGGGTCCCCAGGACCGCAGTTAGAGCAGTTAGATAGCCAAGGTGTCTGTCCCTGTAGGGCTTACAAACAAATGGTGGGATCTCAGAATAATCAAATAAAGAAAGAGAATAAAGTGTGATGTGTTAGGAAAAGGCAGACAGCAGAAGTTGTTTTGAGGAGTAACATTAAACTAAGGGCAAAAGGAAAAAGTAAGAGCCAGCCCAAGTGAAGATTTGGAGGAATAACATTCCAAGAAAAAAAAAAAGTATATTTTAAACTTGATCATTCGAAATAGAGTCATCTATAAACATTTCTTTACCTGTTCGTAGCAACCCTCAAATCAAATTCGTTGATTCCTGTCCCTCGGTGGTCCATGAATATGTTGGTTTTCAGCAGGATTTCAATTAAAGAAGGTCTGGTGGCACTTGGAGTGCCATAGGGGACTCAGTGACCAGACTGACAGAATATTAATTTCAACTAAGTTGCAGGATTTCTGAGTAGTCAAGGAAGAACAGGGTATTTAAACGAAAAGCCAATTCACATAACCCAAGAATAGGCTTTGTGTATTCCAACCAATTAAACCCCCTCTAGTTTTTAACAGCTTTGTTTATGAAGCCCATATTGAAAATTAAATGTTTATTACAATTTTTTGAAGGTGAGGTATAGAACTTGGCACAGCACTGATTAATAACTTGTGGATGGCTGGTGTGAGGAAACCAGTTCTGAACCCCACTGTAAACAATGCATCTGCAGCCTGCCTCAGCTCTTTGCATACTCCAGGCTTGCCAATTTGTAATTAGTTGCAGATTTTCAATTACTTCCCAGCAAACAAAATAGTTTTATTTGCATTGTTTACTTGGCATTTAATTTAAAAAGAATCCAATTGGTTGTTTTTAAAGACAGATGAATCTGGAGGGTTGGGGTAAAATAAATAGCTACATCTTGAGTAGCCCTACATCTGCATTTTTGTTTTGAGTGAAACAAGTGTACAGAACTTGGCCTGAATTCAATCGGCTCCATCACACAATCTCAGAATGCCTCCCGTGCAATTTGTCAAAAAGAAGATTTTTGGCAACTGCATATAAAACTCTTGAGATTTGTAATGAAGAACATAATGAGAGAGAGAGAGAGAGAGAGAGAGAGAGAGAGAGAGAGAGAGAGAGAGAGAGAAAGAAGAAGAAGAAGCAAAGTTGCATTTTCTGCTCATTGAAACTGGTAAACAACTCTGGGTAACTTAAATTCAATAGAAGATCAAAATAATTGCTACTTTGAATGTTGTTCCTTGTGACCGTGGTTCTCTCTATGACTTGGGGCTCCTTGCAGGCCTATAGTTTTTCTCTTTGGAGAAGAAAATTGATATCACTCAACAAAATATTTACTCAGTGGTTGGTGCTGGAGATGTGAACATGGGCAAGGCAACAGTGCTGCCCTCAAGAAGCTCAGAGTTTGGTGGGAAGGACAGAGATTTACAAAGAGCCCCAAGAAAAGTATTATGATAAATAATGTATGATTGATTAATATATTATTATAATAATTAATTATGCAATCAGAGTATGATTACTCTGCAAGTACTATGATAAAGAAAATACCAGGATTAGAAAAAGAAAGGAATTCAAATTCATTCTGACTAGTGGCTCTGCAGGTGGTGGAGTGACAGAGAGGGCTAGGGTGGGAGGGAGGGAGGGAGGGAGACCCCTTCAATAGACGCTGTATACAGATCTACTTATCAGCCAGCGCTGATCTCGATACCGAGTACAGGGAGGGAGGGGCGGCGAGGGGGGCTCACCAAGTGCTGTGTGCAGCGGCCCTATCACTGTGAACTTCATTATGACGTGCGACTACGATGCGTCAATCAAAGTATATTTTTAAAAAGAAGGTAAAATGCCATAGATTGCAAAGGAGAGATGGATTCCTGCAATTGGGGGAGGGGAAGGAGGTGTTAGTGGGAGGGAACAGGGCACATAACGGGTGCAGGAGCGGTGAGGACCCCGCTGTCAGAGCCCTGGAGCACTCTGACGTGGTTGGACGGGGCCAGTGTACAGTGTCTCAGGGGAGGGGCAGGCGTGGGCCGGGCACTGGCTGAGGCCAGCCTTGGCGGGCATGGAGAGGAGCTGGCACCCTTTCCTGCAGGCAGGGAGGAGCCCCTGGAGAGCACTGTGCAGTCAGTGACAAGACGGTCAGATGTCCTGAGCTTGAGAAAGACCAGCTGGAGAGTGAATGGTGCTGAGAAAGGGCAGCAGCAGCGGGAATATAAATGAGAACCGACTGGAGGTATCTGAGAGATGGAATCCACACGAGCAGTTAGACAGGAGAGCTGGGGAAGCGGAGGGGGCCTGGGCCCGGTGATGACATTATCCAAGACAGAGAACATGAAGAGGCCTAACTGACAGAATGATAAACACACTCATACTCACACACACAGCAGAAAATGTCACAGTAAAACACCATGGCAAAGCTCAAAACATTATGCTAAGTGAAAGAAGCCAGTCACAGAAGGTCACAAATTGCATGGCTCAATTTATATGAAAAATCCAGAATGGGTGAATCCATAGAGACGGGGGCTGGGGAATGGGGAAATGATGCGTTAATAGGTTCAGGGTTTCCTTTTCGGATGATGAGAATGTTTTGGAACTAGCTAGATGGGCGGGTTGTATGCCATGGTGAATGTACTGAACGCAACAGAATGGTACACTTGAAAACGGTTCATTTTATGTTGCATGGATTTTACTAAAAAGAAAGAAAAAAAAGAAACAACAAAAAAGCAAGTAAAAGCAAAACCAAAAAAACACCATGATAGCCCATGAAGCCTTGTAGTCCAGAGTTGCCTGAGCGTCTCCTGCTAAACAAAAATGATACCAAGGCAGAAAGAGACCTAAGGGAAGGCGTGCTGGCTTCCATTCAGCTAGTATAGTATGCTGGTTCCCAGAGCACATTGTAATCACGCACATTTTCCTTGGAAGGCCTGGACTGAGTCGTGGGCATGTTTAACTGGCAAGAACTTTATTCCTTGTAGATATAGTCTACCTAGGGACCCCTACCTTTGCTATGTCAAACTCTGGCTACCCCAGTACCGGCCAATCTGTCAAGTGGAGACACGTGAAGGGGAGGGGAGAGCAGCAGGGCTGGTGTAGAGAGGAGCCCCAGTCAGGAAACAGCAAGGAAAACTTTCTGGCATTCACATTGGTCATCAGTAGCCCCGGGGGAATAAAGGGCTCCCTGATGCTCCGGGCATCATCAGGAAGATTAATTAACATTTGTAAAGGCCACACACAATGTGAAAGGCCCAGTAATGGATCTCCAAAAGCTGGAGTCCCTGTTTTCCAGAAGGGTCATGAAACAAGGAGTGGAAAATATTCCCTAGAAGACAGAGCTGGGTGACCTCGGCCATGAAGAACATTGCAAAGAAACGACTAGGCTGGTCTGGGATTCTCTTCATTCTCAAGTTGAATCTGATCTGACAGATGTGGTGAGTAATTAAACCCTTGTCCATTCATAGTCTGAATGCTCGCACAGCACAGAGAATGGGGCAGGAATAATGAGAGGCACAGCCCCTATGGGACTATTCAGGAGTGCTCGAATTTGCATGGTCACATGAACCCGAAGGAAGTGGATTATGCTGGCCTGGCCAGGAAGTGGAGACCGCCAAAGCTTTCTGATTTGCATAAATCAGAGGGCTGGAAGGCAGAGAGTTAAGCTTAAGGGCTCTCAGAGGAGGCCAGCTGTGGCTGGCTGTCCTTGAATCCAGCACATCTCTGTGGCTAGGTCCTTTCTCAGAGAAACTTGTGATGCCATTAGTTCAAAAAAGTTTTATCAGTGTGCGCCCTTAAGTTTCCAAAAATGTGATTTTTTTTTTTTTAAAGCAAGTGAAGCTGCTATCTGGTCTCCTCCTAGTAAATGGATTCCTTTAATCATCTTGGGGAAAAAAAGGTGACTTAGTAAGGGAAAATGCATTTTATTATTACTGCTGTCAAATAATTTCTAATTATGTGACAAGGTGCTTAAGTAAAGAATTGTTTGTGGCTCTAAAAAGTAGTTAATGCCTCTCAAAAAGGATTATTTGCTTTTTAAGTCCTAAATGAAGGCTACCAATTAATTAATCCATTTGCATAAAATGTCTTGGATCTGTTACCTGCAGAGATAAAGGGTGAAATCTATTCTCTAATTGAAAAAAAAACCTGCTATAAGTTATATGGAGTAAACATATAGAAGTACCCTACCAAAAGCAAACAGAAGTCATCAATATAAAAGAAACATTGAAAATTCCATTGTGCTCTATGCAACATGGGTGAAGTCATGTAAGTAACAACTTTTTCTTAAATGTGCCTTTCCATTTGTTCTGCTTTCAACATTTTCTTTTGGGGAGGCGTACAAAATTACAAGATCGTTTCAAGAGATTAGATGTGAATTTCCTTTTCAGTTTTGTCCCCTACACGTGGCTAACTTCATGTTATCCCCATAATATGTCAGCCAAGCTTGGTGGGAGCTTCCAACTTTGCTTCCTTCAGCTCGGCACCAGTCCTACATGGACACACACAGTCATTACGGAGCCAGAGTGTGACAAAGAAGACAGATATTTACTACTGAAAAACGGAAGTTCCTTGATCACTTTAATATATGTTATCAAATGGAAAGTATGCATTACCCAGACTAATTATATATAATTGCTTGTCATTAAGTATAAATTATTCAGATTATACTGGGGGGGGAATAAAAATCCTCTTCTTTGCAGCAGAATTTTCATTGTAGAATATATCTCCCAACGAGCCCCATCTTTCTAGTGCAGCAACTTGCTTTGGTGACGCTTGTTTGTTTTTTCCATGTTTCTCCCAAGCCGAGAGGCTGTGTTGCCACTTTTGCAGCTGGCATTGATCTTTCCATGGTTACTTACTGGATTTAAAGTAAAACGCTGAGAAGAATGGAAAAGGAGGGAAAGAAGAAAGAATGAACAAAAGATGAGATGGAGAAAAGAAAAAAAGAAAGAAATGAGAACAAGGAGGAAAAGGAGAAAGAGAATGAACAGTGCCCAAGCCACCCCTCCTAAAGGTACAAGCTGTAATAAACAGGAGGAACCTGGCTCAGCCTCAGGGGCCCATGGGAGGTGAGCTGCGGTGTCACTGTCAAAGGGCTCCAAGTGTTGGTGAGTTACAGCAAGTGACACTCAGGCACCCCGGCTCCTCCCCGGTCCTCACTCCAAATGAACTCCAAGGTCCGGCTTATAGTTGCTCTTTTGGACTGACAAAATTCAAGCTGCAAGGTGACTATCAGCTGGCAGGGTCCTCTCTACTTTGCAGAGGTGGCTGAAAGCAGGGATTATCAATCAACTCTGGGAGAAGTATAAATGGAGAGTCAAGTTCCAGCAATGTTCTGGAGGATGCAGGGGAGGGAGGCTGTGGCTTGAAGGGGTCTCTGCTTTGCTGCCAGCTGCGCTCTCTCCCTTAAAAGGCCCATTTCCACCTTTACAATGACCCAGATCGCCCCTGTGTTCTGGGAGCTCAGTGACTTGGACAGCAGAGCAGCAGGATTTTTGTGGCTTTCACTGAGGAATCTGTTCTCCTTCACAGACAGGGAGATCGAGGTCCAGAGATGTTGAAGGACTCACCCAGATGACACTGCTGGGGAGAAAGGTCCTGGATTTAAAATCTCGATGTTCATTCAGCCCTTGGACTTGGAATTTCTAGGGAGCACTGGGTCTGCAGCTCACAGAGAGCACTGGGAGAACTTTCTATAACTGCAGGCAGTGTCAGTGCAGCTCTGTGGAGGCAACTCACTGGCTCCCTTGTCTGTGTCTTTGTGGGGAGCACCTCAGAGGTCACAGCAAGGGTAAGAAGTGCCCACCCAGCTGTAGTGCACCTCCCCGGGGACGTGCCATTCCAAGTTGCTTGTGACCTGTTGGGGATTCCTTGGAAGTGCGCATCAGTTTGTACTATTTTTCATGCTACTGCTGATGAATATTTTGAATGTACAATTTTATGGAGGGGAAAGCCCTCCAACGATTCTAAATGGAGATAAAACTTTTTAACCTCATAGAATCTTGGTTTTCTCAATTGAAAAAGTGAGGTAGCAATTTCTATCTTACAGGATCATTGGTAATTACCATTACTTGGCAGAAAAATGGCCCACAACAATGGCATTATTGCAATTATAAATACTGAAAAAGAAGTGTAAGTGTTTAAGGCTATAAAACCACATTAGTTAATCACCTATTTTTCTTCCTGGAGGTTTAAACTATTCAGGTCTGTTTGCATTTGTTTTGGTCTCTGCTGATATCAACACATTATTTAGAGAGAGTTACAAACATTAATCCAAGAAAAACATACGCTCTGTGTCACTGACCTCTTGAAGTGATACCTTTGTCATTAATTATTACCTTTCAGTGCCTGAGGTGGCCCGTTTCCATTCCCTCTCAAGGCTTCTGTGAGTTCTAGGGTAAAGGGTAGTTTGGAAGATTTCTCATCTAGCAGCAAAGGCCCACATACATACTCCTTTTAAAATTTTATGAAAAACATAAGACCAAAGGAAGTTCTAAAGGGCAGCATGACCGTTAAGACTGAGAAATCAGACAGACCAGATTCTGAGACAAGTATGGAACTGTTTCTCGACTTACAAAAGAAAGAAATAAAAACATTTATCTCTTAGGACTATTGTGAAGATTAAAAAAAAAAAAATCCACTGACATAAGTGCTTCACCCCATGCCAGGTACTTGGGACGGCTACCATGATCCTGTAACGATTAATGACCATAAAACTCCCATATAAGAGCCTGGGCAGTTGGTGTGGGGAATGTTTAATGTTAGACATTGCCAGCGAACCTCTGGGGTATGCAGAGCCCCCGCTCACCCCAGCACAGGACTGACTATCTTTTCTTCCATTTCAGGAAATTTGTTAGTACTTGAAAACAGTCACGAAGCTGAGTCCTTTGTGATGCCTGTGTTTCAGTGGTGGTGATCAGTCTAACTTTGAAGACAAAGGTCACATCAAATTTCAACAACTATGCATGTTCAAGGCTCATATACTATGGGTAAGTTCCATGATGTAGTGTCTCCTGCATTAGAAGTATGGGGCAGGACAGTATTCTTTCTTTTTAGGAACTATGCAAGCTGTTGTGTTGATCTGAAGAGATGTTAAAAAGCAGATATTTCCAGACATTTCTAGTACATTTAGCAGTTGTTGATAAATGTAAACCAGTTGTCACTCTGCAAAACAAGCCCATACGCCCTCTACTACCCATGACACCTGTTGTGTAAGACATTCTCAATTTTTCTTCTTGTCTTATTAAAATTCGCGGTGTTTTCTTTATTTTCTCCTTCCTTTTTTTCTTTTTTATAAATTTATTTTTATTGGTGCATTGTAATCATACATCACATTGGAATACAAGACTTGAGAGGATATACAAGCACACATCATCCAATTAGCCCTCATCCAGTCCCCATCCCATTCCCTACCCTTCCCTCGATCCCATGCTTGTTTGGTGATTAACTTTGATACATATGTTTATGTACCTCCTGCTTTTTAAAGAGGCTCCATCCTCCCCTATTCCATACCCTCTGATTGGTCACCTTAATTTCTTCACTATAGGGCCCTTTCTATAGCTCGACTACTTCCTATTGCCCCTTTCCTCCTAGTTATTGCTGATTAGGGGAAGCATCTGTTTTTAATTTTCTGTGATATTTCTCTGTGCATGCCACGTTACAAATACCGATCCCACTCTTGACGGCCCCAGTTGTGGCCTGGCTACCCGGTGGACTGGTCCAGACCTCGCTGGCTCAAGCAGAGGCCTTGCCTCATGGGAGGCCCCGATTCTGGTCTCGCTGGCCCCGACACTGGCCTAACCCCTCAGCTGGCTCCAATCCTGGCCTCAGAGACCCCAGCACCAGCTTTCCTTATGGCAGGCTCTGATGCCAGCCGATGGCCCCGGCATCGGCCTAACCCCTCGGCAGGCTCCGATCCAGGCCTCGGAGGCCTCAGTAGTGGCCTTGCTTCACGGGAGGCTCCGATGCTGGCCTCTGGCCCCAGCACTGGCCTTAGCCCTCAGCAGGCTCTGATCCCGGCCTCCGAGACCCCAGCACCGGCCTTGCCTCACGGCAAGCTCTGATCCCGGCCTCGGAGGCCTCAAGAGCGGCCTTGCCTCACAGAAGGCTCCGATGCTGGCCGCTGGCCCTGGCACCAGCCTAACCCCTCGGCAGGCTCCGATCCCGGACTCGGAGGCCTCAATAACGGCCTTGCCTCACAGAAGGCTCCGATGCCAGCCGCTGGTCCCGGCACCGGCCTAACCCCTTGGCAGACTCCAATCCCGGCCTCGGAGGCCCCGGCACCGGCCTTGCCTCGCGGCAGGCTCCAATGCAGGCCACTGGTCCCGGCACCGGCCTAACCCCTCAGCAGGCTCGGATCCCGGCCTCGGAGGCCCCAGCACTGCCCTTGTCTCATGGCAGGCTCCGATGCTGGCCTCACTAGCTCCAGCACCAGCCTAACCCCTCGGTAGGCTCCGATCCCGGCCTCGGAGGCCTCAATAGCGGCCTTGCCTCATGGAAGGCTCCAATGCCGGCTGCTGGCCCCAGCACTGGCCTAACCCCTCAGCAGGCTCTGATCCCGGCCTTGGAGGCCCCAGCACTGGCCTTGCCTCATGGCAGGCTCCGATCCCGGCCACGCTGGCCCTGGCACCAGCCTGACCCCTCGGTAGGCTCCGATCCAGGCCTCGGAGGCCCCAGCACCAGCCTAATCTCTCGGCAGGCTCCGATCCCGGTCTCGGAGTCTCCAGCACCAGCCTTGCCTCACGAAAGGCTACAATCCCAGCTTTGCTGTGTCCGTAGCCGGCCTCACCCCTCGGCAGGCTCTAATCCGAGCACCCTCTTCGCCCAACCATTTGTCCCATGTTCTCGAGGGTGCGTGGCGGTAGCATTCTGCCTCTGGGGTCATTACTTCAAAGGTTCCAGGTGTAATGCATCAGATATCTGCCTCCCCTGAGTACTGGCTACTGCCATTGCCACTGCCTCCACCATTTCAAATCTTTCCCAAGCTCTTTTTCCACTCTGAATGTTGTCCAGTGTTCCTAAGCATGCGCGACAGTAGCATTCAACCTTTGGTATAATTTCTCCAAAAAAAAAAAAAATAATAAGGTTGTTAGGCTCCGATTTCTGCTTCTCCTGAATACAAGTCTCCACTGCCAACATGGAGACCGCTTTCAGCACTGCCTTACTCCTTGGTCTCCCTAAAGTCTCTCTCCTTACAGGTGATGTCCAAGATTCTTAACAATGTAGAGAAGAAGCAGTCCTCCTTAGTGGGGAATTTTTCCAATAATTCCAGTTCATTTGGATAAGTTTTGTCTGCATCTCCAGTATCCTGGCATCCGCCACGGCCTCCTTGCCAATGTCTGGGATCTTAGGAATGTCATTGCTGCTGCCCTGTTCAATACAGGGTTTTGAGGTGCCTGGGAACTCACAGGATAGGGCGCTCTGTGCTGAGTCCACAATCCCCAAGAGAGTTTGGGACAGTTTCCTGATGGGTTGAAGAAAATGGCAGTTTGCAGGATGTGCCCTGGGAGAGAGAAACAGGAGGAGCCCAGCCATAGTCAAGTGTCCTCTTTAACCTCCTTCCCAGGAAAAATCCCAAATAAGTCCCAAGAGAACCATGCCATCTGCAATTCTATAATGTACAGCCGGCAATGTGCCATGACAAGCAAACTTTGGAACTGTAGACGACTGGCATATTCCAAGGCCACACACATCTTTTCTTTAGCTCTCTATCTTCTTTACATGTTATTAACGCATTTAAAGAACTATAATAAATTTGGGCTTCGAAGGGGTTTGGTCAAAAGCAATAATACCATACTTGATATAAAAATGACCTATTGGGACCTGCAATATCTCTGTACCAGCTTTTTTCAATTAAATGACCACAACTAGCAAACAACTATTAACATGGGGACTGTGTGGGATACAAAGATATGCAGTGTCTGCAATGGCGAACCACAAAATGCTTGTAGGAGAAAAAGGGGGGAAAGTTTCTCATATAAGTTCATGAGACAAAGATGTTATTCAGCTTTATAGTCCTTTGAGCTCCTGCTAGGAATATTTCAGCAGTTTCCCCAACTGCTGCTAGAGGCTACTTTGATGGAATCTTTGTACTAAAACTCCAATAATATCCTCATAATGTCCACACTTGCCCCAAGCCCCAAAGAATCAGGGACTCTTGTTACTGGACTTCAGTGGCTATGGCAATGTCAAGTTATTCCTTCATCAACTGCATACTAAGTAGGAACTAGACCTTAATTGTGCTCTTTAATTTTTCTCTGAGGCTATCCCAACATATTCAAATGATACTGATTTTTTGCACAATTAGCCGCGGCTTCCTATTTACTAGCATCCCTCCTTTGTGAACCACAGGTCTCACCATCCAGCAGGGTGAGCCATCTGAAAGTGAGATTGTCCTAAAGATTCAGGAGGTCAGCGGGCATATGTAGTGAATGCTTTCCCCAGTTATTAAAACAGAAACTGAGCATTACTCTGTGTCCCCTAGCTTGCAGAGCTAAGTCCTAGTCTCAGCGTAGAATTAACTGCTGAGTGGAACTCTAGGTTTCCTGACTTGAGTCTCAGTTTCTCTCAGAAAATCTCATTCAAAACATTTCACTTCATTGGGAAGTTTTGAACCTGAGGGGCACATGTGCTAAGAACTCTTAGTTTTCAAGTAAGGCCAGATGTTGTTTGCAGCGATGTATACGGCAGACCATTTTGTAAATGCATTTTCTAGAACCACCCAACTGTGCAATAGTAACCAGAATTTCCCCCCATCTAACTGTGACTTAGTATCTGTTGATTAACTTTTCCTTTCTCCAGCTTCCGTTAAACATTATTCAACTCTCAACTGCTACAAGATTTAACTATTTTAGATTCTACATATGTGTGAAATCAGTCAGTATTTGTGTGTGTCTGATTTGTTGGACTTACACTGACCTCCAGCTCCATCCATGTGGCCATCAGTGACAAGGTGACGAGCCACCAATGGCAGTGCTGTCATCCTTATGACTGAATAGTACTCACGCCCCTCATTTTCATTATTCATTCATCAGTTGATGGACACTTTGTTTATATTTCTTGGCTACTATAAATAGAGCCACAGTAAACACAGGTATATGCAGATGTCTCTAACATTTTGAGTTCATTTCTTTTGAATATATACCCACAGAGTGGGCTGGCTGGCTCACATGGTAATTCTATTTTTTGTTTTTTAAGGACCCTCCATACTGCTTTCCATATTGACTGTGCTATTTTATATTCCCAATTCCACACCTTTGCTAGCACTTGTTACCTTTTGTCTTTTTTTTTTTTTTTTTTGGTGGTACTGGGGTTCCTGGAAGCCCTTCTACCTCCGGGCTACACTCCCAGACCTATTTTTTATACTTTTTTATTTGGAAACAGGGTCTCATAAGCCAGTGCACGCGGCTGGCTTCGAACCTGCGCGATCCTCCTGTCTCTGCCTCCCAAGCGCGGGGATTACAAGCGTGCGCCACCACGCCCGGCTGAACCTTTTGTCTTTTTGACAGTCTCTGTTTTAGTTGCAGCGAGGTGACATCTCAATGTGGTTTTTATTGATATTTTCCTGATGACTATGGATGTTCAGTGTTTTTCTTTCATGTACCTGTTTGTTAACTGTATGTCCTTTCATGAGGAATGTCCATTTAGGTTTATTGCCCACTTTTATTATTTACTTTTTTTATCTTTGCTTTAGAGTGGAGTTCCTTATTTATTCTGGATATATTTTCCTTATCAGCTTTGTAGTTTGCAAATCTTTTCTATTTTGTAGGTTGTCTCTCATGCTGTTGACTGTTTCCTTTGCGGTGCGGAAGCTTTTTAGTTTCATGTAATCCCATTTGTCTAGTTTTGCTTTTATTTCTTGTGCTTTTGGGGTCTTATTCAATAAATCTTCACCTAGTCTCATGTAACAAAACATTTCTTCTATGTTTTCTTCTAGTAGTTTCATGTCTTACATTTTTCCTCCATTCTGACTTGATCTTTGTGTGTGGTGAGACACGGGGTCTGGCTTCACTCTGTGTGTGGGTATCCAACTTACCAGCACCACTCATTGCATGTTCTCCACCCTTGTGAAAGTCAGCATCTGCATTTTTAGGATTCCCCAGGTGACTCATCAGCAAGCACAGTTAAGAACCACTGGGTTAAACTGTCAGACATGCTTCTGAAGCACTTGACAAAAATAAAAAGTAAAATTGGAAATGCTGTGTCTTCTTTCTGCCTCATGGACAGAGGACAATGGTATATTGAAGGCTCACATTCAAACTTATTTGAACATGGACCTCTTGTGCTATATGGAACTCATCTACTAACATAGATGCTAACTACTGTTTAAAACTGTCTACAAACCAGTATTACAGATGGGTTTTTTTGTTTTGTTTTGTTTTTTGGTACTGGGAATTGAACCAAAGGATACTCTACCTCTGAGCTACAAGCCCAGCCCCATTTTTGTTTGTTTGTTTTTGTTTTGAAACAGGATATCTCTAGGGCACTGAGAGTCTCAGTAGGTTGCTGAGGTCAACTTGGAACCTGTGTTCCTATCATCTCTACCTCCCAAATACCGGGATTACAGGTGTGTGTCACTGAAGGACCAAAGTGACGCCATGACAAGCTCCAGTTAAAGCTTTAAGTAGAGTAGGCCGAAGTTTCTGTCCAAAATTAAGTTCCTATTCCCCTGTAACCTTTGCCCTATTCCCTGGAAAGAAGCTGCCAACTGCACTAATCTCATGTTCTCCTAGCAACAACCAATTCATGCAGCTTATATCTGGGTCTGGAATTTGCAGGTATCCCAGGCAAGGTCACAGTGCCTGGAGTTGGAGACCCCCACCCATCCTGACCATTCCTGAGATAAGCTTTCCAAGGCGTGAAAGCTAAGCCAATGGGGGTGGGGGGGGGCGACAGCAGACTTATAGTTTAAAATATCCAGTCAATGCAAAGATGGGTTGGGCGGCCTTTCTTAGGGGATATAAGCTTTGTTCTTGGGGGTCAAAGGGCTCTCCTCAGTGACCCGCATGGAGAGACCAAGCTAGAGCTTGAATAAATCCCTCTTGCCTTCTTGCATTGGGACTTTCGGCTCCTGGTGGTCATTGGCGGAGAGCGGACTGGCAGAACATCACTGACCCCAGTTCAGGTTGATAAGTTCAGTTACTCTCTTAAATAGTGCCTCCAGTGATGTACAGTTCAGCTTCAACTGTGCAGGATGATGGTTGATCAGAGCTAAAGACTCTTTTCTCAATAAGGACACAGAGGCCCCCTTAAGTCAGCTTACTCTGTTAAGTCGGAACAAAGGCCCACAATCTCATAGTTGGGAGGGATCTTAAATGCCATTTAGCATATCTACACACACACACACACACACACACACACACACACACACACACACACACAGCAGATCCCTCTGATTCATCCTCCCAGATGGCAGTTCAGTCCCAGCTCAAACAGTCCAATGATAAGAGATGGCACTCCCTCGCCGGACAACGCGCTTCATTGTTGGGCAGATCAAGTCGTCTTTATACGGGCTCAAAATCAGCCTCCCTGTAACTTCTACTTGTTCATAGTTCTGTTCTTGTCTGGAATAATGGTATAAAGTCTCCCCTTCTTTCAAATGAGTGTCCTTCAGCACATCATTAAGGCAGAGCGTGGTACACTGGAGGGAACACAGGGCCGACTACACGGGACCAAGAAACTTGGATTGCAGATGTATCAGAATCACGGAAGCCCTTCAGGCCTTGCTTTCATCAGAGCGCAAAAAATAAAATAAACATAAAAACAAAGGCAGTGAAAAACTAGTATAATTGTGAGCATCAAATTAAAAGTGTTGGTCAAATGCTTTATAAATGAAAAGTAATCTGCAAATATAAGTTGCTACATCCGCAGTACGTTAAGGTACACTATTTTTTTTTACATTTGAACAATTCTTTGGTCAGTACTTCCAAAGCCAGGTGTGTTCACGTTGCTAAATAAGTATTAATGGTGCCCGTGAACATTCCACGGCGCCCTCTCTCCGTTACTTGCTTCACTGAGTTAGTGAATTCGAATTAGAAGTTTTGTAGGATGGTGTGGCTACCAACGTTATTTGCTGAAGCTACCTTTTACCCCTTTAGACCAGAAAACACAAATAGAACCAGGAAGCCAAGAGGCTCTGGTTTAGAATTAGTCATTCACTACATAGGTGCCCTCTAGTTAAAATTAGCTCCACTCAGTTTCCTCACACGCCCAAGGAGAAGGGAGTAATATTAACCTTGACTGTGCTGCTATGCGGATAAAACAACAGCATGTTAAGCTCTCAGCAGTAAATTTTGTTGATTCAATTGCAGGATATTTTCACCATTACTGTTTTTTTTTTTTTAAATCAGTAAAAACCCATTTGAAAAGTGTTCTGTTCTCTCTAAGGTAAACAACATTTTAGGTACCAGATCTCCATTTGGATAGAATTCCAACCCTATCCCTGATTCTCTGTGGGACCTATATATTTCACCTGTTAAGTCCTTGGTTTCCTAATTTGACAAATTAGTTCACTAATCATTTATTTATGTTTTGCAATACCAGGGATTGAACCCAGGTTTTTTTTTTTTTTTCCTCTGAACTACATCCCAGCCCTATTTTTTATTCTTTATTTTGAAACAGGGCCTCACTGAGTTGCAAAGGGCCTGACTAGTAGTTGAGGTTGTCTGTGAACCACAATCCTCCTCGTCTCAGCCTCCCGAATGCCGGGATTACAAGAGTGCGCCACCACGCCTGGCAGCATTACTTATAATACTCAGAAATAGAGACAACACACGTGTCTATCAATTAACAGAAAAATGGACAAATAAAATTCATATGATAGAGTATTACTTGTTAATAAAAAGACAAGAAGTACTGACACATGCTACCTCATGAATGAACCTCAAAAACTACAGTAAGTTAAATAAGCCAGACACGAAAGACCACATAATATACGATGCTCTTTTCATGAAATGTCCAGAACAGGTAAATTTATAGAGGCAGAAAGTAGACCAGGGGTAGTCAGGGGCTGGTGGGAAATGGGGAGTGACTGCTAATAGGTAGCAGAATTTCTTCTAGGGTGATGAAATGTTCTAAAATTGACCATGGTGACAGTCGCATGTCTTACCAAATACACTATATAGAGCCATTGAATTGTACACGTTAAATGGGTGAATTGCACGAAATGTACATCATCTCTCAATAAAGCTATTTAAGAACTCAATAGAAGCACATAATCATTAAGCCACAAGGACTGAGAAACAAATCAATTTAAATCCAAGTGCAAGGAACACGTGTGTTTGCGTAAGAGCAGTTTATGCGGATAACTGCTTGACATGTTCATTTGCTGTAAATTCATTTTTGCATTTGGATCATTTTTCAAGGAGTGGCTGAAATTTGAGGAAGTAAACAATAAGCAAGGCTACTGTTGCACACAAAATGCATTCCTTTTATTTTACCTCCTAGGATTGACTCAGCGGTGTAAAACGCCATTTTAAAGAAGAATGACAAAGTTTGAATGAGAAAATGCATTTCATCGTGGAAGATAAAAGTCTCTCCTTCACTACAGTGAATACAGGTAATTTCAGAAGCAGCAGCTCCTAATTATTCACTGCTGAAAAGCTAAAAAAAGGTTCATATTGAAAACAGTGACCTCCAGTTTGCTCTGTGAATGAAGGCAGACACGAATTCTCATTTTCCTAGAATCCTGGTTGATAAGTGAGTTGGGAAAAAGCTTACATTTCTTCATTACAGCGCAGTGGACTGTTCATTTAAATAACAATAACCTGCATAAAAGTCACAAAAGCATTATCTGGCAATTCTGCTGTGTTGAAATGCATTATTAGTACTAACAATGCCAAATAGAGTAAATAAATGACTGTCTCCTTATTTTCAGCATTATTCCTGATTACTGAGCTTTATGAAAGGGTAGTATTATTATGACTGGTGCATTCAACACCTTGGTCAACATCATTTGCTTGGATAACTCTTGAACTGGAAGGGATTTTAAAATCGAGTTATATTCTTTTTTAGGTTATCCATGGAGGGGGAGAATCACCCCATCTGGTGCTTAGGTATCATATATTTTTAATAGAGAATATTTAAAGAACTCAATTTCTCTTCCCTATGACTATGTAAAAACCAAAATCCTCATTAAAGACAGCACACTTGCAATAGGACTTATTAAAAATTGTAAATTTTACACCAGTGGTTCAAATCAGAGGGTTTCTTACTAAGCACTTCGAAGGCTTCGGGTTTTACAGTTCTGTGAGCTCACACTGTAGGATTTTCTTTTACTTTCACTTTTTGACTGCCTGAAACATCTGGCATTCCACCCAGCACTATTGACCAGCTTCATCAGGAACACCATCAGTCTCCCAAATGCGGAGAGAAAAAAAAAAAAAAGAGAGAGAGAGAGAGAGAGAGAGATCTGAAATCCTTCACTGCTGAGCCTCTGGTTTGCCACATTTGGGCAATCTGTTATACAGCAATGGATAACTGGAAGAAGATGCGGAGAGACCTGAATGGAGACTCCCATCATGACCAATACAGGGGATGGAGGGCGTCTGGAGCCAAGTCTTTTAAACCATGATCTCTGGGACATGCAAATCAAGTAACAGATGAAGACTCCTATACATCCTACTCAGTCACTATTCAGAGCCTCCAACTTCCTGGCAGTGAGCCATTGTCCCCTCAGTGGACATTGCTCAGTGGACCCTTCAGATTTTTCTTGCAGCAGAGCTAGGGCAGCAAGAAGCAGCGGGGCACCCTTAGGAGGCTCAATCCTCTTACACAACTATGTGTTTGCATTGGGTGGCTTCGGCAGTGGCTCCCGGGAGGGGCTCAAGAAATGGCACCATGGGCTGGTCTCTGCTTTGCCTTTTCTGCTTGAGTAAAACCTAAGAGTCTGCAGGTCCTGCCCACAACATACCGTTAAAGTGCCTCCACGACCCTATTCTCTCTTCTTTAGTTAACTCACATTTGCTCTTCAAAACCCAGGCTGGGCACCACCATCTCCAGGAAGCCCAATATGACTAAGAATTCCTGTGTACCTCAACTGTCAAGTTATACCAAAACTTGTAATAAAATTAGCCTAAGGGATGTTTGCTCACTAGACTGTATAATGCTGGGAGGGCTTCACAAACGAGCTCTATTTGCATCCTGACTACTCAAGACTCGCCTGGTCACAATAGCGGAGGTTTGGCGAATGCCTGTAGGATGGACGTGAACATGGCAGCCAAGGTGGCTTCAAAGGATGAGCTGGTCACCCTGCCTCTGTGCATTTCAAATATCCCGTGCTCTTGCCCATCTCAGCTGGAATCTGGCCATTCTGTAAACTCCCTGGAGAATGCTCCGCCGGTATTTCTTTCCTGGTGCCTTCCCTTGCCTCGCCCCCTCATCGCACCCATACCTTCCTCCCTGCCCCATCTCTTCTGCCTTGGCTCCTCTGCTTCTGTTCCTCTTCTATCCCTTTCTAGATGGTTTGCTCCACGCTGGCAGGCTCCTGGCTGAGTCACGTCCCGAGTGCTGAGAACGTGCTTTCTAAGCTTGGCGTGGGTCTGGAGGAGCAGGTGGCTTTCCAGTCTCAGTGCACTTACAAAGTAGCTGCTGACTCTGTAATCTCTTCCCTGGGGTTAGCGACTCTGCCTCCAGCGCGTGTGCAACACACTGGCTTTAGATATGTGCAACAGGTGATAGCAAGATGCACTCAAATGATTTAAGGATAACCTGGCAAAGTCCTCAGAAGCGTACTGTGCCCTTGAAGTAGGTCATCCTCAGGAGCTGTTGCTTTTCATCCACTCAGCAGGTGTGTGCCATCAAATAAATATCATGAAATGTCTTCCAGCCAGGAACAAATATCTGGCAAGGAAAAGGAAGTACACAGGCTCCCTGACTATACTGTTCTTGATGGAGGGCATTAGATGCCTTTTTTGTAAACATATGGAAAACAATCTTTTTATAAGCAAGGTTTCTACCCCTACAGTTTACTGTTCCCTTGTCTATCCAGTTGCCTTATCTCCTGCCACCAACTAAGAAGCTTCCAAATAAAACTAGCCTCAGTTTTTGAACTTCATTTACAAAGGCTCGTTTTTTTTAATTTATTTTTTATTTTTTATTTTATTATTATTATTATTATTTTTTTGGTGGTACTGGGGTTCCTGGAAGCCCTTCTACCTCCGGGATACACTCCCACGGGCTACACTCCCAGACCTATTTTTTAACATTTTTATGTGGAAACAGAGTCTCTTAAGCCAGCGAGGCTGCCTTCGAACCAGCGCGATCCTCCTGTCTCCGCCTCCCAAGCGCGGGGATTACAAGCGTGCGCCACCACGCCCGGCTCGTTTTTTTTTTTTTTTTAAATAAAGAGGATCTCTCAAACATAGCATCTCAAAAACGAAATTTTATTTTAATAAACTGTAACTTTTAGCTTGGCTTTGGGGTGCATGCCTGTATCCCAGTACTTGAGAGGCTGACAGGATGATTGCAGGTTCAAGGCTCGTCTCAACAATTTAGTGAAACTCTGTTTCAAAATAAAAAAAATAAAGAGGGCTAGGGGTGTACCCCAAAGATAGACTGCCTCTGGGTTCAATCACTAGTACCTAATAATAACAATAATAATAATGGTAATAATTCAAAAAAACTGATTTTTAAAAACAATAGGTAGGCTAATTTGGTTTACTTGGGACTCTCTACTCACCCTACTTTAAGTGTTTAAATTATTCAGTAGTGCTATTTTCCTTCTTTCTGCTGGAAGATTGAGGAGATATAACAATTTATAATTTGTAATTTTGCATTTTTTTGGTATGATTAGGGGGAATTTAACAATATGGTAGGATTTATTTTTATATTATTATTATTATTATTATTATTATTAATTATTTTGGTGGTACTGGGGTTCCTGGAAACCCTTCTACCACCAGGCTACACTCCCAG
Organism: Muscardinus avellanarius; assembly: GCF_963383645.1. NCBI lineage: Eukaryota > Metazoa > Chordata > Mammalia > Rodentia > Gliridae > Muscardinus > Muscardinus avellanarius. Next base: position 144,633,734 of record NC_137789.1, on the reverse strand, counting down.
ACACATTTTTATATTTTTATTTGGAAACAGGGTCTCTTAAGGCAGCAAGGCTGGCTTGGAACCTGCGTGATCCTCCTGTCTCTGCCTCTCAAGCGTGGGGATTACAAGCGTGCGCCACTGCCACCACGCCTGGCAGGATTTATTTTTTAACATCTGTCCTTCCCCACCAGGACTAGGGATTGAACCCAGGGCCTCACCTATGCTAGGCAAGCACTGAGCTGAGTCCACAGCCCTTTTCATTTTGACAAAGGGTCTCCCTATGTTGTCCAGGCTGGCCTCAAATTTGTGATCCTCTGACCTCACCTCCCAAATTGCGGGGATTATGGGCGTGGGGCATCGTGCTGGCCGTTCCTGAATATTCTTGAGCCTAGCTTATGCTCAATTACCAGGTTATCATTGGATCCAAGTACTAAAAAATTATTGAAAGAAAACATAGGTCTGTGGTTTAACTTTGAGTCAAAGTTATGGGTAAAAATTGAGGAAATATTTGGATTTAAATGTGGACACATTTTGTTTTTAATTTTATACACATAATTTATAAATCTAAAGCCAAAGATAATTCTAAAGAAACCACGAGCTCGCTGTATCTCCTGGGAGACTAAAAAGGCTTGCTCATGCTTACTTTGTGATAAATTACAAGGGCTGCTATAATTTTTTACGCACATGAAGATTATTCATTAATAGACTGGATTTTGTTAGATAAGTGTTTCCTTACCTAACAGTGAGTGTCTCCCAGATCTCATTTTCTTGATTTGAACACTATCTGAGCAAGCAAGCATTTACTCTGTGTGTGTGTGTGTGTGTGTGTGTGTGTGTGTGTGTGTAACTAGGGATTGAAACCAGGAATATTCTACTAGTCAGCTATACCCCCAGGCTCCGTTTTTTTATTTTGAAATGGACTCTTACTAAGTTGCCAAGCCTCCTGTCTCAGCCTCCAAATTATCCCACCTATTGTTATGATTGTTTTTAAAATCACAGTTTTAAAAATTCTTCTTCTTCTTCCTCCTCCTCCTCCTCCCCCTCCTTCTCCTTCTTCCTTCTCCTTTTTCTTCTTTCTTCTTCTTTGTTCCTGGTGATTGGACCCAGGGGCATTCTATCTTGTACTGGTATTATAGGTATCCATGAGCCATTCTCTGCCTATTAACTGTTTTCTTTATGTGTACTTTTTTTTTTTTTTTTTGGTGGTACTGGGGATGGAACCCTTCTACCTCCGGGATATACTCCCAGACCTATTTTTATATTTTATTTGGAAACAGGGTCTCTTAAGCCAGTGAGGCTGGCTTCAAATCTGCGTGATCCTCCTGTCTCCTCTTCCCAAGCGCGGGGATTACAAGCGTGTGCCACTATGCCTGGTTATGTCTATTTTGAATTGGCCTTTCAGAGAAAATAAATTCACCTCATCCCAAACAATATCAGTAAAATCATGGGTTTAATGACTCATTAAATTTGTTCTATTGGGAAAAAAAAATGGGTTTAAAAAAAAAAAAGCTTCCCAGATCTGAGACACATGATAAGAGGTTAATCCTTGTATTTGACATTTATTAAGTACCTATATGTACCAAGTTCTCTTGCAGATGCTAGGTTTAGAGCAGCAAGGAAAACACAATGCCCGCTCTCACGGAGCTTACACGCAGCGTGGGAAAGTGACAGCGCACCATTAAGTACATACGGGCTGAGCGTCTCCTAAGTGTTTTGGATTTGGGAATATCTGCCTGTGTACAGAGAAGTGTCTTGGAGATGCTACGCATCAGTTTGTATGTACCCTCTTCACATACACTGAAGGCAATTTCACAGAATATTTTTAATAATTTTGTGCATGAAACAAAGTTTCACAATGTAGATTTTCCCTTTGTGATGCCATGTTGGTATTTAAAAGTTTCAGATTTTGAGCCGGGTGTGGTGGCGTGTGGTGGCGCACGTTTGCAATCCCCGCGCTTGGGAGGCGGAGACAGGAGGATCACTCAGGTTCGCAGTCACCCTTTCTGGCTTAAGAGACCCTGTTGCCAAATAAATAAAAAAAAGTTTGGAAGTGTAGCCCGGAGGGAGAAGGGCTTCCAGGAACCCCAGTACCACCACCACAAAAAAAAAAAAAAAAAAAAAAATTCAGATTTTAGAGCATTCTGGACTTCAAATTTTCAGGTCAGGGATGCTTATCCTATAATTCCAGGTAGTGATATGTGCTATTAAAAAAAATAAAAAGAAGCCGAGCGTGGTGGCGCATGCTTGTAATCCCAGTATTCAGGAGGCTGAGACCGGAGGATGTGGTTCCCGGACAGCCTCAGCTACTTAGTGAAGCCCTCCACAACTTAGTGAGACCCTGTTTCAAAATAAAGAATAAAAAATAGGGCAGGGGCTGTAGCTCAGAAGTAAAATGCCCCTGGGTTCCATCCCCAGACCCACAAAAACAAAATAAAATAAAATAAAAAGAAGAAAAAGCAGAGGGAAAGGTACCACGTGAGGAGGAGGGCGCCTGAGCACAGTGACTGGTCCTAAGCAGAGGCTCCAAGGGCTTTGAACAGCACCTACGGCCACTCCACCCCACTCCTTATGAAAGTCAGTTGTGCCCCCAAGATTAAGTCTCCATGGCTACCTTCCTCTGACTGCTTTCTCACTAGCACAGATAACTGCCTCTCATGGGTTAGGCGTTTTCATGGGGGAATGAATTTCTGAAATGGACCGGCCTGGAGGGCGTTACGGGAGGGAGATTTAAAATGCCAGAGGCGACCAAAAGTGCCAGGGAGGGCAAGGATGGAAGGGAGGGCTGGAAGCCGAAGGGCTTCAGAGCACCACAGACCTCCTTTGCCATGGTGCCTTGGGTCTTAGCAAAGTCATCTCCGTGTGCCACAGAGAGGTTCGCCTACCTTGGCATGGAGACCAGGGTTGTTACGGATGCCGTAGTGTTTCTCCCACTCTTGAAGGGAAGAGGGGTTAATAAATATGTTCTTTAAAATTCTTCTTGAAAATCTGATTAAGTAAGCTAAACGTATGACTAGGTGCAGAGTCTAAATTTTTTAACAGAACGTTTACTTGACTAAATCGTTGTTTATGTTCTTGGAGGCTGACTGGGTGATGAGAACCCAGTATTAGGTGTCAGACAAGGAGAGCTGTGCTCTTAAGGCTGACGGATGGGAATAGCTGCAGTGCTGACCCTGAGGCTTGACAGCTGCCTGACTCTGGGCAAGTCAGGAACTTTTTTAAGCCTCAGTTTCCTCATCTATAAAAGAAAACAATAATGTCTTCCGGATGGGTTTTCTCTGAGGGTTAAATTAAACTAAATGAGATCATGATTACACAGCACTTAAGTGCTCTGAAAATAAGTGGCAATTAAGATGATAATAATCACACTGAAAATGATGATTTAGAAAACGTATGTAAGGTCCTTTAGTTCTGAAACTGAGGAGAGCCCTGGCTTCTAAATTCCTCAGTGGGTTAAGTAATAAACATTAGTTTTGTAATAGAATTCTAGTTCTCCCCTGGGCTGGTGTGGGCAGCACGGAGGCCGCAGACAGACAGGGACTAGGGAGGAGGCAGGAAGAAGCCACAGTCGGAACCAGGTCCCAGTCTCAAATCTAAGAGGTTCTGAATGCGACAGGCAGTGGGCCCCCTCCAGGCAGCCTCGACAAACATAAAAACAGACAGGGGCTCCCTAAGGCTGGGACAGGGGTCCTACCTCAGGCATCGCCCGGATTTAGGAGACGTGAAGCCCGTGAAATGTGTCCCCGGCATTTTGGGGCTGGGTGTAGAGGCCTTCCCACACTGGAGGCAGCTTTTGCTCTATTCAATTTTAAAGGTACTCAATAACTGCCACCCCAAATTTAAAAACAACAACAGAAGAGCACATCTTGACAGTCTGAATCCATTAAGTCTGCATAGCGCACAGTGAGATGTTATGTAATCAAACTCCCTTGAACCTGTACCAGTCTCCGCTGGCAACAGAAGCAAATCAGTCCACACGTCTGGGGGAGGAGGGGGAGAGTGAAGTGCAAGTGGAAAATTGGGGTGGGCACGTCTGTCCTGCTGTGGAGTGTTCCTTAATAAGGTCTGCGCTGCACGCAAGCACAGCTTTAGGAGGGAAATGCGTCCTTGCTCGGTTCACATCCCTGCCCTCTGCGCTTAATCTGTTCTTTCCTCCTTTCTTCCCTCTGGAGTATAAATTTAGCTGGATTTAGATAATGTATGTGTGTGTAATGTAATAATTTATATCGCTTAGCTGGATTTTATTATTTCATCCACATAGAGTTGTGGAGTCCTACTGAGGGTCTAGCAGAGAAATCCTTGGAAAGAGGGTCATTTCCAGGAAGGTTGGATTTTTTATTTTTTTTTTTGTCCATCATTCTCAACTTTTACTGAATATATATGTAAGGTTGATAACATCTTTCTGTCTGAGTCCAACCAAAGGAAATTTGCAAGAGTAAATTTTAGGTTACTAACTGGCCTACCCAATATAAAGTGACATCTCTGGCTTTCTGGCTCAGGGAGAGTAAGAGGAACGGAGACACCAGGCAGGGCACAGTGGAAGAGGACAGGGCAGGCAGAAGCCATGAGCACCACCGCAGGCTGGGAATGAATGAGGAGGTCAGGGGACATGGCTAATTTGGACACTCATGTAAATATCAAAGGGGACAGGACTCTCCAACGTGGACTCTTCTCCCCGTATCTGTGAGGCATCCTCAAGCAACACTCACAAGTGACTTCTACTTCTCGGAGACTATAAATATGTCAGGTGTCTGGACTGAAGGATGGACAGAGAATTGATGAGGATAAAGTAGAATGAGGATCAAATAGAAAATCACACGGAGGAGGCTGCGCTGCAGGAGAGCGAGATGGCGCCGGCCCCGTGGTTCCTCCATCTGGTTAGAGCTCACGCCCTGTTATCCTCCCAGGAGACACGGTTGGGAGCTAAGGACCCATCCTAGGGAACAGATGACTCAAGCAGCAATGTCTTGTTGGCTCCTTCCCCATCCCTACAGGGTTCGTAGTGGTTCCGGTGTGCGCACATTGGTGTGCATGGAGGCGACGGGTCAGCTCCGAGTCCCTGCTGGCTTGGCAGATCCAGAGCTGGCTGTATGGTTAGGGAGAGACCGGAAGCCTGCAGGTTGGGGACAGCGCATGTGGAGTGTTTTACCAGTGAGAATTTGCAATACAGATGCCAGGGTGGAGATAAGTAATAGGGAGGGCTTTTCATTTACTGAGTTAAATACACATGCTAAGGAACATAACTAGGAATAGGAGCATGAGGTGCAATCTGCATTGACATGGCCCCCAAACCTAACAGCAGAAAGGTTTTCTTTTAGTAAGCAAAGCCACGATCTGGCCCCTAAAGCAGGACATTTGTTAAGCTGGAAATGCTCTAAATTATTCCTTGGTAAGGGCAATCGTGCACAATCTGATGATTTGGGATTTCATCAAATTAATGTCACCAGATATGCCTTATAATTAGGATAAAATACTTGAAAACTTAAAAAATGCAGCTATTCATTAACTCATTGATTTTTTTTCCCCCTACAGATTGGAAGCCTGAATTTAAATGATACCCAAAAATATAACTAGGAGAGCTCAAGGAGAGGAGAGAGAGAGCTGTGGGTCTTTAAATGGAATGCGGTAGTTTAAAATGCTATTGCTATTCAGAGTCTCCGAGAACATTAAAACTGCCCATTAAATGAAAATCTAATAATTGGCCCTACTGAATTGTGACATTTTGTAACCTGTACCAAAATGCAGAAAATCGTGGAAGAAAAGTTCTACTGAGGCAGAACTTGATTTGCAATGTAATCTTATTCCAGAAGCCAAGGGTCCCATGCACACGCCACAGAAGCACAACAACGCAGCCAGGCTGATGAAGCCAAGGAAGTCCCTGCAAGTCGGAGCCCGTGCGGCTCACAGCCGTGGAGACAGGGTACTTGTTACTGCTCTGGGGCCAAAATGCAGCAGCCTCCTGAGCTCTTGAGGAAACTTCAAATTGGAACTGGCCTCTCGCTGGACACCAACTGAACCAAGTTAGATCATTCTGCCCTTTCATAGAAGCTACAATTTCCAACCTCACTCTGCAATGTTGCAAAACGCATGAAATTTAAAGTTCGGTATAGGGAGAGAGTCAAAGGTTTCAAGTCAGAGGATTAAAAGTGCGCATGGACCAATGTTTCTCAAGCACCTTCTATGTGCCAGCATCTCTTGTCCAGTCCTGTTCAAGATTCAGATAGGAAGCTGGACAAGGTGGTGCAGGCCTGTAATCCCAGCACCTGGGAGGCTGAGACAGGAGGATCACAGGTTCCAGAAGAGCTTCAGCAATGTAACAGAGAGCCTCAGCACACTTGGGAGACCCTGTTTCAAAATTAAAAATTAAAAGAACTGGAGGTGTAGCTAAGAGGTAGAATGCCCCTGGGTTCTATCTCAGGTAACAGGAAGGAGGAGAAACAAAGGTCTGTTCCTTGCCTCCAGGCCTGCCATGTAGGGGGTAGTGAGCTAGACGGCTGGATGAGAGGCACTGTGACCATGGCAACATGGAGCCCATCTCCTTGGAGGGACCTGGAAAGCTCGACCTCTCTAGAAGCAGCACTGAGGTGGGCGTGGTTTTGATGGGGAAGAGAAGGTGGCAGATGCCCAGGGAGGAGGAATAGTGAGAACCTTGTCTGGGAAGAGGGCGGGGTTAGTCTGGCTGGGATGCAGATGAAGGGAGCGAGGGAGGGGCCGCATTACACCAAGGGTCCAGCCAGCAGAGCTGCCCAGGCTGTCAGGGGCACAGTTCTGTCTGAAGAAAGGGTCAGAGGCACTAGGAACTAGCAAAAGCCTTCATCCAACTGGGATTACACATTTGTAATCCCAGTATTTAGCAGGCTGAGATAGGATGATCGCAGGTTTAAGGCCAAGACCCTCAGCAATTTAGTGAGACTTTGTTTCAAAATAAAAACTAAGGAAGAGAGAAAAAAAAAAAGCGTGGGTGTAGCTCTGAGGTAGAAAGCCCCTAGGTTTCTAGCTCCTAGATAGAAATCTCCAGTACCAAAAACAACCCCCCCCAAAAAAAACAACAAAAAAACAAAAAACCTCTTTCATCCATATGTGTGTGTGTGTGTGTGTGTGTGTGTGTATGTACGCTGGAGATTGAACCCAGGCTTTCCTAACAAGTTAAACCCCAAGTTCTTTTTTTTTTGGGTGTGTGTGGTGCTGGGGATGGAACCCAGGGGCATTCTACCTCTAAGCTACACGCCCAGCCCTATTTATTAAAAAAATTTTTTTTCTTGGTGCACTGTAGTCATACATCTTCATGAAGAACAAGATGGTGGAGACGTACTTGTACACATCACCTAATTAGCCCTTACCCAGTTCCCGCCCCATTCCCCCCACCCCTCCTTCTCATGTTTGGCTTAGTGATTGACTTTGATATGTTTGTTAACATACATCCTGAAAACAGGGTCTCACCGAGTTGCAGAGGACCTCACTAAGTAGCTGAGGCTGGCCGTGCACCTCAGTTCTCTCTCAGCCTCTTGAATGCTAGGATTACAAAGCTGCACCACCACGCCCGGCTTACCACAAGTCCTTTTCATTTTGAAATAGGCTCCCTAAGTTCCCGAGGCTGGCCTTGAACCTGTGATCCTCCTGTCTCAGCTTCATAAGCACTAGGATTATAAGCATGTGCCACATTGCCTGGGTCCACACATTCTTGATCTATAAAAAGATGAGGCTTAGCCAGGTGTGTTGGTGCACGCTTATAATCCTAGTACCTGGGAAGCTGAAACTGGAGGATCGTGGTTCGTAGCCAGCCTCAGCTACTTAGTGAGGTCCTCCCCAACTTAGTGACACCCTGTTTAAAAAAAAAAAAAGACTAAAATATAGGACTGGGGGTATAACTCAGAGGTAGAATGCAGAATGCCCCTGGGTTCAATCCCCAGTACTGCAAAAAAAAAAAAAAAAGAACCCCCCCAAAACCACGAGGCTTGAACTTTCTATCCCTTTCTCGAAGTGTTGATCAGTCAAACAATAAAACCCGGGGTTGGGAGGGGCATAGCCACACCCACAGGGGAACCACGTGACTTAAAGGAAATGTAAGCAGAGAATAATCTGGAATTTCAAGAAGGATGATGAAGGAGATGGGGAACATGACGGACTGGTGATGTGCAGAGACTGTGTCTCCGCCCCTTCCCAGGAGAAGCCCTTCGAAAACTGCAGGAAGATTTATTTGAGGGCTTGCAAGCCACGGTGACAGGTAAACTATGGACACCACCCAAAAACTAAGAATGGCTCTTTGCATTCTTAGGGAATAAACTGTGTAAGTATTAAAGAACTTTTTAGATGAATTAATCTAATGTGAAGGGGAAATGTTCACAGCAAACTGGAAAGTAGGAAGCATTTAAAATGAATGCATGTACAGTGTGATCACATTTTTATATAAGCATTTATTGGTGCATTTGGTCATCAGAAACTAGGTTGCTGAATGGTCAAAATATTTAAAGTATGCCATAGCATGCAAAAATTTCTTCAATTCTTTTTTCCTTTTTTTGTGTATGATACTGGAGATTGAATGCAGGGATATTCTACTTCTGACCCACACTCCTAGTCCTGATTTATTTTTTACTTTGAAATAGGGTCTCAGTAAATCGTGGAGGACCTCGCTAAGTTGCTGAGGCTGGCTGAGACCTGCCACCCTCTGGTCTCAGCTTCCCAAATACTGGGATAATAGGTATGCGACACAACTCACTTCTTCAGTTCCTAGTAGGAATATCTGGTGACTCTTTTCTGTTGAAAATACTGCTTACTTGTAATCCCAGCATTTGGGAGAGACAGGAGGATCGCGGTTCGAGGACAGCCTCAGATACTTAGTGAGAACCTTTGCAACTCAGTAAGACCCTGTTTCAAAATAAAGAATAAAAAATAGGGCTGGGCATATAGCTTGGAGGTACATCTAGGTTCCATCCCGAGTACCACAAAAAAAAAAAAAAAATACTGCTTAATACTTCAATTATTATGAAGAACATATCCCTTTAGAAATATTTCTAATAAGTGAAACAAAGACTCTTGTTGAAGACATAGTTGGCACAGTATAAAGCATTAGAGTTGAGGGATTCCACTTATATCGCTTTTAGGAAGGTCTCCTATGTCAGGAACACATAGGGCCTCTCTTGACAAAACAGAAGTATTAACACAAACAGTCCCAAGCTTACACAAGCTCTTGTAATCAATGTAACTTGTTTATACAGATCTGTTATTCCACTTACATAAATATGCCCATGTATAAATTATGAATACTGAAGATCGTCCATGGTGGAGGCCCCATTGGATTTTTTTCAAAATGCAAATATTTCAGGATTATTTTGTTTCAACAAACCCATTATAATACAAATACCCTTGCAGAGAGTTCTTCGATTTTGCATATGAGATATTTTGTAAACCTGACAAGCTCAGTAGAAGGGTGGGCCTGTTCAGAGCACAGAGAAGCAATGCTGACCTTTCATGTTCAGTTTCTTGAATGGTATTAGGATAGAACCATCGACCCAAAAAACGGAGAAAAAAATCTGCTTTCTTTCCTTGGGGTGAAGAATGTTATTACCTTTTTACCCAAATAAACTTCTCCAGGAACAGGATGAAGACGTTGACTATATGCTTAAAAAAGTGCAACCTGGATTGCGGCTGCTAATTTTGGCTTGATACCTTGCAGCCGAGGGTGAAAAAAATAGGGCAATTATGTGAACCACACAGATTTTTATAGTTTATAGGCAATCTCAATACATAACTCAGGCAGATTCCACAGGTTTTTTTCATGTTAAAATATATCATCTGGCCGGGCGTGGTGGCACACACTTGTAATCCCAGTACTTGGGAGCTGAGGCAGGAGGATCGCATAGGTTCGAAGCCAGCCTCAGCTACTTAGGGAGGCTCTCAGCAACTTAGTGAGACCCTGTTTCCAAATAAAATAGAAAATAGGTCTGGGAGTGGAGCCTGGAAGTAGAAAGTCCTTGGATTCCATCCCCAGTAATATACACACACACACTAATATATACATATATACTGTATATATGTGATCTCAATATCATCTACCGAGTTAGAAAACAATGGCTTTAAAATTTTAATTCAAAGTAAGAGCAAATCACAGACAAGTTTCTAAACTTAAAAGCAAATAAAACATTCAATTACTAGTATTAAATATGCATAGACAAAAAATAAATACATTGAAACTGTTTAGCCATGCATAGTTCAATGGGGATAAAGCTGAAAAAGAGTTTCATTTTTTTCTCTGTACCTTTCTGAACCGATCCTCCGTCCCTCCCTTCTTCCTTCTTTCAGTTGAACTGAGGGGCAGTCTACCTCTGAACTATACCCTAGCCCTATTTTATGTTTTAGTTTGAGACAGGGTCTCATGAGGTTGCTGAGGCTGGCTTTGAACCTGCAATCCTCCTTTCTGTCTTAGTTTCCTAAGAAGTGGTATTACAGGTGTATGCCACCATATGTGGCTTTTCTGAATTTTCATGAATTTAAGAATAAGCATGAAGGTAACAGTTTTTAAATATTTTGGCTCTACAAGCTCACCATGTTTTTGTATAAGAAAACTATGGAAAACAACAAAAACGAATCCCCCGAGGCCGACTCGAGCAAGGAGAACGGCCAACACCGTCTTGTGAACGTGGGCCGGGAGCCGGCGCTTTACACAAGCATGCTGGGGCCGCTTGGCTGTTTCTGGGGTGATGCGCGGGTCTGAGTGTTGGTGCTGTGTGGTGAGGGGTGAGGTGGGGACTCCCGGAAAACATCTGAGAAAAGAAGTAGCAGACTGGGAGCAAAAGCCCAGGTTTCCTCAGTGCCTTACGGGGTAGCCATGGTGGCTCACGGCGGGACAGGCCACGAGTGTCCAGAGAGAGCTGCTTCAGAGCACGTGTGCTTGGAGAGCCCTCACTCACATCCTTGCATGAGGAGCCCTGTGCGTGCAGGTCTGACTGAGTAGCCCACGGCTGAAATGCTAGGGACCATGGGTGTTTCAGATTTCCAAGTATTTTGGGTCTGGGAGTGTTTGCATAGAGTCACTGGTTGAACATCCCTAACACCCCAATTCAAAATCCAAAATGTTCCCAGGTCTGAAGCCTTCTGAATAGCATGCCAGTGCTCAGGAGGTTCTGGATCTGAGAATGTTTTGGATTTGGGGTTTTCAGATTAGGGGTGTGTGATGTGTAGTTTTGTCACTCTCCCACTTCATTTAGAGGTTGTTCTCTTATAATCCAGTCAGTATGCAGCAGACTGAAAGTACAGAGCCTGGAGTAGGTAAGGCTTACCAAGAGCTCCGCGCCATCGGGAACGGGCAATGCTGGCGAGGCACGACAGTTATTTAATTAGCCCACATTGATTAAGTTAACCCCATGTAACCACTGTCTTCTGCTACTGCTAATTTTGTTTTTGAAGTCAAATGAAATAAAGTAGCTGAAGAGTAATTAAATGTGTCCAGTCTCTTTATCCCTATGGCTACGATGACTGGGTGGCCCTTCACTGCAGAGGTGTTCTGAGATGATGCCGGGGAGGCTTTGAAAACAACTCAAAGGCAGGCTCTCAGGAGGAGGGGACTCCACATTAAACTCTAATATGAACGGGCCTGTTAAAAGCGCTTCCTCCAATGACGTCCGTGGGAGGAGAGTATCATTTGTAATTGTTTTCAAATATTGGCTACAAAAGTGATGTTTGCTTAAAAAGCTCGTTATGGAAACACATCTTAGTCTATATCTGTGATAACCTGCCTACCATGAAAATTATGGATGCAAGACTGAAGAATATAAACTGCAGGTTGGCTAGTTTTGAAACTTAAGCATATAATAAGCCCCCCGCCAAACCAAAAGCAAAACCAAGAACCCCCCCTCCCCCGACCAATCAGTGATAACAGGTATGCCCAGCCAGGGGCATGGAGCAGATCAGCATGGAGCTAGCTACTCTGGGCGGGGCCCTGCCTGTTTGGTTTCTTCCTTCTCCTTGGCAACCTTCAAGTCTTTTAGGTTCCATTTTAGGGTTTCTGGGAACACAACTTGGGAATCACTACTTCCCCGGGGTCCTGTGCATTGGCTCATTCTACAGAGGTTCTGATTCCTTTGATCACCTTCTTTGACAGCACGGCTAGAGGGCTACCAACCACGTGCCCAAGGTTCTTCTGGAACCAGCTTGGAGATGTGGCCCTGGTTCTGCCAGGCAGAGGCCTGTGTAGAGCGCGGAGGACATGATACGCATGAGGCAGTGGCAAGAAATGTGACGGCACCTCTGATAAGTGCGTGTGTGTGTGTGTGGGGGTGTCACATTTAGTTCTCTGGGGCAGACGTCGTGGAGTGTAGGTCCCAGTGAGCACCGTGTGGGTGTGACTGAGGCAGTGAGACCTCCCAGAAGAGCCTGGCCGCTGTGGCTGCTACTCCGGGCTGAGTAGTACTCAAAAGAGTCTCCCTGGTCGTCCCCCAAACACTGCAAGTTATGCCAGTAAATCTTCTGCTGAGCAAATGAGCTAGATTATTCTATCACCCTTCATCTAAGACCCTGATCAATATATAATCAGATCCTAATTACCCCATCACCTCACACGAGGTTTCTTCAACACCACCCCCGTCTTTGTACCTCCACTGAACCTAGCACCACTAGGCCATGTAGAAACTGAACCCATGGTAATTAAATCACAAATACAGCCAGAGCATTATACCAGCCTAATTTTCACATAACTTGAAGACCTACTACATAGTAAGACAAGGTCCAAACAAAATAGGTAATAAGCATTTCAGCAAACATTAAAACCATATAAAAGTTTATAACCATTACTATTTTCAACTATGTTAATTTATCTGGGTAAAACAAGACATTAAAAGAACAGTCTCAATTTCTTATCATTTTGAGAGGAAGGCGGAAATAAGTCAAAAAGCGGTCTTTTAAGATATAATAGAAAATATAGGAGTGAAAAATTATTGTGATGCTTAATGAATCTGAATTTGACCACTGTAGAATGTACAAATGCTTAATTTTCTGTCTTAAAAAGTATTAAGAAAAAAGCAAAAGTGGCTCCTTTACTTAAAAAGCATATTGTTACATGGTGTGTGTGCATGAATACAATGTGACATCGCAACAATCTTGAACAGTTTTACATATGTGTATATCTAAGTATTTGATTATTCCCGGCAAAGTTTTCTTAATATAGAAAAGACTATCTGAAAGAAATTATCTTTCCCCTCTTTTGTACACAACCTTTATTTCATTTTCTGTAAGTGGTTAGACAAAGGGTCAGGTGATAACTTTAAATATTTAAACTGGTCAATGACAGTCAAGTATCCAGAAACTTCTCTGGTTTATTGTTAAATATGGATTGCCTTAGAGATAACCTCAAGTACATGGCACAGCTTCCTAATGAGTTACTAGTTACAAAACTAGGGAGGAATTTTGAATTTTAAATATTGCCAGAGAATAGACTGAAGTATAGCAAATTAGAAGCACCATAATTATGCAATAGAATGCAGTGCATTAGATAGTCATGCTAGGCATACATCAAAAAAACACATTAATAAGCCTAACATTAATAAAAATCTAAATTTGGCCCTTCAAGACCTCAACACTAATTGGAAAGAACTTTTGACAGAGCATCTTGAATAACTTTCATTGTCAGTTTTGGCAAGCTATTTTTCAGCTACTTAAATAATGATTACTACTTAAATAATGATTACTTCTACATTCTACAGTGTAGCTATCAAAATCTAAGATCTGAAAAATGCCACGAGCAAGGGTGAGGGATGCAACCACGTTCAAATGCTACAACCTGAATTTCAATTCACTGCTGCACCGTGAATAATGCTTATGCAGTGTTTCATTTTGTTGTATGTTGTCCACTTAAAACATATCAAACATTTACAGTTATATATACTATACATTAATTACGTGTCACTCCATATTTTAAGGTCACGTATTCTGACCGCCTTAGAAACCCTTTCCAAAATGGATTCAGATCTGGGAGAAAACACTTATCGATGGATAGCAAGGGCAGATCAACCTCACAATTAAAACAAACACATCAAGTAGTAGATACATTGGTGTAAAGTATAGAAAGCCTGATATTGTCTGTCATAGCTTGGTCCTGTAATCAAGACTGATTTATCCATTATTTATCTTTTGTTGCTATTAGAATTAAAGACATTGGTTAAAAAAATAAAAACCGATTCACTATTCTGTTAAAAATAGGAAGGATCCAGCCAAGAAGAAAGTAGTCCAATGAGTTAACACCAGAGCATCCTCAAGGAAGGGCTTCAGGAACACAGCTCACAGGGCACTCTGACACACCCATGCCTCGAACTATTCACAGTCCTAGTGGTGCATCTGCGTCCGTTAAAATTCTCTTCTTGAGGTGAAATGTCTGCTATCTCTTTCTCTACAAATGCTTAGAAGTGCTATGTTTAATGATGGATGTTAATTTGCAACTACCTGGGCCTTATCTTTCACTGAAATGAAAGTCTTATTCAATAAATAAACAACTTGTTCCAGGTCATGAAGTTAAATATTAGAAAAGCAGGAAGACAGTACAGGCCAAGTTGGACCGCTACCCCCTGGCCCCACTCCAGTTCCCCCCATGCGGAGGTCTCTGCTTCCTGGTTTTTGAGTTGGGGTTTTGACCCACAGACGGCGTATGTTCCTTTTTCCTTTTCTCCCTGCAGTGAAAACTCTCACATGAATAGACTCAGGGTCAGGCTGCAACGGTGTAGATTAAGTTTATAAGTGATGTCCTTCACTTATTGCCCCTCTCTTTCATACAGTGATATCTGTGACTCGCTAGCTGTAGGATTTCCAAAGCTGAGTTATTTGTAATGTAATACCGCTAGAATCTCCAGAGTAACTTCAGTATTAGTTACTAATAAAAGTTGGCTCTCTGCATTTCTTAACCTTGGGAACATGAACCCTTAAGACTCAGAGATCAAATACCAGCACTCCCCCAGGACTGCTGTGCACATCTGCATTTCTGGATGCAAGGCTTTTTTTGTTCCTAATCAAGTATAATCTCACTTCATAACTTCTGCTTTTGGCTCAGTGCTACCTAGATTTCCAGGCAAGCGAAGAAATGAAGGCTGAGGATTTTGCGCTTAGAGGTTTGGAAATTTGGCAAATGCTATATTAAAATGCAACTATTTGATCTTGAACCTCAACACAGTGAAACTCAGTTAAAAATACAAAGAAACCGAAGTGAGGCTTTGTGTGTTCCAAATCTGCACCTGCATTTTGATGTTGCCAGGTATTTGTACTAACAATTCTGTTTTCAGGGCGAAACAGACTAAAGAGGCCCCCTAAATTTCCCTCTGGGATCTTCCAGCCATTCGGAGTAATCACTAATTCCTGCTTACATCTACAATTCAGGCATCCAAGGGTTGCTGTTCCTGGCTGATCTTGTTCTGTGATTAAACGGTCTGACTGTGAGTCTCTACATCTGGGTCCAAACCAATTTAACATGGAAAGTTAGTTCAAGGATTTCAATGATCTTTAAGTTATCTTTAAAGCCAGCTATGAAAATAGTGTGAGTTATTTAATGTACAATTATGAAAATGCCGTTCTGACTCACCCAACTCCTGGGTATCATTCTTTATACCATTTGCTCAATTTTGACCTTTTAGGTTCTAATAAATGAGGAAGATTTTCAAATAATTTAGTTTAGTGCTCACTAATACTCCTTGGAACCTCGAGGCCACAGAATATAAATTATTCTTATATTCAGATCATTGTAAGCACAAGTTACCTGTAAAATAA
The DNA here is from genome assembly GCF_963383645.1 of Muscardinus avellanarius. Taxonomy (NCBI): domain Eukaryota; kingdom Metazoa; phylum Chordata; class Mammalia; order Rodentia; family Gliridae; genus Muscardinus; species Muscardinus avellanarius. Next base: position 144,618,017 of record NC_137789.1, on the reverse strand, counting down.
AATTTTCATTCAGTTGTAGCCAGGGCAATCAAACCTGGGGCCCTCTATCTCACCAAGGTGGTGACATAGAATGCACTTGGACTTAATTTACAATTACTTTCATATAATTTCTGTAACTTCTACTTTTTGTTCTATTTATTCACTTTGAGATGTTAAATGGGGAAAAAAAAATCAAGTATCAAAACCAGAAATGATGAGGGGGAGAATATACTTCACCCGAAACTGCCTTATACAATGGCTCTGGTTTGTCTATGAACTCATTTATTGTTGTTGGTTGGAAGCCAGTATGAGTAATGGTTAAAAGTATGGGTTTTATTTAGAATCAGGCTTGCATTCAAATTCTAGCTTTGCTCCTTATTACTTCTTTGACTCAGAGTACCTTTAGTATGTTCCTAAGCCTTAGTGTCCTCACCTGTCAAATGGTATCGTAAAGCTTACCAGGGATGATTCAGTGTAAGATGCTTAGGACAGGACTGACTTGTGGGTCTCAGCAAATGGAAATTGTTTTTCATTTATGAGTATCTCTCCTTCTCTGTAAGTTCTTTGATGGAAAGGACCACTTCTAGTATTTCCTTGTACATCTTACAGTACTTATTTTTGTAAGGTGGCAGGAAAAACAGTGATTTAGAAGTCAGAGGACCAGTATTCAGCATCCAGTCCCACTACCTACTAGCTGTGTGATTTTTGGCAGAGTTCTTTAGATATTTGTGTCATATTATCTAACAAACGGGAATAATGGTTTACTTGCCAGTGTTCCAACATGGACCAAAAAAGATACAGATAAAACACTGTATAAGCTATAATGCACTGTTTGGATTTATATTATGGTGACCATTTTATTTGACTTGAATTAAGAGCTATTTTTTCCCCCCGCTGCTCTCTGCCATGTGAAAGATACAACAGGAAGACAGCTATCTGTAGACTGGAAAGTGGACCCTACTGTGAAAAAAATACCATGTTTTGAGCCACCCAGTCTATGGTATTCTGTTACAGCTGCTCAGCTGACTAGGAGATGACTGGTTGCAGGTCTAAAAGTTTAGAGGTAAGAGGTATGTGTATTGAACTACCAATGCCAATCTCAAAGACATGTATGGGGAAGGAGAGGGGGAGGGTGGGGCCCAGAGGGAAATGCTTCATGAGTTATGCCCATATATATACATTTTACTCTATACCTCTGCATGATGTATAATTACTATGCACCAATGAAAGTAAAATATAAAAAAAGAGAGGAGTCAGTCACCTTACCTGCAGTGATGAGCACTGCCATCTGTGCTGAAATTGCCAAGTAACAAATACGGGAATTTTTAAAACCCTCAATTCTACATCTGGGCCTGAGCAAGACTTTAGATCTTGGCAACTGAACCCTAATACCAACCAACCAACACACAGAACCCAACCCAACACCACCAACAGCAAAAACCACACTGGGCAGGGCGGAAAATAATACTTTCTGACACAGAAAACCCACCTACAGAAATACCTGAGGAGTCTCTTCTCCAGATGAACTGAAGAAGCCCAAGTGTGCAAGCCACGCAGCAGAAAGGGCTGACTCTTAGGCATCAGTCTTTGAATTCTACTCACCAGTGATCTCTGAAAAATGAGACCCAACACAATACTCCGCCTGTGTTCAACAATGAGTGTGCAAAGGGTGTCAGAGCACGTGTCCCAGCATATGTGAACAAAGAGTGTAGAGATGTGTGAGGCGGGTGTTAAAACATCAGTTCCAACATGTGTTTAACCATGTGCGAGCAGAAGAGTGCTAAGCCATGTGGTGAAGCGAGTGTTAGAGCATATTCCATTACAAATGTTTCTCATCTGGGAGCTTAAATTATTTTCTGCCTAATCCACTGTTGCTAAGCAATAGCTCTCTATTGTCCTAACCTAACACAATAAATTTTAAAATGTAACATCAACAAAAAAATTGAAACCAGAATTCTATTCTTCTGTCTTGATTTCATCATAAAGAATTTACATGTATAGTTTTCAATAGACATCATGGTCTTCTGCTAGTGACGGCATGAACTGGGGCATGTTCCACACACAGGAAGCCAGCAGAGATAGGGGCGACCACTGTTGGTAGGAAGATAATGGGCAGGGTCTGGACGATACGGCAGCGCACTGCACCCACCTCAAAGTTTGGTAAGCTGTGTGGTTCACTGACTCAAGGTGGCCATCACACTGTGAGTCTATTGGCCTTGCCTCAGCTAGGATTCTGCTTTCTGTTTTCAGCTGAAAAACATATGTATCACCGTACTAATGAACAGGGATTGTGTCAGTTCTTACTGATGGTAAAATGTGAGACAAACTGGCTTTAAGGTATAGCTGACATTACTTGGTAAATATTTTATCTTAGGAATCTATATTGCTGCTGGAAGCTTCACAAGCAAGTGAATCCTCTTAGTTTAAAATATGAATACACAACTTCGGATGTCACCTAAAAAATGAGAGTAGGCAAAAATCAATGTGTTACTGATGCTTTTCTACAGGGTGAAAAAAAAGATTTTAAATATACACACGCTCATATAGAGGAAAGATGTTTGGGGCAGCTATTTTATTTGTTTGCTGTGAAAAAAAGCTATAAACAAAATAAACCAGTAAACCTATTTAAGCCCATACATTTCTCTGCTGATAGTGGATATATAATAATTATTTTAAATATGAAGAACAAAAGCAAAGCAAAAGAAAGATCTGCAAGTTTGCATTTGAATTCTATTTCCCATGCAGTATTAATGAATAGGGCCTTTTCTGCTTAACTAAAATGATTTGTGTATAAATGCTATTTAATTATGCCTAGGCAAATATTTTTTATTATTTTGAATTAAAAAAAATTGATACAACCACTAGAGCAAAAATAGTGCCTTCCTGGTCACCTTTTGCCTTGAGATCATAGAATGCTTTATTGAACAAAACTAAGCAAGAGAGAAACAAACAATTAAAGCCAGTGTCTCCGGCCGACCCCCCTGGCGGTAGAGGTCACGGCAGTTTGAATACTCATCTCTTCCTGCTCTCTGTCACTTAATGATTTGCTCGTGCACTTCAGTCCGTACTCCAGCAAGTACAATTCCTCAGCAGAAAGAGCCTGGCTTCTGGTTGTGGTGACCTGACTCTTTGCTTCAACAAATTCAAGAGGGCACAAAGGAGTGATTATTTTTATTATTTTGTTTCTTAAAGATTCAGCCCAAATTAAGAAAGGGAAGAAAAGAGAATCCGATTAAAGAAATAATAAAGACAAGCTGCTTAGAGATTTTTCTTAGTTTATGTTTAATACTGCGTGTGCGTGTGCGTGCGTGTGTGTGTGTGTGTGTGTGTGTGTGTGTGTGTGTGTACTGGGGATTGAACATGAAGGCATTCTACCTCCAAGCTGTACCCTAGCCCTTCTTATTTTTTTTTTTTAATTTTGAAATAGGATCTTGCTAAAGTTGCTGGCCTCAGCAACTGAATCTGTGATTCTCCTATCTCAGCCTTTCAAGTATTGGGATTTTATTTGACCAAAATAGACTGACGAGCAAATTCATTTCCATAATCTCATGTTTCTTCAATATAAAGACATTCATTTTGAAGAGTATGGAAACAAATACAGAGTGCATAAAGTTTATTTGCTGCCGATACTAAACATACTTTGAAATCTGAAGGCATTTCAAACTGAGGCTGGTTTCAACGTGTACGTAAATTGGGCTTAAGAATAATTCCTGTGCTACAAAAATTACAAAATAGCTCATAAATTTCACTCGCTGGGGGAAAAACCATGAGGACGAGACTGCTTCTGAGTTCTCACAACCAGTAGGAATTATCAGTCAGGGCAAGTTAATCGAAGGCCATGACTTGAGTCAGACAAGCTCACAAATGCATCCCACTTCCTAGAAAAACAGAGAGATGCGTAGCCCTAATGGTGATGCAGACTGTGAGATCAGAATTCTGAACTCCCCGCAACGTGCCTATTTGACTTTATTTAATCATTGCCTTTATGGACATATTTCTCTGGATATGGCATACCCAGTGAGCAAAACATACTAGAGACATGGACGGGGAGGGGGCTTTTTTGGGGGGGGGATTCTTCCCTAGAACACATGGTACACTGTTATGTAAAGGAACATGGTACTTGGCAAATCTTGCATAACAATTTGCAGTTTCAATGAAACTTTGCAGGGGACAGTTAAAATGCTTAGGAACATAATTTTGGCCTCTTCTGCTTTTCATTTGAAGCAACCACCATTAACCTCAGGGGTGGGTCAGTTTCCCAGCACGGGGCATTTCACTCCAGGGCTTCTGGGTAGGCTGAAGGCAGTGCCTGCCAGCGGGCACGCAGAGCTCCCTCAGTGAACCTTTCCTGGAATGAGCCTGCCAAAGACACCAGTGCAAGAAGCAATTGTACAGAACACCCTGGCACCAGATTTTCAAGTGAGTGTGTTTAAAGTAAGCTGAAGAACTTGCACAGAGCTGACGGCCCCACGCTGAGGCAGCGCCATTGCCTTTTTTTTTTTTTTTTTTTTTTTTGCGGTATTGGGAATGAAACCCAGGGGCATTCTATCATGGAGCTACACCCCCAGCCCTATTTTTTATTCTTAATTTTAAAATAGGGTCTCACTGAGTTGTAAAGGGCCTCACTAAGTAGCTGAAGCTGTCTGCAAACCGAGATCCTCCTGTCTCAGCCTCCCGAATGCTGGGATTACAGGCATGAATCACCACCCCTGGCTGCCATTGTCCTTTTTTTTTTTTTGCCAGTCTGGGGATGGAACCCAGAGGCATTTGACCTCCGAGCTATACCCTCTGCCCTATTTTTTATTCTTTATTTTGAAACAGGGTCTCACTAAGTTGCAGAGGGCCTCACTTAGTGAGTGGCAGAGGGCCTCACTAAGTAGCTGAGGCTGGGCTGTCTGTGAGCCCCGATTCTCCAGTCTCAGCCTCTAGAATGCTGGGATTAAAAGGGTGAGCCACCAGGCTTTTGATGTTGTCTTTTCATGAGCAAAACAACCATAGTAACTGTGGGAAAAGCAAAACCTGTGCAAATAAACCAGTAATTTACCTTTTCACCCTAAACATTTCTTACAAACGTCATCTAAAAGATCAAGAAAGGCATAGTGGAACATACCTGCCATCCTAGTATTTGGGAGGCTGAGTCAGAGGGATTGCAGGCTCAAGGCCAGCCTCAGAAATTTAGTGATGCTCTCAGCAGCTTAATGAAACTTGTTTCCAAATAAAAAAAATAAAGTAGGGATGGGGGGGGGTGTAGCTTGGAGATAAAATACCCGTAGGCTCAATCTCCAGTATCCTGGCATGCACATATTTTAAATACAAAATATTTTAAATACTTAATGTCCCCTTTCTTCTACTTGACAGGTTCCTCCTGACCCTCAGTGCTTAACTGATCATTCCCCAAATTAGAAACACAGAGCTTTCTTAAAATGTTTTTATGCAATTGAATACAAATGCTTCAATGAGAAACGAAAATTGTAAAGACCATGCAGAAAAGTTCAAGGTAAATACTATGCTATATTATAGTAAATATTCCTCTAAAAACTGAGATTTCATTCTTGAACATCAATGAAAAGACAGGCCTCAGAAAAATGTCATGTGCTACATTTCTTCAAAATGTAAAGAAAGTCCAGTAAATGAAACAGGAGCTTATAACTTTCAGCCAACTGGTTTACTCTGGAATATTTGCTTTCTGAGATCATTTTCAGATTGAGTATTTTTTTTTTAAAGGTCGAACCATCAGATCTTGTTTAAAAAGGTTAGAAGTACAATTTTATTCAAGATAATGAGACTAATTCCACCATTTTCAGACATCAGAAATTTTCCTACTAAATGTGCTTTATTGCCATATCGTTACTAAAATGCAGACAATTAAGTTGGCAAGGTTTATGTAAATCCAGGCTGGTAGCTCCAGTATTCTCTTGCTCATTAGTTCCACCCATCCCTCCCCCATCCCTCCCCTGGCCCACCCACCCATTACTCCCCAAGTGCCAACTCTGTCCCAGAATCTACAAGGCATAGGGGATCGAAAGCAGAGTAAGTTTTAGCACCTTCTCTTTATATTTTACACTGTGAAGGGGACTTGAGCATTGTGTCAGATAAAGTTGAATTTTGGGGGGTGGAGGGTATTGGGAATTGAACCCAAGGCCTCATGGATGCTAGGCAAGGATTCTGACACTGAGCTATATGCCAGCCATTATTTTTTAAAAAATTGATCAAAATTTGCTGGGCGTGGTGGCCCACGCTTGTAATCCCCATGCTTGGGAGGCGGAGGCAGGAGGATTGCGCTGGTTCGGAGCCAGCCTCGCTGGCTTAAGAGAGGCTGTTTCCAAATAAAAATATAAAAATAGGTCTGGGAGTGTAGCCCGGAGATAGAAGGGCTTCCAGGAACCCCAATACCACCACCAAAAAAAAAAAAAAAAAAAAAATCAAAATTTTAAATCATTCAACTTTCTTTCCTTCATACTAGGAAAGTAAATAAGTAAGAGTTCTGACATGTAATTTACTTTCAAGAGGTGAAAAATAGGTCTCACTTCATTCATGTTTTGGTAGTTACTTCTTTTTTTGAGGGTCTGGGGGTGGAACCCAGGGACATTCGACCTCCAAGCTACACCCCCTGCCCTATTTTTTATTCTTTATTTTGAAACAGGGTCTCACTAAGTTGCAAAGAGCCTCACTAAGTAGCTGAGGCTGTCTGCGAACCGCGATTCTTAGGTCTCAGCCTTTGGAATGCTGGGATTACAAGCGTGCGCCACCACACTCAACTTTTACTTATATCTTGATTCCACATTTTTGTGCTTAGGAGTGTTTTGGAGGTTAAGAATCAAAGTGAGAAGAAATAACAAATATTGGTATTTGCTAATGGTGTTTTGTTTGTGCTCATGAGGGAGACATTCGCTCATCAAACATTTATTAGATGCATATTCTGCACCGGCTCACCCACAGGGCGATGCAGGGAAAGCCGGTCCCCGCCCTGCCCTCCGGGGTCTCCTGTCTAGTGGGAAGAGGGGCGAGGAACTGGCCAGGATAGTGCAGAGTGGCCCCCACCGTGCCGCATGAAGCTCGCTGGAGGGACAGGAACTGAATTCAGGCATGTGGATGACTGCCTTTTCATTTTAAATATTCATTAATACTTTAAACAGTTTATTTCAGATACCGGGTTGTACATTTGTTTTAACCTGTAAAAAAATGCATTGTTTGTGCATTAGAACCATGATCCCATGGGTAATAATGTGTGGTGGGCTAAAGAAGATATTTAGATTCATATAGGAAGTATGCCAATTTAAAGAAAAATGATGATATAAGAATTAGGAAGAGATAGACAAAAATAATAACCATAATCATAATAATATTGTGATGGTTCTCCTCACTGAAGCTTAGAAAACCAAGCAGGCCAATACAGGTAAATGGGAGAGGATGTGATGCTATAGGGGCTGGCGTGGGATGCCATGGAAGACGCAAGCTCTTCTACGTGGGCACGGGAGGCGAGGACACTGATGTGTCTGGGGGACTCAGAGGGTTCCAGAAAGGCCGCACTGAAGGATGAAAAGCTGGGCTGAAAAATAATCACATTTACTAGGACCCTTCATTTGCAGAACTGTTGACTCTTAGGTTTGGGTGGAACCTTAGAAATAATTTGTGACCTGGTCTGTAATTAACTTGAAAGTGCTTCTGCTATAGATAGAGTGACAGATATGTATGCATTAGTTAGTTTTAATCCACACCCCAGGGTGCTGATTTTATGACTCAAGTAGCCTCCTGGGAATACACACTTCAGAGGTGTTTAGTTAACATTTAAAAGACTAATGAAAAGCCCCATTCTGGAGGCAGCTAGGACATGTGCAGAGGCTATCTATAGCTTATTAATTAGTTACTCTTAATTAGCATAACTAATAATGCTTAATTAAGACATTAGAAATGGTATTGAAAGTACGCGACTGGCTTGCAGTAGCTCACCAGCACTTCCGCAGCATGCAGGGAAGGTTGTCAGACCCGTAGGCCCTGCTGCTTTCTCTGAAAGGGCAGCCTTGGCCTAGGATTCTTGCTTCATCCAGGGTGCATCCATTTAAAGGAGAATTCTATCACTAACTGACTAGAAGGTGAGCTAGAATATTCGGTTGTTAGAATATTCTTCCTTCAGCCTCAAGGGATTCCTTCATGAAGTTGCTGTCAATGCACTCTCCCTTCTGGAAGGAGGGCAGGGACTTCACTAGGCCTCAGGGACAAACTGGGTGGCTGTTTCATGCCCCCTTACTCACACGTATCTCTGTGTAAGGCAAAATTCAGTTTGAGATTTGCCTGTCTTTTGACATATTACTTGGGAAGCAAGCATCGCCCTCAAGCAACTCTAACTCATCCAACCTCCAACTGTTTCCCAGGAAAAAGCCAATACTTGTGAGAAAACAAATATCCTAGAGTCAGATCCCTCAGAGAGATGAAGCAGTGTCTCCAAGATCACACAGCTAGTTGGTGGTATAACTGGGTTTAGAATGTGGGGTTTCTTCTCATCAACCAGTGGTTGTTGACCAGAGATGCTCGTTCCAATTATCTGTGAAACTTTTAAATGATGCAATGCCCATGTCCAACTGTGAAGATTCTGATTCCATAGGGAAGTTGGGCAGAAGCACAGACACGTGTGTTTTTAAACCATGTCTACAGGCGACTCTGATGCATGTGCGCATGCACATGAGAATCACCGGGTACCCCATGGACGCTGGCAGGTACCATCTGGTGCACAATGCCTATGGGCCAGGCCCTCTGCTAGGTACTTGATATGTTCTATATTATTTTGCTTTTGACAATGAACCACTGAATAAAGTATCTCTAGCATTTCACAAGTGCAGAAGCAGATGGAGAGAGAACTCCAAAGTGATAGCAGCCTGGACTTTCCTGTCACCATAGAGGCTCCATTAACCACGATGCCCTGCTATCCACAGTGCGATGCCAAGTTGCTCTAAATAATTTTTGCGACTGGGTCACGAGCCTATAGGTGACAGGTGAATAACACAAGTGTCTCAAATAGAAACTGGCATGAGCTGGAGATCATGGGCCCCTTTAAAGGGTGCTGAGTCAGTGGCAGCTATTTGGGATGTTCTCAGAGTAACTCTGTAGAGAGACCAGAGACTCTCACACAGTGCTAGAGAAACACATAGTGGCTAATCCATTGGGAAAACAATTTTGTAGGCTCTTAAAAATTTAAACATATACTTACCACATCACCTAGCAACCCTACTTTAGACATTTACCTGAGAAATGAAAACTTAATCCATAAAAAGGTATGTATGCAGATGTTCACAGCATTATTTAGAAAAGCTCCAAACTGGAAGCAATGTACATGTTCACCAACTGGTGACAGATAAATTATAGGACACCCTACTCTGGAATATTACTTAGCAATTAAAAAGAATGCAATGCTAATACACACAACATCATGGCCAAAATTCAAAAGTTCTACGGTGAAAGAAGCCATATGCAAAGGGCTACAAACCATCTAATTCCATTTACAGGAAACTTTAGAAAAGGCTAAACGCTAGTGCCAGAAAGCAGATCAGTGGCTGTGTGAAGCAGGTAGGAGAAGGGACCTGGAACTTCTTAGAGCCAGGAACTGTTTGGTGTCTTGATGTGTTACAGTGATTGTACAACTGTATACAATTAGCAACACTCATCTAGCTGTGTGCTTAAGTCGAGTTTTACTGCATGCAAATAACACTTTAATTTAGAAAACAAAATATGCAGAGCGCAAAGATTAACACAACTCCTGCAGGCTGCGCATGGCCCATACACTTCCAGTTTTCACCTCTGGACTCAAGGAGGGAGATTCCACATTGCCCTGAAGAAATATGAAAGCTGACAAGAAGCCATGTACCATCCTCCCAGGACTGGGCTTGGGAGGGTGGAGGAGCTTGCTTTATCTCCCAATTCTGCCTCTGCTTTCATCAGATGCTAAATGCTCCCATGCTGCCCCCTGGCTGTGCAGCTCCAACCACAGCACCCTGGTCACACCTCTGCCCGGAGCCACCTCCAAAACCACGGTCCTGTCTGTCAGGCCCCGGTCACACAGGTGCTGGCCACGGTAGCCCTGTAACACGTGACCACGCAGGTGCGCAGGGTCCACACTGGTCCCAAGACCCAGACCCGGCATCTGGCAAAGATGCGATGGGCCTTCGCCCAAGCTCAGTTTTTGCCTTTCAATCAGGAAGTACTTTGGGAAAGGGGGCTATTTCTGGAACTTACTATAGATATCCCCACCATAGACTGTCTTGCCTGCTCTATTTATACATGCATTCTGTCATCAATCCCTTAAAATTAATATATGCAAATGGTCTGAATGGGCAGTTATAAAATTGTGCAAATAAATCCCAAAACCTAATTGTCAAACTCAGAATGTGCTAGGTATTGGGCTGGGGAGCTCCAAGATATGTTCGTCGTATCCTATTTTCTTTTCCTTTTTTGCTTCCTTTTTGTTCTCTTGGTACTGGAGACTGTAGGGGGACAGTCAGCAGCTGAGTATCCTCCCTGCCTCTTTATTTCCTATCTTTTAAACAGGGACTTGCTAAATTGCTGAGGCTGTCCTTGAACCTGTGAGCCTCCTGTCCCAGAATCCCAGGTATTCGGATAACAGGCTTGCTGTAACCCCACACCTGGCTAGCCTTTTTATTTTCTAAAAAACAAATAAATGAAAACACACGCTGTTGGGCTTTCCAGAGTCTCTATAAATGTCAGAATAATTTGATTTAGAAAACCCCCATTAACTATGACATCAAATCCATGTTAATACTGCAAGCTATTATGCTAAATTAAAAAGAAAAAGGCAGAAAAAGGTAAGATTGTGTTTACACTAGGATTAAAGCCAAATAAAGAAAACTGTCAACATATAAATAAGAACTAAAAAGCGAAAAGGATAATTACATTACATTGGGTTACAGTGTTATGATTATTTTCTTTTCTTTAAAAATATCTCCTTTCTATTTGACATTAATAATTTAGTAGATAAAAATTAGGAGAATGAAAGAGATTACACAGACCCCATCACTGGCTAGGAGGTTGGGCCTACAGCCTTTCATTGGCCTGTGCATGAACTCACCTCTTATTTATGGATTTGAAAGGCTTGTATTGGGGTTACCCTGCCAGGTATGTGCAAGTGTTCATCAACCCTTTATTCATGTTGATGAAGACAGCCCCTTCTTCCAAGACTGGTGGTACCTCCATTTGCAAGTGGAAATGATAAAACCCAGAAAACTTGCCTTGATTGACAAGGCAGGTGTGCACTGAGAAAGAATTCCAGTGCTAGGAATGACTTTCATTCTGAAAAATTTAAAAAAGTGATATCTTGACAAGACATATGGTTAATATGTTTTTCCCCAAAGCAAAACTGGGTTAAAAATTTCAAGTCCTATTAAAGCAAAATTGTTGCTTAAAAAGAAAGAAAGAAAGAAAGAAAGAACTGTAGCATGCCCAAGCTAGCTTCATCAATGTAAAGTCTGATTTGATTCCAGCCTATCTGGGCCCTCTGATGCATGGAGTCTTAAAATCTCCCAGGATCTAGCCCTGGCTCCCACTAACCCTGTACTAACCTATTCTCAGCAGGCAGTCAATGATGTCACCGTGGTACCCATGCAGCATCTGAAGAGACAAGATGGCAGAGCCTGTCCAAAGCACAAGCATTTGGGACACTGGCTCTAAGGCAGGAAAATCAAACTTTTCAGTGGAGGGCTAGTCTGCCTACATACCTAGTTTGTAATACCTTTCAGAATTCTTAGCGAAACACCGAATCCAATAAAAGGCAGATAAGAACGTGTGAAAGAAACATATCTACAGGCTGCAAGAAAACTATTAAAGATCTTGGTCTTTTAATAAGGTACTTTCTGACCAGAGCACATAGCTTGTACTCAATAAAAACTAATGATGGTGAGAAAAAGTGGAACTTCCATTTCAGGCCTCTTCCACTGAGGCAAGGTTTTACCCTCTGGTAGAGGCTGAAGATGGGAAGGCGGTTAGGCACAGCTACAATCATGCTATGAAGTGACTCACATTCACATAGGAGCATCTGAAAATGAAAGGCTGAGGTGAGAGGTAAAAGTCGGCTGATGGGAATAGCTGGCCACATCTGTCTTGGCAGGTGCTGTCTCCCCATCTTGTTCACGCAGCCCCGTTAGCCTGGAATCCCTTCTAACGCTGCCTGGGCAAATCCTACCCTCCTTCAAGGGCCATCCAAATGGCCACATCCTCTGCAAACCCTGCTCTGATTGCTCCAAGCTGCCAATAAGCTCTCAACCCTGGGAATGGTGCACTACGGCTTTCGAGCAGAACTCGTTCTAAATTAGCATTTTTCTTGACACTTCATCTCTCTGATTAGAATGTGAGTTTCCTGAAGGCATGAGTGTCTTCCTTCTCTCTGTACCAAACAAAGTGCCTTGAACATATTTATGGAATGAGTTATCATTTTCCTAATCAATGCTTCCCCGGATAAGAGCGTTAATGGGAGAAAATCAGTTCCCGTAGGTGAGTCACTTTTATTGCTGGAGGTTAGACTTCGCAAACCAGAGGCAGAGAAGGGAAGAGGAGTATGGAAATGTATGCGGATACCTGGCCTGCAGGAGAGGGGCTTATGTGAGGCTGCCATGCCATGAGACACAGCAGACATGCTTTATCTTCAGGATGCATCAGTGGACTCCATCAAAGAATACAGACGCTGTGGCTGGTTTTATTAGGCAGTGTTTGCAATGGCCTCCTAAATCCTGCCTCACTACATTACTTAGAGGGACACTTAAACCTCAAAGAAGATTCATCTAAAGAAACTGGCACGTGGGGTTTCATTTCCCCTAAGGCTTCCATGCCTTGTGTCAGTAAACCATCAATAATTAAAGAGCAACAGTTATAACAAGACCACCCAGGCACACAGGCCCAAGGGTTGAGTTATGGAAATAGTTTCTCTGGGCCCCTTCTCAAGGGCTGCTTTAAAGATCACCTACAGTTTCCAGTTTAAAATGGTGCCTGGTCTACGGCTGTTGATACTGCACTAATCAAAGCGTTCGTTAAATTCAAATGATAAAATAAAAGATGACGAACATTTACGCCACTAAAACTGCCATCACAAATTGCCAGAGTCTGGAAGGACTCGACTAGTACTGTAAAAAATGAACTCATTTAAAAATTGTAAGCGGTGGTCTACTGCTCATAGTCTTCTCCCAACTTAAAAGATGCAAGGGTTGTGATCACCAGAAATGAATAAGCCTGCTCTCGCACAAGAGATGCAGTAATGTACAAGGTATTTGGACTGCTATATTCATACCTTTTTCCTCATACTCCCCTAATTTTTTCCTTTTCTTTATGTAATAAGAAACTAGAGTTTTCAGCAAAACAAAAACCCAACACTGGGTAGCTATAGAACAGGTGTGATGTGATGTGCGTGTCCTGGGAAGTGTGGTCTTCGTAAGTAAAGTGTGTTTGTGTGTGTTGGGTAGAGTTGTGAAGGAGATGACAGTTGTGTACACGGGGTTGGATTTTTTTTTTTTTTTACAGTCAAGGAGTAGAAGAAAGAAGCCTAATTTCATCCCAATAAAGATGGTCTAGAATAAAAGAAATTGAGACAGAGCTGAGCATATAAAACTGTCATCCATTTGCAGATCTGAAAAGAGGTTTTGAAAACTAACCAAACAAAAAAACTTTAACCAGCATGAAAATAATGGGAAAGGGATACAAAACAAACCAAGGTAAACAGCACCCTAAAGATGCTGAGGGAACACGTAATGCTGACAACTGTGTACTGAGGAAATAAAAAATGTTTTTGAAAATTGTTTGGCATCCTTAGTACAAACAAACCTTAAAAAGTGAGTGGAGAACTGTATGATATGAAGCTGTGAGACTTAAAGAAAGTGTAAAGGAAGAAGCAATGGGTCAGAGAAACCAGGAATGCAGCAAGAGAATTATTCACATAACTATAAGTGAAGAATGGAAACAATCCTGCAAAGAGTAGAATCAAAGATGTTGGAGATAAAATGAGAAAAAATATTTTAAAGTATGACAAATATGGAAATTATTTTATAAAATAAAGGTCTAATATGAGAATCATAAATGTTCCTGAAAGCAGACAATTCCAAAACTGAAGAAATAATCTAAGACATGAGGAAAGAAAGCCTTCCTACGCGGCACAGGAAAGACTTAAATTTACACATTTGAAGTTCCTGTGAGATGAGTGAAGAACCTCATATCTAGAGAGCATATGTATCAGTTCCAAAGACATATAAAACTGAAATTAAATGAACAAAATCTTTAAACCTCTCAGTAGAATATCATAAATAAGTCTACCCTTGTATGACTCTGAAACACTAAAGGACAGGAGAGAATAGCTCAACATCTGAACATTCAAAGAAAGGTAGAATCTAAAAATATTACACTCAGCTCAAGCTGCAAAGATACACACATACATGCATATATGTATATTATATATATGCAATTTATATATATGAATCAGAATATATGAAAATCATAAACTTTTCTTTAAAAAGTCACTTGAATATATATATCTCAGTTGGCTATAAGCCTAGAAAATTAAGAACTCAGGAATGAGATAGCAACTCTAATCTTCAAGGATGCCTTACTAAGAATCAATAATCTATGATTGAAGATATAAAACATCAACATACAGTTGTAAGCAAGAAAAAACTTAAATGTTTAACACAGAGGACTATTCCCATGAAGGGATCTAATATAACCATTGTAAACAAAGATTACAAAAAGTTTTTGATAGCATGAGAAATTTTTCAATACAATCTTAATACAAATAGAATATAAAATTATATGTTAATTGTAAATAAAATAAACAGGTAAAACCAAAATAAAATATGCTAAAGATTTATCAGTCATTACCTTTACCTAGTGTGATTATGAAATCTTTTCTCCATTTCCTCATTATAATTTATTTTTAACTTATATGTAGAAACATAAAAATTGTACATATTTCTAAATCACCATGTGATGTTTCAACAGTCCTTATTTCTTGATAATAAAGTATGCTGGGAAAAGCAATATAACACAGTGCATGAATTGTAGCTGAAAGCTCAAATACTCATATCAAGGGAATAGCTTGTTTAAAGGCAGATGATTTAGAAATAATTTTAAAAATCAATATTTCTAATTTGTCTTATGAGAAATATAATTTGAAAAATTTCCCCCAAATAAATCATGTTACTTAAATTTTTAATATTTTGATAAAGAAAAAGAAATTTTTGTGATGTCAGCAATTATTTTCTGCCCAGTCTCCCAAAGACCACTCAGGTTGACTTTCATGTTTCAATCAATTACTATTATTGTAACTTAGGCTATGCCCCTCAAAGGCAGGGCTTTCTTATGTTTTACAGTTTATCCCCAACACTAAGCCCAGTGTTTAGGAGATAAGAATTGCTCCAAAAATTCTTGGTGAATGAACAAATGAATAATAGAAGGAAAGGCTATTCCCTTTCACCGGCACATATTTTGGTAACAAGGTGTATACTGCAGTCATCTAATTGCCACAGCATCTCCCATGCTAAAAACCACAAGGATGCCGTGCTGCAAGAATTCTCATCGTAGACTGCATGCTCCATAGAAATACAGCCAGAGCCAAAACCTGGTGCCATATTTTTATTTCTCTTTTTCCATTTCAAAAGAAAAAGCTGTAGTTAATTCTAATTTTCCTGCGGGCAGAGGGAAGAGAAACTTTTCATGTGTGTGAAAGGATGGCACACCCCCCAGCCATCTGAGGACAGTTCCTCCCAGGAACACCTGTGTGCTCCAACTGAAGCCTGTCCAAATTGAGTCCCGGGGATCAGGCGCTTGCTCTTCAAATGTCCCACTATTCTACAATATTTATTCCCCACCTGTCTGATGGCTGTGATAGCTTGGGAATGCTCCAGCCAGGGAAAGCTGTTTCTTGGCCCTGACATGGCAGAGCTAACTGCAGCTAATGTTCATCCAGAATCTGGTCTGGATCCAGTCACCCTCAAGTTCAAAAATCCCTCTTCTTTTCAGTCTACCAGGCTTAAGGGATGCTCTTAAGGAGGAAGAGGTAAGTAATTTTTCATCTTTATGCTAATATGTTAAAATTCGAGTTACATCTTTCACTCTTTGATTTTTAAAGCTCATTTATCAGTTTTCCACTAAGATTTAGTATTTTGTATCTCAGTCATATTAAGTAGCTGCCTGAGACTGAAAATGAGGATTGGTAAATTAATTTATCCAACAAGAAAACTGTTAAAATCCAGAAGGTAAAAAGCAATAAAAACAATCTTAAACACATAATTTAACATGTAATTCAGGGAAGGAAAAAAGAGATGCCCACATCAAACTCCAGCTATAATAGAGAAATAATGTCTTATTTTAAAAAATTATAGTCATGAGAAAACTGTACATCTGAAAAGCTTACATAAAGCCTTATAAAATAAGAGACCTTTTATCTTCTCCAGATCCATGAGCTTGAAAATACTTTATCTAAGCAATTTCAAGGCACATAAAAACCCCAGTGAATAAATAAAATGTTCTTTTTTTTCCTTTATACAGAAGCTTTAAAATTATCCATATAAATAGCTTGGCCTTGAACAAACAGATTAAAAGACCTAAAAGGCTGTGGTTTCAGATCATGTATATAGAATAGAAAATGAATGCTTTTCTTTATTGGCTGGGCAAGTTTTCAAGTAACTAAATTTCTATAGGCCCATTTAATGAGAAAAATTTTAATTGGAATACATGAAATAATTCAGCAATTTAAGTGATACATTTATCAAAAAAATCATATGCCATAATAAAACAATCCACACATACTGCAAATGTTCTGTGTACCTATTCATGAAGCCTAAATCTAGTATGCGTGTCCAACATGTAGGATTATTTCAAAGGCCATCAAGTCTTCTAAATATATAATTTTTTAGTCAAGTGTGTGAAAGGTCTCAATATTTTTCTAAACACAGGAAGAAGTTTTCATAATTGCTTATAATTAGAACTAGTTAGGTGATTTTAAGCCTTTCTTGTTTACTTAGAGATAATATTAAACTCCATTACAATTTTAAAAACCATCGAGTTAGCTTTATAAGCAGGTGAAGTTCTCCATTGTTAATGTGCTACACACCCTCAACAGAGTTATAGCCAGACACATCTCTCTTCTACCACCTTCTAGTCAAATCCTGCTAGTGGGAACTAGTACAGCTTGAAGCTGCCATAAGAAGAGTAATGGTGAACCCTGTATGTGGCTTAAGCATCAGACACTTACTTTCAGGCCTTGGGGTCATCTGCCACCTCCGTGGTCAAATCTAACTTTCCCACCCAGGAATTTCTTCTTCCTGTCACCTCCCATGACATTACGCTCTCACTTACCATGTGGCACAAGGTTACTACATATTGTTTCTTAAAATCCACAAATCAAGGCTCCCAAATTAAATATTAGACTACCTGGGAGTAGAGTTCAGGAGCTTTTTGGGTATCCCATGCCTAACGCATTCCCCTTCACACTGTAAATATTAGACATACACTATTGAAGACAGTGCTGTTACTGTGCCAGTGTTAGGATACTGCTGGGAACATAGCTTCTAGTGCTAAGACCAGGGTATTTATCCACGTTTCCCTCTATCTTGTTGGACTGGCCATGAGCAAGACTCAACCTGCATAGCTTTCAATTACCTATAGCTGTTATGGTTTGAATGTATTCCTTAAAAGTTCATGTGCTGGAAACTTAATCCACAAATTCATATGTTAATGGCATTTGGAAGTGGGGCCTTTGGGACTTAATTAGGATTAGTTGAACTCATGAAGACGGAGAAGCCCCCAGGATGGCATTAGTGGCTTTATAAGAAAAGAGACTCAAGCTGGGTGCTTGCTCTGTTTCACCATGCGATGAGATACAGCAACTCTGCCATGATGTGCTACATAAAGAAGGCCCTCAGCAGGCGGTGGCTCCATGGTCTTGGACTTCTCAGCTTCCAGAACCACAGGCCAATAAACTATTCTTATAAACTACCCAGTCTCAAGTAATTTATTATAGTTACAGAAAATGAATAGATAATAACTTAAGGATAATAATGACAAAACCAATTCACAGAGTTCTTATGAAGATTCCCTGAAAATAAAGTGTGTTGATTTGTTGCCTAATCCATATGTCTCTGTATGCATTTTAGTTATGATTGTCTTTAAAGACTTTATTTTTATTTTTAGTATTGCAGATTGAACCCAGGGCTTTGTGCATGCTAGGTAACAGCTGTAGCCCTTTTGAATTCCGTTTTGAGATAGGGTCTCTCCAATTTGCTCAAGCTGGCCCTCAACTTGAGATCTTCCTGTCTAAGCCTTCCAAGTTGCTGGGATTACTGGTGTTTGCCACTGGACTTGGCCTATAGGAACTTACTTTCCATAAATGATCTGATTTCCCACGGAAGGCATCCCTGCATTTTCAGCTTTTTGTTGCACTCTGTGGACAAATTCAAAACAAGTGTTTCTCTTCTGCCGACACATTTCCAATGAGCTAGAGCATCAAGGCAGGTATGCAGTAGTTAGGAAAACAAACAGTTCTATAACAATGTCTAATTTCTTGACATTTTGGGGAGTTGACTGAACTTTTTTGAAAATAGTTATGGGAGTTTTATCAGAAATTCTCAGAGGGATGCATATACACAAACATTTTCAGAAGATTGCAGAAGTTCAGAGACTATGAAGTCACCCAGGAGAGAAACCCATTGTCCTATGGCTTGAGACAGAGGTGTGGTTTGGTGAAAGCACTTGGAGACCTGACTGATACACCTTTAACAGAATCAGGAATTAGAACAGCAGTTTTTTCCTTATAAATCGGTCACCTACAAGCAGGCCAAAAGAGGAGTGGTTTTCTCCTAAACTGTAACTATATAGAAAACCAGGGTGCTACTCTTCCACAGTTTCAAGCCACTTCAACCCGCTTAAAAAATTTGGTCAAATTCACCATTCTGACATTTTCTCCCATGCTATTCATAGTTCTAAAGTTTTGTACATAACTTAGCAAAAAAAAAAAAAAAAAAAAAAAAAAAAAAGCATGGTAGCACATGTTTGTATGCTTATGACCCAAGTACTTGGGAGGCTGAGACAGGAGGATCACAGGCTTAGGGCCAGCATCAGTAACTTAGAGAGACTCTCAACAATTTAGCAAAACCATTTCAAAATTAAAAAAAATTAAAAGGACTAGGGTATAGGTAGCTCAGAGGTAGAGTGCCACTCAGCTCCCACAGTCCCCCTAACACCAAAAAATAAAAACGGATACTGAGAGGATATTGAGATTAAGAAAAATTATCAGCCTTCTTTCATGTCAGTTTCCTACTTGTCAAAAAACTGTTAGAGACAATTTAAAATGAACAAGCTCAATTAGTAGTTGGATTTAAAAATCAAAATTTACTTTTGGATATTAAATATGCTTTTTAAACAGTGTTGGCATTTTCTCCCCATAAAGGCAAAGGATTCTTTCTTAATACCTAGATGACAAAGTCTCAAGATATACACAGTTGTTTCTTATTATGGCTTCCCTGGAAAACATTTCTGGGAAAGCACCATTCCCAGCCACTTACTTTGTTTACAGCAGACAAAACTGCTTGTGTGGTATAAATAGGAGTCTGTCCTTAACACTGCTGAAAAATAAAATGCGACCATGAAAAAGAGCCATTTCCTGCCCCCAAGGTAGCTTAAAAAAATTCTTAGCTACTTTAGGAACAGCACACCAAAGCATAAATAATAATTATCAATTGCCACATAATAAAAGACTAATTTCATAGAAAAAACACCCCAAACAAAAACAAGCCATCTTCCAGAGATGCCCTCAGAATGTCAGCCTTAGGTTTTCTTACCCCGCAGGATCATGAAACCCCACTTTGTCCCCCTGTGTCTGTGATGTATATCTATAACTCATGCTTGTTGCTGCAGATAAGCCTTGCCTTGTCTCTCCAACTGCACTTTAAAAAGCAGATTCACAGTTGCTTGACTTTTGATCTGGGAACAGCGAGCTCGACCACCTGCACTGTGCCTAGACCCTCACTGAGCTCTCTCTGTCCCATCTTATAACACAGTGAGCCTTTTTAAATTGATGTGTGAATACGCTGATTTACAATGTGAGCGTTCAAACAAAAAAATATGGTGGTGGTAGTGGTGGTGGCGGCGGCGGCGGTGGTGGTGGCGGCGGCAGCAGAAGGGGGAGATCTGTGAGGGGAGAAGCCCTAACCCTCAATTTATAAAGTTCAGCCATTGTTCACTGCCTCTGGCGTTTAATGAAACAGATGTGAGAGGCCTCCCTCAATTTACAATGGAGCAGACAGTGTTGTAATGGTGCGGGGCCTGGAATTGTAAAATGTTGTTTGGTGATGGTATATGTTAATAAATAGCCATTTACAAGGGGGGCCAAGGGCTCCATTACTTGTTTATAAGGAAGGCCTAGGGCTCCTTGCTTCGAGTTAACAGTTCAAGGCTGTGTTCAAAGAAGGCATTGATGGTGAAGGTAAAGTGCTCCCTTTACACTCTACAGCACATTAAAGACTGGCATGTATCCTGGGGAAGAAAGGAAAATCATAAAAGAAAGGTAATTCAAGAATTAGGTCAAATTGTGGCTCACAATCAAGAAAAATATAAGATGTTTTTTCTACTGTGATTAAATAATGGACAAAAATATTCTCTTATTCTGAAGCTACTTTTTTTTTTTTTCTTTTTGTAGTCCTGGGGATGGAACCCAGGGCCTTGTGTATGCTAGGCAAGTGCTCTAACATTGAGTTACACCTTCCAGCTCAGATGTATTTTATCCTTGAATGAACATGTTTATATGTATCCAAGGTGCAATTTAGGCGTCAACTAACTGACGCCTGTTTAGGACCCTAGATAGCAACCTCAACTAAATTGACACTTATCTAGGACCCTAGATAGCAACTCTGAAACTATTCTTACTCATTCTTCCAAAGATTAGTCATTGATGATGCTATCTATACTCAGGTGACATGGCCTTTTTTATTCCCTCCCTCAGAAAAAAGTTTATCTGGAGTATTCCAAAATAACTTCTGTTGTTTTTGCCCAACCAGTATCTATTCTCCTTTCTGGAGAAAACTCAGATCCTTTTGAGGGAACAATGTTTTACCCATTCTTAGTCTGTTTGTCCATTCTGGCACAGGGGCCCCTACCTAGAACATTAGGTCATTGATAAAAAAAAACTTCTTTAAATTAACTAGAGCCAATAAGAACCAATATGACTCCATGCTATAACTTTTGTTGGAACTATTGGGACGAATAAACTGCTATATTCTGTAGGTGTCACCTAGAGGCTAACAAAGCTTTGTTCCTATAAGGAGACGCACCAACAAAGGATGAGACCCAGGGACAAGAGCCCTGAGACGAGAGATGGGAAGAACAAGACCCAGACCTGATGATACTGTTGGAACCATTCACCCCTTGTGAAGTCACTTCTACTCTTGATCTATTTAGTAACATAAAGTAGTATTTATCTTTTTTTGGTATCGCTAGTTGACCTGGGTTTCTGTCACTTGCATCCAGTCGATTTTGACTAATATGGGTGGCAAATGAGGAGCACTGAAGGCAGAATTAAACAGAATTAAGGCAGACAAAGCAAAGTAACAAAATTAGTGAAGAGTCAGATGAGCTCTGGAGATGTGAAGTAGGCTTGAAGTTCACTGGCAGGCCTTGGAGAGGAGGCTGAGGAGGGCACATGCGAGCAGGTGGCAGGGAACCGTGGACGGCTTCCATGCAAGGAGGAAGCAGTCCTAGGTTTGTACTTCGGAAGATAAATTGGCCAACCCTACTTAGAAAGACAGAAGTGGGAAAGAAGAAGCATAGAGATCAACACAGAAGCTCCCTTCCTAAAAAGTCTCAATGAGAAAGAAAATATCTACAAATGGATGATGCTTTGCTTTGCTTACCCTGAGGGTCCCAGAGGGGAGGGAGAAGGGAGGCTCCATTGCAGAAATAAGAACTTTGGGAATGACTGCCAGGATTTCACTTTTATTTTATTATTATTTTAATTAAAATAATTCCTAGAAAACTCTGAGAATAAAAAAGAAAATGTTAAAACAAATTTAAAATTCATCAATCTAAAATAACTATTAACATTCAGATTTTGGTCTTTTAAGCAGTAATGATAATGATAATCACCAATGCTTCAACACTTGCTACCTTCAAACCGTATTACCTACCAGGCAGCTGCTCATGGGTTAATTCATTTAACTTTCCTAAGAATTTATTAGGTAGGGACTGTTGTCATTCCTATTTTACAGACCACAAAACTGAAGTGCAGAGAAGTGAGATTCCTGACAAAGGTTAGTAGTTAGAAAGCAGATCCAGAGAGGCTCCAGAGTCCACCTCCCACCCAGAGGGCATATGCCTGCCTCTTGATGCCTGCACAGAATGTCATCTGAATAATTAAACAGAACGGAGACCGATGTGGATAAGGCTCCAGGCAAAAGAGTAGGGTATAAAAGTAAAATTTCATGACCATGATACTTGCCACTGGAGGTAAGAGGACCAGAGACTACTGGTGCACACTGCTGCTTCTGTTGGTTCTAGTTTGTGCTAAAAAATAAGATGATCCTAAAGGACTCTTCAGGAACAGCCTCTCTGGGACTCCTCTGGCACCGGCAGCTGCAGCCCACTGTCAACTTACACCGACAGTGGACCTGGTTGGGTTTGTTCAGTACTTCCAGGAACAGGCACCTGCATGTTTACAATAGTGGCCTGACCACTGTGAGGATGCTGTTGCTTTACAGAGAGGGGTCGTGGTAGAGCACAGCAGGCCCCAGAGGCTGCTAGTTCATGTGCAGACTAATGATATCAAAGAACACTTCCCTTCTTTCTTGAAATGAGAGTGATTAAGCCTGCCTTACAGAGTCATCATAAAGATACAGATTCACATACACCATGTACCTGGGGCTATGGCAGCTGGCTGGGGGTGGGGGAAGATCCACCAGTGGACAGCAACAGTCTTTTGATTATTAAAGGACTAGAGTATATGGCATGTATTCCAGATTTCTCAGACCAGTGAAGCAGGAGGGGGCACAGCAAGGTCTAAAGTCTGACATATATTACCAAGGTTGACTAGTTCTAAGTATGTATTTTTCCATTTACTATAGCAATGAACTAGTTTAAGAAAATTGTTCACTAATGCAATTATTTCAGAATAAATATAACTAAACCGCATAGCATATAATAGTAAAAATTAACATAATGAAAAGCTCCCCAATTTGTTCTTAGTCTTCTCATCTCCTCACTAGCTAGTGAGAACTTCTCTGATCCATAAGCCAGACTTTAAGGACCTCGTGTGGTGTGTTTAAAGGAGCTAAGTGCATGTCCTACTTCTGCTCCTTTCTACTCGTGACTCCAGTACTTCTCATCTTTAAATAGAGACAATGCTGCTTCCTCCTCAGGGTTGTTCAGGGTTAAGTCAGATAATGTGTGTAAAGCCTGGCTCAGGGTCAGCCTCCCACTGAGGCTCAGTCCATGCAGACGGCAGAGTTATCACGGACAGGTAAGCTCTACATGCTGCATCCAGATGTCAGACACCAGAGTCAAATTCTATGTTTAGGGTTTGTACTTATTTTTGTGATGCAGCTTTCACACACTGCCCTGGCCTTGAACTCATGAGTTCAGGCAATCTTCCTGGTTTAGCTGCCTGAGTAGCTGGGCCTACAGGCACATGCCACCATACCTGGTTGAAATTCAATGCTTAAAAACACAAGAATGATCATAAAGAAAAACATAGGTAAAGATAAATAAATCTGCTCTTTAGTTCGGCAAAAGAGTCACCCATGCTGGCCTTGAAAAGGCCATCGGAGGAAAGTAACGAGTCAAGTGTACAGTAATGGATTTCGTCAAACAAGAAGGACCAACGTTGAAAAGTATTGGGGTATTAATTTAGTGCAGATCTTAAATCTATTAATAATATTTAATAAATTCAATCAACCTTATTCTAAAAGAAGAGTACTTGATTAAAAGTTGAAAAATAGCTTACAGGCTAAGATCTTGCTATGCTAATTTCAGGCCAGGACCATGTTGATCACTAGTTAGTAACAGAGGCCATAAAGAGGAATGAGATAAAAAGAGAAAGGGAAAACTGGGCTGGGGGTGTAGCTTGGTGGGAGAAAGCTTGCCTGGCATTGTGGGGCTCTGGGTTCAAACTAGTACTGACAAAAACAAACAGTGAAAATATAAATGTCAGCTACTGCAAAAGAAACCTTTTTCAAGGCAAATTTCAAGGACAGTTAGGTATGATGGCGCACACATATAATTCCAGTACTTAGTTGGCTAGGATGGGAAAATTGCAGGTTTAAGGCTAACCTCAGCAACTTAGTGAGACCCTGTTTCAAAATAAAGATAAAATAGGCTTGGGGGTGTAGCTCAGAGGTAGAATACCCCTGGGTTAATTCCCAGTACTAAAAAAGAAAAAAAAAAAATCAAGGGCATTTTTCTCAGCTCTTGAAAACTGCTGAATTTTAGACACTGAATTAAAAAAAATTACATTAAAATGAAATATTTCCTGAGAAAAATTAGGGAGAAAAAGAATGAAACCTTAAAGAAACTTAAACATCTAATCATTGCCTATTTAAGAATAAAGCCAGATGTGCTGGTGCATGCCTGTAATTCTAGAACTTGGGATCCTTGACACAGGAGGATCATAGGCTTGTGGTCAGCATCAACAACTTAGTGAGACCCTCAGAACCTTAGCAAGACTCTGCTTAAATAAATAAAAAAAAAAACCCTCAGAGATAGACTGCTTTCGGGTTCAATCCCAGGACCAAAAAAAGGGTAAGTCTGTTTACTTAGGAAATATATTTGTATAGCTTACAGATATTGCAGTGGCATTTCTGGAATACTTACCCTTAGGAATAACTCTGACAGTACATTCACCCATCATTCTACCAACCTATCAAGATATGTGTTTCAAAGGTACAGTGTGATAGCAATGATAGCTGGCAATTATTCCCCAGGCTGATTCAGAAATAACTAACAAAAATGCACACGTTAAATGGTATTGTATAAATAATGCTGGTCAGGTAAACTGCACAGGCTGGGGGGGACTTTGTTTCTATCACAGTTAGTTACAAGAGGCATCTCAGCAGACATACACGTACATGTTACTTCACCACTAGAGCCAGAAGGGTAAACAAAATTCATTTTTGAAGAAAACTTGGATTTTTTTATATGGGGGGGACAAGAATAAGTAGTGTGAGAAAAAGAGAAAACTATATGATATTGAGATCATCATACAGAAAAGGTATTAAAATATATATGCCATTCCTTTTTGTCAACATTTAGTCCGGACATACAGCAGAGTTGACGTGTGAAGTTGTAACATGTCCTCTAAACTTATGTCAATGGAGTGGCCCAATTATAAATTTGTTATATTCTTAAGGAAGCTTTCAGATACTTCTAGATAAAATGGTATTAATGATCAATTATTAGCTATTATTAGAGTTATTTAGATGTGAAAAAAATAGAATCATTATTTTTTTTCTAACTAAAGATCTTGAAAAATCTCTATTTCCATTTTCAGTTATGCCAACACTATTTGATCAAATAAGACTTCCTAGTCAAATGTATGGAAAATACACATACATACGAATGTGTGTATGTATAAATACATATGCACATATATACATTCATGTGCATGTATGTATATATACATATGTATGTGTACATATGCATAAATATACATTTATGCGCATGTGTGTTTTCCATAACATTTGACTGGGAAGTCTTATTTGATCGTGTGTGTGTGTGTGTGTGTGTGTGTGTGTGTGTGTGTGAAGAGAAACATTTAAGCCTTCCAGTGAAATGACACTTTGAGACAACCAATTATAATAATCAAGCTTTGTGAGAGTCGATGAAAAATCCATTTCTTGGTCCCAGTTTCCACATGAATGGTCGTTTGTTTCATGGCCATTTTCATTATGATTTGAATTCCACATTATTTAACTCTGTCTACAGAGTTAGGAAATGAACAGTCTGTCCCTAGGTAGCTTTCCATCTCATGTCAAAACAAAAGAAAAATTACTTTCTAGAAAACCAGCTATAGCTTCATTCTAATGTCAAGTTTTACTATTAAACAAATGGGCCAATTTTCTCCTTTGTCTTCTTTTTATCATAATACTATGTAGTTACATGAAAAATAATTTATTTTTGGCTTAGCCAGTTGCTATTAGCCAACCTAGATATGTCTCAATGTTTTTGGCATAGTTTAGTTCTTTTCAAAATTTGCTTGGATTATGATACCATAAATCATTTCCTACTTCCCTAATTTTCCTCTCAAACATATTGGTTTTAGAGTTATTTAAACAACCAACCAATAGAGTTATTTTGTATTGGTTGGTTGCTTTCCTGGTGTCCTTTTAAACGATTGGCAAGGGCTAATCAAAACGAGAGAATCTTTTATAGCTTTATTGAGAATAGAGAATTTTGTGGGTTTCCGTAGTATGTTTCTGTGCACATAGTCTACTAAACTGAAGCACTTTGAAGGCAAGGATGAATGTGGCTTCATTTCAGAATCACCAGGATTACTTAGAAAATGAATGTGTAGAAGAAAGGATGGGCTCATAGGAGGTGGAAAGGAAGAAGGAAGGAAGGAAGGAAGGAGAAAAGGAGAAAGAGAGGATGGAAGGAGTGAGTGAGGGAGGGAGGGAGGGAAGGAAGGCAGGAAAGAAGGAAGGCAGGCAGGCAGAAAAAAGGGAAGGAAATATATTTTTACCTCATTTGAAGTTAAGAATAGATTGAAAAGCACAAATGGCAAATGGATGCTAGCTTTTATAAGTCTAATTTTTGTGGCTTATTCATTTTGGTCAATCTTACAATTGATCAAGGGATGTATATATATAGACTTTGTTATCTATATATACATAGAACACTGGTTTCACAACAGACTGATATCTATAAGTGAAATTACAGCAAAGTATAAAACATTAAACAACCCATAACCATTCTTTTAAGCAAAATAATTCCTTGCTTTGGGAAATCAAAGAGTATTTTTTCTCAGTCAAACAGAATGTGCTGTATGAAAATAAATATGCTCATGTTGTATGTAGACAAATATCTACAAGGCACAAAGAAGAGCTTCGATTCTTTTACACGTTTGTGAAGGTGAGAGAGGGCACATGTTGAGATATTATACCATTCTTTACATTGGAAGCACCCGTTGACACACATTGTAGTTGTATAATTTTGGCAAGAATAAGAGTAAGGGAAGGTGGTTTCTCCAGAAATAAAACCAGGGCTGGGAGTGAATGCCAGGTGAACAGGAGGGATGCAGCAGAGGAAGCAAAATCAGAGCATTCAACAAAAGGCTTTGGTACATAGGCATCAGTTCTATTTCCTGAGAGTTTTTTTTTTTGAGAATAATTCAAGATAGTAAAATATGGGAGTTGGCAATTTCTTTTTTCATTTTCCCAAGTCCTAAAAAAAACCCCACTGTATAGCATATGGACTAGCAATTAGAAACAAAAACCACTTTGATTCCCAAAGACCTAGTTAGGCAACACCACTGATTAAAAATTCCTGGGTATCATGGCAGATACCAATATCTCTGCTGTGCCTACAGAAAAACACCATCACACACACACACACACACACACACACACACACACACACACACACACACTTAAGAGATTCCTCCCTGGCCTGGCCCACATAGAGCAAGGTGATGTCCTTCTGAGGATTTATATTTCTGTTCATTTCCTGAATACATCCTGAGAGGAGATGAGTCAGTGATTGGCTGAGCTTGCCTACAAAGAGAAGCACACGTGGATTTCCCAGAGTAATTTTCTTCCGTAGGCTTCTGAGGCCACCACATGAGTCCGATCTCCCTACAGAAAGCCCAGTCAAAGGTTGCAGAAGTCGCTGGTGCTTCACCCTCTCTTAATGACTTGCAAATGTATTCAAACACAATATGAGGGAATGCTTTATTTGTTAAAATAACTGTCTGCAGTGTCCTGCACTAAAGGGTGAGGTACATCAAGCAGAAACATGGACAGAAATACACTGGTTTAGAAACCCATAAATCCTTATTTGAATCTGCCAACCTGAAAGCCATGTAGAGCCTGAATAAACTATTTTTCCTAAATGCTACATCTGATTAAGCCATACCATTAAATGACAGCTGAACTTTAACATTAATATGATATTATTTAAATAACCACATGATTTTTTTACACTAAAAATGATGAATGATTCCTGGACAGCTCAATTGACATAAAGCAGGAGGACTCTTTAATGAGATTTGACAATACGGAGACATATGCAGAGCGTTCGTTACAGCTCACATCGCAGGGGCCCTCCCAGGGAAGCAGTCAAGGCTTCTCCCCTTTCTTTCTGTTTTATTGTCTTTAGGCACTGGAGCATTCCTTTTGATTGCTAGTGCCCCTTTTTGGGTGGATTTTTTAGTTTTCCTTAGGTCATTTACATATTACTCTTAATCAGAGAATTTGATGGTTATGGTTCTGAGTTGGGACATTGTGACCAGGGAAAGGAGGGGCAATGGAGACACTTGGCTGGCAGTGTCCCTGGAATGTGGGGGTGATTGATCTGGCTGATAAAGGAATCACATCAACCTTGAAGATGGAACAATGACACATTGAGTTGTTTCTTACGCAGTGAGTCTCTAACATGGCAAACACAGTTTAGGCAAATTATGTTATTTGGATCCACGATCAGAGAAGGCTCTGTTATTTTTAAATAGCTGTTTCTATAGTATCAACTATAAAGTTTTTCTCCTTTAAAATTCCAATTAAGCTCTTTTAAAGACCATTTTCAACATTCCTCATTCACTTTTCCACTCACAGCTCCAAATTGGCGTCACCATCTAGATGATGCTCTTACTGGGTAGGTTCCAAATGTAAAATCATTCTGTGCTGAACATACTTACAGAGAATATTACGTACCCTTATTCATTTATCTTTTTAATACTCTTTGAATAGTTTCCATCAATCAAATCTTAGCCACAAATATAAAACACAGAGATTTGTTTGCAGGCACATATGGATTTGGATTATTCTGATAATTTTGAGATTTATAAATAATCTGGAAGTATAGACACTAAATGAAAATGTTTTTCCAAACCATGTCCCTTAGAGAAATGAACACAAGGTGACAGAGAGCAAGGCCGACACCAAGCAAGCTCTACGACGCAGGCTTCCTGTACTCCCTCCATCAAAACAGAAAATAAAGTCAGTGTGTGCCTGCCATGGGGCCTTCCTCAGGCTATAAAAGAAGGCTTCATGTCTAACCCTAATTTTTCCATAGCTTGAGGTAACCCCCCTAGCTCAAGTCTCTCTAATATGAGTTACTTAGTATGCGTCCCTGTCCAAACAACAGTTAAACTCAGTGCTCTGTTATTTCAAAAGGGTCTTGACGGGATATCAAGAGCAGAAGCTCGAAAGCTGTAAATTTCCCTGTTTACAACTGGATGAAAAAGAAGAACGAGGAGGAGGGGGAAGAGGAGGAGGAGGAGGAAGTGGGGGGAGAGGAGGAGGAGGAGGAGGAGGAGAAGGAGGAGGCGGCGACGATAATACAAAAAAAGAGGGAGAAGAAGATGGTCCCTACCTTGCTCTTACCTTCGCAACATCCCTGTCAGAATCCTAGAGCTTTTCCCCAGGTTTGCATCTGTCTCTCGAAGCTAGGAGGAGAAGAGCAGGGTTAAATCTAAACGAAATAAAACCTCATGCAATTAGATTATTTCTAAAAGACACAGCAAGCAAGAGTTTTATTGATAATAGAAAAACCAAATAAAAATGCTTACATATGCAAATATAAATACATTTCTGACACTTCTACAAACGGAAAATTCTTAGATTCAGAAAATGGCATGTGAGAGGAAGCCTTCAACTGGATACTTGAACTGGATATAAAAGTGATTGTCTCCCAATCCGATAAAGTGTAACATATACCTGCTACTTAGTCTCTAACAGGTGAATGTGCAAAGTCCTAAAAATATATATGGACACAAAGCAAAGAAGGATGGAGACATCAGTCCTTTTATAGCTTTTACTCTGAAAGCCTGACGTATTCTCAAATCCCCCTTGATGATCTTCTCAGCCACAGAGCTAAATCATATACTCAACTGGGGCTGAGTCAGCTTCCTTTTCCCTCTCAGGCCCTTTCTTTTCCTTTTGGTAGACTCTGCATCTCCGTCTCCTCCAACCATGTTTATGCATGTGTACATACATCAACATTCATTACTATGTCCCAAAGACCTTCCACATCCTTTCATTTACTATGTGAAAAGACTGTGTCAACTATACTCACTCTCTCACGCGCTCGCTGTATCTTTTCTCTGTCGTGGCTGAGGTTTTCCAGCATCTCCTGGCCAATTTGCTCTATGGGGGGAAAAAACTGAGTAAGAAGAGACAACTTGGAGTGTATGTGAAGGTGACCTTCAGAAGTACCAAACTGACAATGAGCGCAGGTTAACGTTAAAGTAGTGTACATTATACAGCAGATGCATATTTAATTCATGTATTTGAAAAAGATAGACAGTATTTGATACATTTACCTATCTATTTCAAGTATGATTAGATGTAATTTATTTATTTATTTATTTGCAGTACTGGGGATTCAACCCAGAAGCATTCTACCTCCCCCATCCCTATTTTATTTTTATTTTAAAACAGGGCCTTGGTGGGTTGACGAGTCTTACTACTTGCTGAGGCTGTCCTTCAACCCATGATGCTCCTGTCTTGGCTTCCCAAATACTGGGATTACAGGTGTGTGTGCCACCACACCTGCTTTACATGTGATTTGTAAATGAACATACAGAACACAATGAACACAGCTCTGCTGACTTAGCTGTGATGACTTGTCCAAGGCCACTGAAACATAGTACCAGCAAAGACTTTTGATGAACCAGGTTTGACAGTCTGTTATTCTGTCACCATAAAAATTCAGCCTGTTTTTTCCAGGCTCCGATGATGTTAATGATTGGGCTCCACCTTCCTCCCCTCGCTGTGGCACAGCTTTGCCTGTGTAAGTCAAGATCTGCTGAGAACAACTTTGATTTCGGCGTGTCCCCCAGTATAAGCGATCCTCATACTCTCTCCTACTGCATCTTGTTGGTGATGGAAGTATCACTAGTTTCCACTCTCCCCAAAGCAAGGGCTCCTTAATGTGTCGTCGGCTGTCATGGTGTCTGGAGTCATAGCTAGGTAAGGCATACTCTTAGGTCAGTAGAGAAGAGCTTAAGCTGAAGATGTTTACATACTCTGAGTTCCAGTGAAGTCCTTCCTTCTCTGCCATGGTCACCTCTTTTGGTTGGCACTGAACAGTGTTTTTTCTGATCACAGGCCATGCTACAAGACAGTAGGTATATATCCTGATCTCACATGTATTCAGCTACCTTGATTAAGCTTCCCCCCCCCCCCAGACTTATCCTTCATTAGCTAGGAGATGCCTTCATCTCTACACGATGAACATCAATATGCCTTCTTCTGATCTTGACAGCCTGTTTGGTTACCGTGTCCAACTCTGTCACCTTTTCCTCCTGTCTCTGTACTCACACCTCTAACAGTGTTCATCTCTAGATTATACACTTACACAAACAAGCAACAAACATCTACTGTGATAATAGCAAGGAATGCAGTACAGTCATTTAAGAGATCCCCATCATGATTTACCCCGTGTAATCATGCAGACAGACTAGAAGAGTGCTCAGGCCAGCCGAGAGCTCTGCCTGTGAACTTGTTCTGCCTGAGCCTAAATCCCCACACTGACTTCACCAGGTGGCCTCATGGAGGTTAGCTAACTGTGTTGCGTCTTGGTTTACAAATCTGGAAATTAAATTCTTAATCTCCAAAATGGGGAAAATAATCATTGTATTATATCAGAGTGATGTTGAGGGATTTTGCAAGATAAATTAGTAAAATATTTAGCACAGTGACTGGCCTTGAACAATAAACATTTATTGAGTGGTGATGGTTGAAAGAAAACAATCAATAAATTAGTATTATATTGAGACCAGCTCCTATCCTAATTCTATCAAAACCCACTGGAATGGCAATTCTATCCCAATGATACATTTGTTCTACTTTTCTCACAAAATAGAGGTTATCATTAAATGAGTAAACCTAAGCGGAAGTGTGGAAGCTGTAGGGGCATCCAAATGCATGGGGCTGTCAGACTCAGGGCACTTAACACTGCTCGCTGGGGGCCTGCTCGTGCCGGGGACAGGGCCAGCAAACAAGACCTAGCTTCCCTGCTGGAAGAGAAGGCTTAGCACAGACAAATGTCTTAGCAGAGTTTGTACTCCATGGCACACCAGAAAGGACTGCACGTTACGTTCATGACAGGAAATCCAACTAAAAAAGTCGGTTACATATACCACCATAAATATATTTTTGGCTCTACACACACTCTGAAAATTCTTTCCCTATACTGGATCTACACTAAGATATTGTAATGTGTTTTTCCTTGAAAGCACATACTCTTATATTTATTTTAGCTCTTTATTATTAACGTCACACAATTTACCCTTAAGGTAAAATTGGGTAAGATATTTGGCTCCTGGGGAGGCATCATAAAGTGGAGGATAAAGAAGATGAAGGAAACAATTAAAATGAACTTTGTCTTTTTTGCATAAAAGTATTAAATATTCAATTTTGTCATGCTGTCTTTATTGTTACAATAAATTCCTTTAATCAACATAATAGAGCATTTAAAATTTTTAACTTAAAGCTCTAATATCTATGAGTGTGATCAATCCTGTCATTATTTCAGCATATTATTTATATAGTACTTTCTTCTATCACAATTGGTAGTATTAGAATGTGTAACCTCAAACAAATAGAAAATAGATTATTACTACTGCAACTGTGGTCGACATATTCCTAAAAATGATGAAGATATGAAAGAATGAAATAAAGTGAAAATTGAAGTGTTGGGAGGTCTGTGACCTATTGCTGTTCTCAGAGTTCATCGACTGTGTGCTGGGAAGCTGCTAACAGCCACAATTCTAGCAGGTTTGCCAGGGGGAAGCCCTGTGCTGACTGGATGTTTGGTCTTCTACTGAAGGAATCAGTGGAATAAAGGAAACGAGATCAGGCCTTTCCAGGACTCACAGGTCCCTCCTACAATCACCTTGCTCTCTGGGACATGGCTTAGCACCCCAAGTTTAGCCCCCCACCTCAGTAAGAAAAAGGACATTAGCAGGATGTTTCGTGGTCTTAATACCCAAATGTAATGCTCTTGTTGAGAACGAGACTTTTTAAAAATGTTAATTTCTTCCCCCTTTTACTTCCATTTTAATGCTCTAGTAAGAAAAGTTTAAGGGCAGATATACTAAAAGTGGTCATACTTATGAAATGAAAAAGAATTCATGTAAAGAAAGTTATAATTATTTTTCATCATATATCAAACAAAACAAGATGGCAAATTAGAGGATTATTTTAAAAACAATCATTGGTCAGAAGAAGATTAGACAGATTATTTTACTAAAAAATTACCAACATTGTTAAGTTTACACCTTCCTTCCTTCCTTCCTTCCTTCCTTCCTTCCTTCCTTCCTTCTTTCCTTCCAACAGGATCAAACCCAGGGGTGCTCTACCACTGAACTACATCCCCAACCCTCTTTTATTTTGAGACAGAGTTGTGCTAAATTGCCAATGCTGGCCTTGAACTTGTGATTCTCCTACCTTAAGACTATGGAGTAGCTGGTATTACAGGCATGTGCTGCTGTGCCTGAATAATTTACTTGAGTAAGTTTCTTTTATTCAAGTAATTTAACTTTTCTTGAGTAATTTAACTTAACATATAAGTACTCATCAAAAACACAAGCGATAAGGGAGACAAGCTCACAGGCTTATGTAAATGGCAGCTGTGATATGCTGAATCTAGAATCATCAGTTCTTTAAACTTTCATAGGTCCTTGATAGGAATAGCTATATTGTTCCTACTAAAATAATTTGATGAATCATAAATTTTATAAAGACAATATTTATAGACCATGAAAATTTCTTGAGATTACAAAATGGAAACTATAAACTGATTTTTGTATGCTGGAATTCTATGTGTCTGTATGACATGATAAATGAATTCCTGGAAGGAAGACTTCCTTCCTGCATTTCTATCCCTTCCACAGAGGCCCTGGGAATTATCTTGGGAGGACAGCACTCAAGCTCATAAAATGAATTGTTTTTATAACTACCCAGAATCCGTCATCTCTTTGGTCCATAGCTCTTTTTGTAGGGGCACATTCTTGCAAAGCGTTGTTAGCTAACATGTCCATTTCCTTGTCAGTCGTTTGGAGGTGTATATACAGTAAGCATTCAACACTTTCCTGTTCCATAAAGGAACTGAGAAGGGAGCCGGTAGCTACAAATGGAGCAAGATATTTCCTGCCAAGGACGGGCATCACAAAATGACCGAAGGTCACATCACATTATAAACTTAGCTGGAAGGGAAGGGGCCTCGAATGTAAACCAGAAAATGTCCTATTTGATCAATTCAAAATATTGAAAAAAAATCTTAGCCATCATATTCCAAACAGTGCCTGCACTCTCCACAAGATACTGATTATTCTTTTGCACAACTGTATTTAACTTTCTTTTTACAAACTTTGTTAAGGATGTGGTTTCCAACAAATAATTTTAGCCAGTGAAGGCAGCTTGCCGAGTCTTCTTTAAATTGCTAAGAGAAGGTAAGGTTATTTCCTGGCACTGGAAAACTTCATTGTCAATTTTAGGAACAGGCTGAAAGAGGCATGCACAATCACCGGGCTATCGCTCGCAATATGGGGACTTTTGTGAAGCTCAGGAGAACTTAGCAAGATCCGAGGGGAAAATGTACATGATGTACATTCACAAACATCAAGTCAGCCAGTAGGGCAAACATGAGAAGGAGGGAGGGGGTGGGAATGGGGGAGGACTGGGGAAGGGCTAAATGAGTGATGTGTGCATGTATGCTTAAAAAAATACAAGATCCTCAAAGGAATATTCTGGGGCGTGTGTTTTCAGTATGTGAGTTGCACGGCACCAACGACAGATGTCAAAGCAAAGTGATATTTCCTAACAACTTGAAGTGCTGAATTCTGGACATGGGTTGGGAACTTTTGGCTGCTGAATCTAATAAAGGGGAGAAAAGGACTTGCTGCTTCAGAGAGCAGGTGAGCCACACCCAGCTTTCCCAGGACGGATCCGCCTGCCTGCGGAGCACTGGGCTCTGTCACCTGGCTCACTCCTCAGGCCCTGACGCTGGGATCATGCCCTAAGTAGGCAGGTTATCCTCAGTACTGATGTTGCGCAGAGGTGAAGAGACTTTTGAGTTCTAAACACTGGGAAGGCGGGGCAGTGGAAAAGATAGCTCTCACCAGCTCCCACTATTTGAAACACATGTGAGGAACTTCTGCTTCCAGTTTACCATGTACAAGGCACATGAAAGCCCACTCCCATGGAAACAAGAAAAACCCAGACAAAATAATACCAAACTTTTTTTTGGGGGGGGGAGGGAAGCCCAGAGAATGCAGAGAAGTTCTGATGAATTCTAGAGATAAATGAGCACTTCATATGTGGGTAGAGAGCTGGAGCCAACTTTTATACCCAGGGCCAGGGCTGCACCAGGGATGGACCTGCTATTGCCAGGGTTTTCAGATATGCAGGAAACCATCCACATTCTGACTTCCAGGCGGCCTACGGGGCTGAACGGAATGTAGGTGAGCACTAAGCAAAAACCAAGTTGCTTGGTCTGTGTTTCTTCATCAGTCTTCAAATGTGAAAAGGAAGAGGCGACGGGGCGGGTAGAGGGGGGCTGGCTGGTAAAGAGAAATCAGGTCTCCCCACAGTCTTGGGCCTGTATGTCAACACACCGCCAGAGTTGAGTCTAAATGTGAACCCAAAAAGACTGAAACTATATATCAACCCTCTCCCAGGTTAAACGCTGATATAATTTTTTCCCCCCTAAAAAGTAGCATATACACAGGATGGGACAATAACAATCACAGGATAATAGGGCAGAATATACCCAACATGTTATATTCCAATTTCTATTACTTTGTATAGAATGGCAAGGATATTACAAAATCATAAGATATGCAAAGAAGAAAAAAAAGAAAGAAAATAATAATAAGAAAATAGCACCCATGTAAGCACTTACCAGTTACTGTGTAAGCAGATCTAATCAGCAAGCAGTGATTTTAAAACAACTATTATAACTATGTATTTGGGAGGCTGAGACCGAAGGATTGCGGTTCGTGAACAGCCTCAGCTACTACTTAGTGAGGCTCTTTGCAACTCAATGAGACCCTGTTTCAAAAAATAAAGAATAAAAAATAGGGATGGAGGTATAGCTTGGAGGTAGAATGCCCCTGGGTTCCATCCTCGGTACTGAAAAAAAAAAAAAAATTACAGGAAAAGGTAAACATAATGAGCAAAAATGATAGGCTTCTCAAAGAATATGAAATTCTAAATAGATGCAAGTGGAATTCTAGAATGAAAACTTACAACTGAAATTAATGAACTGAATGGAGCAAATAGAATATCTTTACTATAGAAGAAAGGTTCATTAGACATGAAGATGGGTTAGTGGAAACTTACTCAAACTGGAGGGAAAGAAATTAAGTGTCTTACATACATGTAGCTAGATCCCCAGACATAGAGATTAACAGAGACAAAGAACGAGATGAAGCAAATATCTGCAGAACAAATATCCCAAACTTTCCAAATTGGATTAAAAATATCAACCACAGATGAAAGAAGGTCAACAAGGTTCGAGCAAGGTAAGTTTGATGAAAATGATACCTAGACACAGTTAAATTTCTGAAAACTAAAGATAAATAAAAAGAGCCAGAAGAAAAAAGACATTATATTCAGGAGACCTAGGGTAAGAAGGAAGGCTGAAGCCGGGCATGGTGGTGCATGCCTATAATCCCAGTACTCGGAGGCTTAGACAGGAAGATCACAGGTTCAAGGCCAGTGTCAGCAACTTTGCAACACCCTGTTTCAAAAATTAAAAAAATAAGAAGGATGCTCCCTTCGGCAGCACATATATTAAAATTGAAAGAATACAGAGAAGATTAATACAGCCCCTGAACAAGGACAACACATAGATTCATGAAGCATTTCTATTTTTAAAAGAAGAACCGAAATAATTTCTATGTGCAGATGACATGATCCTATCCTTAGGAAACCTAAAAAACTCAACCGAAGACTTTCAGAGCTGATGAACAAATTCATCCAGGTGATGGGCTACAAACACCAACCCAGAAAAAGCAGTAGTGTTTCCATATGCCAACCATGATCCACTGAAAGAGGAATCCTGGACCAATCCCATTTACAATGACCTCAAAACCAACAAAATACCTAGGAATAAATCTAACCAAGGAAGTAACAATAAAAACTCCACAATTAAAATTATGAGACACCGAAGAAAGAAACTGACAAAGATCTTTGGAGACAGAAGGATATCCCATGCTCTTGGAAGAAAACGAAGGGGCCTGGAGAACGTCACGTCGAGTGAGATTAGCCAGTCGAAGAAAGTGAAGGGCGTGTGTTTTGTCTCATATTTGGAATCTACAGAGTCCTAAGGATACAAGAGGGACTTCAGATAGCGGAGGAGAGACCCCAGTGGAGCCAGGGAGGTGGTCCAGGGGAGGGGGGCAGGGAGAGGAAGAAACAGCGAAGGAATCACTTTGACTGACATACGTAATGATGCGAGACTAGCAAGTCCGCGTGGATCCTGTGTGGGGGAGGGAGATGGGGAGGAAGCCGGGCAACACCTATCAAGTGCTAAGTGTGTGCACATCACCATCACTGCGAACTACATTCTGGTGTGAGACTACAATGCACCAACACAAGTGTTTAAAAATATAATAAAACAATTAAAAAAAATAAAAAGGGTTGGGGGTGTAGCTCAGGGCCTAGAATGCTTCTAGGTTCAATCCCCAGCACCAACAAAGAAAAACAACAACAACAAAAAGCCTGCATTCTCATTAGAAAAAAAATGGAACGATATTCAAAAAAGTCATTCTAGTATTCTATAACCAGCGAAATTATTCTTCAAAACTAAAAGTGAAGCCGGACGCGGTGGCGCATGCTTGTAATCCCCGCGCTTGGGAGGCTGAGACAAGAGGATTGCGCAGGTTCGAAGCCAGCCTTGGCTGGCTTAAGAGACCCTGTTTCCAAATAAAATATAAAATTGATCTGGCAGTGTAGCTCGGAGGTAGAAGACCCCTGGGTTTCATCCCCAGTACCACTTAAAAAACAAACAACAACAACAACAACAAAATAAATGAATAAAAGTGAAATAAAGATTTTCTTTC
Organism: Muscardinus avellanarius; assembly: GCF_963383645.1. Taxonomy (NCBI): domain Eukaryota; kingdom Metazoa; phylum Chordata; class Mammalia; order Rodentia; family Gliridae; genus Muscardinus; species Muscardinus avellanarius. Next base: position 144,579,790 of record NC_137789.1, on the reverse strand, counting down.
TCCAGCATTGGGGATTGAATGCAGAGGCGATCTATCACTAAGCTCCGTCCTTAGCCTTTGGGATGGAACCCATGGGCATTCTACCTTCGAGCTACACCCCAATCCTATTTATTATTATTATTTTTTAAATTCTGAAACAGGGTCTCACTAAGTTGTGGAGGGCCTCACTAAGTAGCTGAGGCTGGCCGTGAACCCAGATCCTCCTGTCTCAGCCTCCCAAATGCTGGGATTACAAGCGTGCCCCACCATGCCCGGCTACCTTTTTTATTTTCCATTTTGAGACAAGGTCTTGCTAAGTTGCCCACGTTGGCCTTGGACTTGTCATTCTCCTGCCTCAGCCTTTTGAGGAGTAGGGATTAGAGGTGTATGCTCTTGCACCTAGCTAGATTTTTTTTTTTTAAAATAATTGAACAGAGAAATTTTCAGCAGAATTAAGGCATGGGGGTGCAAGCCTATAATCCCAGCATTTGGGAGGTGAAGACCAGACAATCACGTTTTGCAGATGGCCTCAGCTACTTAAGTGAGGCCCTTCGCAACTCAGTGAGACCCTGTTTCAAAAAATAAAAAAGACTAAAAAATAGGGCTGGGGGTGCAGCTTGGAGGTAGAATGGCCCTGGATTCCATACCCAGCGCTGCAAAAAAAAAAAAAAAAAAAAAAAAGTTAAAGGAAACTCACTGGTTTGAAGGAAAATGATAGTAGATGGAAGTTTGGAGCTACAGAAGAGAATGATGAGTGTTAGAAATGGCAAGTCTATGGTCAAATGCGAAAGCATCGCTTTTTCTCTTATATTCTTTAAAAACAATTAACTACTTGCCGGGCGTGGTGGTGCGCACTTGTAATCCCAGCATTTGGGAGGCTGAGACTGGAGGATCATGGTTCACTGGCAGCCTCAGCTATTTAGTGAGGCCCCCTGCAACTTAGTGAGACCCTGTTTTAAAATAAAGAAAGAAAAAAAAAAAACAGGGCAGGGGGTGTGGCTCGGAGATTGAATGCCCCGGGTTCCATCCCCAGACCCACAAACAAACAAACAAACAAACAAACAAACAATTAAGTACTTAAACAACAAAATAACAACATATGCAGCAGTAAGATATATAAAACCACAGTACAAGAGATGAAGGAGAGTAAATAGTTCACAGTGGAGCTGAGCGTGGTGGTGCACGCTTGTAATCCCCGCGCTCGGGAGGCTGAGACAGGAGGATCACACAGGTTCAAAGCCAGCCTCGGCTACTTAGTGAGGCTTTCAGCAACTTAGTGAGACCCTGTTTCACAATAAATTATAGAATAAAATAGGGCTGGGGGTGTAGCCCGGAGGTAGAATGGCTGAGTTCCATCCCCTGGAGGCCCTTCTACTTCCAGGCTACACTCCCAGACCTATTTTATACTTTTTTTAAAAATTTGGAAACAGGGTCTCTTAAGCCAGTGCGGCTGGCTTCGAACCTGTGTGATCCTTCTGTCTCCGCCTCCCAAGCGCGGGGATTACAAGCGTGAGCCACCACGCCCGGCGATTGGGACTATTTAAATTTGATTAATTAAATAAAATTAATCACTGAGTTCCACAGTAGCACTAATATTTCAACTGTTTAGAAGCCACACCCAGCAGTGGCTACTGCGTTGATTGGCAGATGTATCAATACAAGCATCTGTGGAATGAGCTCCAAATCCTCGTCTTTACGACCCACTCAAGAGAAATAAGTATTCACTTGGGTTAAATTTAGAGCAAACACTTCTCTAAGCCTAAGTTTCCTTTACTATAAATAAGACTCTCAGATTGGGTGGCCTACGGTGCTCATTCTGGTTCTAGAATATGAGGATCAGAGACTCTGAGTGCTTCGTGCCTCTTTTTTCTGGCAGGAGGGGTTGAACCCAGAAACATTCCACCTCTGAGCTCTACCCTCAACCCTATTTTATCTTTTATTTTGAAACAGGCTCTTGCTAAGTCCCTGAGGGTCTCACTAAATTGGCCTTGAACCTGTGGTCCTCCTATCTCAGGCTCTCAAGTCCTGGGATTACAGGCCTGTGCTCCCCCACCGAAGACGACAAGAGCCATAGCAGAGCCACGAATGGATTCCCATTTCCTGCCCCGAGACAATTTTTTTTTTAAATGAAACATTCAAAACTTAAATACACTTAAATAGGCATATAGTTTCTAGTTTGCCCCAGTTCGCAACATTATACTGTTTTGTACAGTAGCTTGCTTGGCCTGTGAGGATATCAGCATTTGCTGCGTGCTATAAAACATTTACAAGTACTTTGATGATGACATTACTTGAGAAAGCTACGCATTCATATAAACATAACACATATTTAGAGAAATAGAACCAAAAAAACTGCAGGGCCTAGTGTGCGTGTGCGTGTGCGTGTGCGTGTGTGTGCGTGCGTGTGTGTTAAAGCAATTACAATTTATTATTACCTCCTCAGCAGTTGAGTATGGTTCCCATTTTGCTTTAAGATGATCACATCTATCATTAAGCAATTAAAAAATTACCAGAGCTACTTTCATCAAAGTCATGGTAGCAGAACCTCCCCTTAGTTACCTGGTTTGCTGCAGATAATTAACAAACACTATTCCCAGAGCCCGCAGACATCAGTCAATGAAGCTGTGCTACCAATAATGATGCCCTGGAATGAGCAGGTACTATGTAAATTGAGGTTGTTAAACAAAAGGAACCATGTTAATTACAGCTCCATTCAAAAACGAGAATGAATCCATTCTTTTCTGCGGAACAAGACCAGAACAGCAAGAAGGACATCCCTTTTGCGCAACTGAATAAAGAATGTAAAAGCCTGGAGATGATGCAGCAGAAAACCTGAATGGGCAAAACTGTCAGAACACATTCCAAAGGCTCACTTGTGGAATTTACTTTGCAGACAACCAGGCAGGTTCAGCAGCACCCAGCTCTCCAGGGTGAATGAATTACTCATTCTAAAACAAGAACAAAAACAAAAACAAAGCAAAACAAAACACAAAAAGCGCTGCAAAGCATTGACAAGTGGCTGGAAAGTAATCAGAAAGCCTTTAAGAATTCATTACGAGCAGAATTAATCACTCTCTGGGCTCTTTGTGAACTGCGGACACACTTCTATCACTGAACGTACGGCATTCTAATTATCTGCTTGGTCAAGAAGCCAGTACTGGGTGGACCGCAGGACTTCTGTGGCTAGCAAACATGTTTTGTTTTTATGAAAAAGTCTTTTAAGCATTTTTTAACCGGCTGGCAACAACAAGAACAAACTTTCAAATGAGAGATTTTATATAAAAAGATGGAGTTCCAGTTTCTTTTACTATCTGGAACATTGAGGTGAACTAGAAGTCAGTAGTAGCTGAGAAGCCAGACCACTGCCACCTCATCTGTGTTCCCTGCTTGGAGGAATTAGTTGTGACCCCTTGCTTAATGCTCTTCCCCACTGGAATGCAAACTACTTTAAAGATGAGGCCACATGCTATTCCTCTTAGCATATGCGGAATTTTAGGAGGTAATGCCTGATATGTAGGTGCTCAGGACATTTTAGTTCACGGGAACCACTGCATTTGAAAATATGTCCAAGTCTTCTATAAAGCTGAAAAAAGGGAGTCACAGATTTTTAGAACAAACTTAGGCTTTGAAAGTAACTGCAGTGAAGAGCACACAGGGATACAGGGGGTATATGTGTGCAGGGCTGGCATCATGCAGATCATGTTGCTGATTATAGATACAGTAACCATGACCTAAGACTGACTCCTAGGACAGTGATCTCTGCAGAAAAAAAAAAAAGTTAAAAAATGCCCTATTCACAACATATATCAAGGTGGGTGACAAGGTATCCTAATATTACACAGTTAAAATGTCACTGCCAACAGAGAGGCCTTTGCAATAACTAGGCAAGAGAAGGGTTAGGAGACAGCTTCCATATTCCCCAAACACCGGCATTCCAGTGTACGGATTACAGCACTCTACAGATAAACATTCCATGATTTCAGGGTCTTGAATGGAATCACTTTTTGTATCTCACAAATTATACAAAGAACAACAACGGTAACAACAAATCCTGGAAGGATCGTGATCATTATCCAAACCTTCTGACTTCAATATATTTTTGTTCTTTTAAAAAAATGATGATGGTGAATTCATTCGAACCATCCTCTCATGTTACCCTTGGGTACATGAGCCTGTAACTGTCTTCTGCATTTCTATCTTTTGAATAAACTTCTTTAAATCTTCAGCAAGAAAAATAAAATAAAATAAAAAAATGACGAAGCCAGGCGTGGTGGCGCACGCTTGTAATCCCAGCCTTCGGGGAGGCTGAGAGAGGAGGATCATGGATCGCGGCCAGCCTCAGCTACTTATTTAGGCCCTTGTTTCAAAGTAAAGAATAAAAAATAGGGCTAGGGGTATAGTTTGGAGGTAAAATGCTCTTGGGTTCCATCACCAGTACTGCAAAAAAGGGGAAAAAAATGATGGATTCTCATACAGCTCAAAATGCCCACAGTAAGGTGCCTGTCCCATCGACCCTTCCCCACCCTTCACAACGGCAAGCGGATCTTCTTCACAAATGAGGCCGACTGATGCCAGCCTGGTGGGTTCTCTTGCTCTCCCTCAGAGGAATCAGACAGAGGTATAGCTGCAATGGGAATTTTTAATCCATCTGGAAGAGTCTATTGATGTGAAAGGCAGGTAATTGGGTGAGGGCAGCCCGCGCTTCCCCCCGAGCTTCCTTTCTCTTCCTCACACACACCACGCTCTTGAGGCCCGTGTCCAGCACCTGACGGGAGGACACTTCACTTAGGGGTCTGGAACTGAAACAAGCGATAGAATCATAGAAACTCAACTGGCACGTGAATAAAAGATAATGCTAGAATTTCTGGTTTCTAATCTTTCTTCTTGCTGTATTCCCCCACGCCCCCGATCTTAATTCTATTCTAGTTTGAAGTGAAGCTAAAAGGGTCAAGTGGCCTTGAGGATGGACTCCCTTCTCTCTTGATCAGGGTAGTAGCTATAATCTTTGTTAATATGCAAACCCAAGAGAAACAGACATCCATAGCTTGTAATCTTCTGGTAGAAGTAATAAAAATCGCTGAGATCACATCAACTGGAAAATCTGAACTCTATGTATTTTTCTGAAAGTATGTAACAGAGTTATTAAATTTTTCTTATCGTGGTAGAATTCAGGTGGCATAGAATTAAAGTGTAGAATTCAATGGCATTACAACCCTCATAGGCTGTGTGTAACTTTCACCTCTGTGTAGGCCACAACCATTCCTGTAACACAATGAGGCTCCCGCACCCACTGAGCAGTCATTCCCTACAGCTCTCCTCCCTCAGTGTGGACAACCACTAATCTGCCTTCTGGCTCTATGGGTTGACCCATTCTAAACATGCTTATAAATAAATCATACAAGCATAACCTTTTGTGTCTGCCTTCTTTGATTTAACTTAGTGCTTTCAAGCTTCATTTATGTTGTAGCATGTGTTATACCTTTTCATAGCTGAATAATATTCCACTGTATAGACATACCACGTTATCTAGTCACCTACTGATGAAATTTTAGTTGTGTCTACCTTTTGTGAAGAGTGGTATGAATGTTTGTGCACAAATGATTGTCTGAGTATCTGTTTTCAATTCTTCTGAATACAGGCCTAGGAGTAGATTCAGCAATCATATGGTAATTCTGTGTTTAACTTTTTAAGGAGCTACAAAATGGCTTCCACAGTGGCTATTCCATTTTTTTTTTTTTTTTTTTTTTGGAGGTTCCTGGAAACTCTTCTACCCTCGGGCTACACTGCCAGACCTATTTTATATTTTTTTAAATGTGGAAACAGGGTCTCTTAAGCGAGTGAGGTTTACTTCGAACCTGCACGATCCTCCTGTCTCTGCCTCCCAAGCGCGGGGGATTACAAGTGTGTGCCACCACACCCAGCATGGCTATGCCATTTTACATTACCATGGGTAGCGCGCGTCGGCTCCCATTTCTCCACATCCTTGGCAATACTTGTTATTTTTCGTTGATTTGATTCTAGCCACTCTAGCGGGTTTGCAGCAGTATTTCACTGTCATTTTGACTTGCATATCACTAATGACTAATGCTCTGAGCACCTTTTCATGTGATTTTTGGCTATTTCTGTGTCTTATTCAAAGAAATGTTTATTGAAGCCCTTTGCCCATTAAAAAAATTCAGTTGTCATTTCGTTGCTGAATTGTAGACGTTCTTTATATGTACTTTAGAAACTAGACCCTTATCAAATATGTGATAGATAAATACTTTCATTTTGTTAGCTGTATTTTCACGTTCTTGATAATCTTCGACAGGCAAAAGTTTGTAACTCTTTTTTTTTTTGTAGTACTGGGGATGGAACCCAGCGGCGTTCCCCCTCTGAGCAACATCCTCAGCCCCTATTTTTTATTCTTTATTTTGAAACAGGGTCTCACTGAGGGCCTCACTGAGTAGCTGAGGCTGTCTGCGAACCAGGATCCTCCTGTCTCGGCCTCCCAAATGCTGGGATTAGAAGTGTGCGCCACCACGCCCGGCTGCAACTTTTATAAAGTCCAATTTGTCTATTTTTTGTTGCTTATACCTTTGGTGTCATATCTAAGACTTCATTGCTACCCCTAGGTTTTAAAGAATTATGTCTGTATTTTCTTCTATGAATTTTATACTTTTAGTTTTTGCACTTAGGTCTTAAATCCATCTTGATTTAATTTTTGTATATGTTGTGGGGTAGGAGGCCATGGTCCTATTTTTGATTTACACAAAATATTTATCTATTTACTCACATTTCACATGAATGTATGTTTATTAATTTATTTGGTCAATTCTAGACTGATAAACATTTCTTTTTCTTTAACAAGTAATGCTTCATTGAAAACCCATACCTGTATGTTTGAAAGAGTATTTCTTTTCTTTCTTTCTTTTTTTTTTTTGCGGTACTGGAGATGGAACCCAGGAGCCTTTTACCTCTGAGCTATATACTCCCACCCTATTTTTTTATTCTTTATTTTGAAATAGGGTCTCACTGAATTGCGGAGGGCCTCACTAAGTAGTAGCTGAGGCTGGCCGCTAACCGGGATCCTCCTGTCTCAGCCTCCAAAATGCTGGGATTACAAGCATGCGCCACCATGCCCGGCTGGAAGAGTATTTCTGTAGGTTAATTCCTAAAGAGGAAATTCTGAGTTGAACATTATACACATTTTAAATTTGATACAGGCTGGGCGTGGGGGCGCACGCTTGTAATCCCCGCGCTTGGGAGGCAGAGACAGGAGGATGGCGCAGGTTCGAAGCCAGCCACGAGCGCTGGCTTAGGAGACCCTGTTTCCAAATTTAAAAAATGTAAAAATAGATCTGGGAGTGTAGCCCGGAGGTAGACGGGCTTCCAGGAACCCCAGTACCACCAAATAAATAAATAAATAAATAAATAAATAAATAAATAAATAAAATAAATAAATTTGATACAGTGAAATCTCATCCACAAAGTGTTATGGCTTTTGCAATCCCAATATGTGTATAAGAGTGATGTGCCATTGCATTTCCACCCAATAAAAATGTTATCATTCTTTTACTCTCTGCCCTATCAGATAAGCAAATAAAGCCATTGCATCTCAAGTTTACTTGATTATTTGGGAGGTTGAGGAGTTTACTGACCATTTATATTTCCGATTTTTCTATTTCATATAATTTGAACATTTTGCGGTTGAGTTTTATTGGTCTTCGCTGAATTTCAAAAATTTATATAAAATATTTAGAAGTCATCTGGAACAAATCAGCTTCCACTTACACTTTTAATATTTACGAAAAATCTAATTTTTACCCACAACTCAAAGCCTGGACAAATGTTTACTTTGATTTAAAAATAAAAATATACATGTTTTAGCCAATATTTCCTCAATCTTGACTTTTCTGAGTATGTAGAAAGCAGATACCTATATTAAAAATGGAGGAGAGCTGGGCATGGTGGCACACACTTATAATCCCAGTACTTGGGAGGCTGAGGCAGGAGGATCTCAGGTTCAAGGCCAGCCTCAGCAAGTAGTGAGACTCTCACCAACCTAGCGAGACCTTGTTGAAAATAAAAATAACAGGGCTGGAGGTAAAGCTCAGAGGTAGAATGACCTTGGGTTCACCATTTTTAGTACCATAATAAATAAAAAAAAACAAATGCATGGAAATATTGAAAACATGGAAGCTATTGGGCCTGAGGAAATACAGGAGAATGGCAAAGGTGAAGAATGGCTACAGGCAAAGACTAGGCCTTACGTAATAGTGTTGCTGAATTTGAGCATTACGAATCACAAAGCGTGTGGTGGCGTGTGCCTGTGATTGCCGTAACTGGGAGGCTGAGTCAGGAAGATTGCAGGTTTGAGGCCAGCCTCATCAATTTAGCAAGGCCCTCAGCAACTTAGTGAGACCACATTTCAAGATAAAATAAGTCTGGGAGTGTAGCTTAGAGGTAGGATGCCCTGGGTTTAATTCTCATTACCACACATACACTTGCGTGCGCGCACACCCCCCGACACCCACAAAGTTGACCTAAAAGGATGATAAACATTTGAGCTATTTCAGGCAGAAAATCCTGTTGAAGATGAAGGGTGGAGGAAATGAGGAATTAAGAAGACTTCCAATTAAGGTGGCTTAGAAATTCAGGAAATTATTAATGTTTGGAAATAAAAATTCCCGAGGTACAAGTCTAAATGTTGAAAACATTTAGTTTTCGCCGGGTGTGGTGGTGCACGCTTGTAATCCCCGCGCTTGGGAGGCAGAGACAGGAGGATCGTGCTGGTTCGGAGCCAGCCTCGCTGGTTTAAGAGACCCTGTTTCCACATAAAGTTAAAAACTAGGTTTGGGAGTGTAGCCTGTGGGAGTGTAGCCCGGAGGTAGAAGGGCTTCCAGGAACCCCAGTACCACCAAAAAAAAAAAAAAAAAAAGAAAACATTTAGTTTTCAACAAAATGTTATTTCTTCTAGGCACTTATTGAACCTGATAACGAACTCAACAATAGCTACCATACATGCCACCAATATCTAATACAAGATACTTGGCAGGCATCATGAATCGATCACAGGGCCCCAGACACACCCTGCATCAAACTCCTCCCTCAAACGCTCTCCTGGACATGCTCCAGGCGATCAGCCGCAATCGATCAGAGTTGGCACAAGGGATGAGACCTATTTGCTACCCTGGATCTACAGCGCTGGGGTCTTCTTTTCAGCTGACAACAGAAATGTGAAGGCTGGTAATTGTTTGGTTTTTTTCCCCCCTCAATTCTCCACCTGTCACCTTCTAGCCGGTGTTCTCATTTTGGGATTTTCTGCATTTATTTGCTTTAAGAGTATGAGTGGAATTCTAAGGTCACAGTCTATGGCTAAAATTCTCATTTGGCCGTATGCCCCAGAATTGTTTGTGAAACTTTTAAGAAACAGTGTGTAGACCTTATTGCAGGCTAAATTAGCATCCTTAGCAGTGGGGCCCGACATGTAGGCTTTAAACCTTTCTCATTAGTCACGTCAGACTCCTTGTTCTGGACCGCTTGCCTTCACGCCACAACATCCCCTCGTTCTACATACCTGACTATGGCACAGAGTTTTACCCCTCTAATTCTAAGCCTTTGGTACTTGTAAGGTTTATTTCAGAAGTTAGGAAACAAGAACCATTTCTATACTATTTTAGCCAAGCAGATCTCAAGGATAAGATTCATTACCTTTTTTTTTTTTTTTAGTTCATCTTATTCAAAGTCTATCACTCCTACCACCACACCTGCTAACTAAAACAGTTTTTTGACAGTACAGGGAATAATTCATTTTGTATTACTGAACAATGCAAGCCACGTAATACGACACATCTTCTTCTTTGGCCTGCACCTGGGTGAATCTGATCTTTGATGGTTAAAGCAATTCTCTAGGATTCTTCAAACAGCTCCTGCCATATCCTCACCCTTCTATTGAATTCGTGGTTTTGTCTTTTGTGCTGGGTTAACTACTTTATGCTCTTGAATGACCCACCTGATTTTTTATTGTAAGATATCTCAAGCCTTTTCTGTGGAAATAGAAGACACACCAATCAATCAATAAATAAAAGTAGGCCAGATTGTTAAAACACAGACGGCTACCCCCTTACCTACAATTTCTGGGGTGGGGTTCAGGAAGTGTCATTTCACCCAAATACTGATGCTGCTGGCTCCTGGGACTATGCTTTGAGAACTCTTGTCGTCTTATAAGGGCTGCAAACTAAAGCTGTAGAGCCAAATCCGACCTGCAGTCTGTGTTTATAAATAAAGTTTTATTCACTCCTAGACATACCAGATCAACACTAAAATCTAAAGGGATTTATGCTATTCTATAAAACAGACAAGATATAGGTCTTTTATTCCTGAATAACTATAGAGCAAAACAGGCTGACATTTCAGACAGCAACATTTTGATTGGGAGGATGAAATGAAGAAAACTCAAGACAAAGGAACTGGAAAATAAATTGAAAAAACAATTAAAAAAAAATGAATGAACGACATTAGAGTATGTGTCCTAGCAGAGTTTTAAGATGATGCTATCTCGGTATTATTCTTAACTCGAGATGTATGGGCAGTGAACGATTCAAACTGAGGCAAATTTATTGTCTTCCTTAAAAAAAATAAAAGGATATGAAGTAGCTGAAGATTTCCTAATATTAATGCTGTCATCATGACATTAAAGAAAAAGCTAAATAGCTAGAAATTCTGGTAATGTACTTCATGAGAAGGCAACTGCTGGCCAGTGCCAGGTGAAGCAAATTAAGGAACTACTCAGCTCTGTAAACTGAAACATCGGTGTGACCTCAGAAGGATCGTACATGCCCAAGCACGCACTTAAAGGCTCCTCTTAGTAAAGCTCCTGAAAAAAATAGTTTACTATTGTCTGCCTTTCTTAGCAACCACTATGCCATTGAGGGTTTCTAAAGTACAGCATGAAACAAAGCCACTATTGTCTCCAAATACAATAGAGAATTTATTAGACTTCATCGGCAAGGCTCTATATTGAACCTATTAGCATAATTCTAAGAAGAATTTTTAATTATATCTGAATAGCTCTATTAGGGAGCCCCTAAAATCAAGTCTCTTACTAAAATTTGGCATAAAATTATTAACGAGTTGGGATGGGACTTTTTGTTGGGGGGGAAAAGGCTACACAGGTTTAAACCTCTGGGGCTGAAAAAAATAAGTCCATTCATTCGATATACATGCACCAAAAGTTTATGGCTTGCAGGCTGTGTATAAAACACTGCAATGAATGTTTCCCTCCAGGGAAAGTTTTGTATTTTTGGCTACTATTTATTGATTGCTTCATTGCACGCCAGCCACTGTGCTAAGTACTTAATGGACACTGCATTTAATCTTCACAACCACCATATGAAGTAGATTATTATTAACCCCAATTTAAAGACAAGGAACCTGAGGCTCAGGGAGGTTAAGTAGTTTGCCTGAGGTTGGCCAGTATTCAAAATCCAAGTCTGCGCCTTCCGCATACGCCTGTGGCCGCTGACAGGCACTCCGCTGTCACCGGACCACAAGTGGCCGCTATCACGGTCATTCTGGCTTAGTAATTTAAACCCACATTTTTTTTCTCTTTGTGGCATTGGGGGTTGAACCCAAAGGCATACTATCTCTAAGGTACACCTCCAGCCCCATTTTATTTTTAATTTTTGACACAGAGTCTCACTAAGCTGCAGAGGGCCTCACTAAGTTCCTGAGGCTGGCCTTGAACCCAAGATCCTCTTGTCTCAGCCTCCCAAGTATGGGATTACAAGTGTGTGCCACTAGCCAGCTTGGAGCCATGCTTTAGACAAACACAGAACAAAAGAGGAAGCTAGATGTTGTATGACGTGTGTGTGTGTGTGTGTGTGTGTGTGTGTGTGTGTGTTGTACTGGGGATTTGATCCAGAGGCATTCTATCTCTGAGCTATAACCCCAGCCCCATTTTTTATTTTTTATTTTGAAATAAAGTCTCACTAAGTTGTGGAGGGCCTCACTAAGTAAGGGGCTGAGGCTGGTTGCGAACCTGCGATCCTCTTGTCTCTCTGCCTCCTAAGTACTGGGATTACAAGTGTGTGACACCACGCCTGCCTATTGTATGACTTCTTAAGTGTTAGAAAATAATTACAAGGGCCAAGCGTGGTGAGGCCCATTTATAATCCCAGCATTCAGGAGGCTGAGATGGGAGGATCATAGTTCAAGGACAGCCTCAGCTACCTAGTGAGGCCCTTTGCAACTCAGTGAGACCCTGTTTCAAAATAAAGAAAATAAATAAGGCTGGGGGTGTAGTTTGGAGGTAGAATGCCCTGGATTCCATCCTCAGTACCGAAAAAAAAGAAAGAAAGAAAGAAAGAAAGAAAGAAAGAAAGAAAGAAAGAAAGAAAATAGAAAAAAAAAGAAAAGAAATATAAGGGCAGAAGTAAAAGGAAAAATAGAAAAAAATTAAAATAACTCCCTTCTACCTGAAAGGAAAAAAGCACGTGAGTTTTTCCAAGGCCCAAGAGCCTCACGTATCATGTCCCATCTCCCAAGCCCAGCCACCCTCTTTTTCTAACTTTTTCTTCTACCCTCCATTTCAGAGACCCCAGTTCCATTCCCAAGATCAGGTGCACCTTGGTTTCGGTGAGACCTGCACCAACTGCACACTCAGAAAGAACGGCCATTCCAGGGACCAGCGCATGACCTGCTGTTTTTCTGTCGTACAATCTTGTGAATATCTTCCTGGTGTCAAGTGGGGCGGCAGGCTTTGATTTCGCTGGGGGCTGTCTACACTGAAGTTTAGATATTATTCTAACTAAGCACTGACCCAACCATACTCCCAAGCCGTTTTTACCTTGCCTTTGATTCACAAAGTTGTATTTTCTTTTTACCTGAAGTCAAGATACCCCATCACTATAGAAATCTCGATATTTTGCTAACATTCCCTGTAAGCATCCTGTTAATCGTCATGGCAATCTTTAAATGGTAAGAGTTGAATAGGAGACTATGCTCCTTCCCTGTTCCTGGCTGAGGTGAATGTTCTGGAGAACTTTCAGATACTCTACCAGATAATAGTCCTATGGCTAAAATTTTCTTTTGAAGAAGTAAGGATGAATAAGGTGGGTTTTGAAAAGTTTTTATTTCAACCTTTTCTTTCCTGCAGGGTCCATCCTTGGAAGTAGGAAGCTAACTTGCTGTTCAAAGTCCACTCATTTCCTCTGCCTCAGTCACCTTTCTAGTGCTATAACAAAAATACCTGAAATGACGACCCTGCAGAGAAAAAAGGCTTACTTTGGCTCATAGCTTTAGAGGTTTCAGTCCCTGATCAGGCAGAGCCTTTGTTTTTGGGTCTCTAGGGTGGGGGAGTGCTGGATAATCATGGTAGGGAGCAGGTGATGGAGCAAACCGCTCACCTTAGAGCCAGGAAACAATAAAGGAAGTGGAAGGGACCAGGGGTCTACATACAGTTCCTTTCCAGCGCACAGTCCCAGTGACCCACGCTCCTCCCACCAGCCCCACTTTCCTAAATACTCTACCATGTCCAGGCCAGTAGTGCCACTCTAGCAACTAAGCCTTTAACACATGGGCAGTGGGGGGCAGTCAACATCCAAACCATAGCATCCTCCTCGATATATAATTAGTGTATGCTCCATTTTGCAGAGTTATCATTGTTTATTTATTTATTTTTTGGTGGTACTGGGGATGGAACCCTTCTACCTCGGGGCTACACTCCCAGACCTATTTTATATTTTATTTGAAAACAGGGTCTCTTAAGCCAGCGAGGCTGGCTTCGAACCTGCGCGATCCTCCTGTCTCCACCTCCCAAGCACGGGGATTACAAGTGTGCGCCACCATGCCCGGAAAAGTTATCATTATTTTAATGTGGACATCAGTTTCATCTAAAAGGGGCTGAAATCATCAACTCCTAGGGTGGCAATTTCATTAAGAGAGATAGAGTCACTATTGTTTCTGCCCAGTGAAAACATTAATATAGTATAAACTGTCCCTCCATAACTAAAATCTCATGCAAACCACATCTCATAGGTCATTTAAGCATAAAGGAAACTCTGAGCACAGGCCCACTCTCCCATGCGGACTTCCTGGAGCTGAGAAGGACGCCAGCCTGACTACGGCTAAATTCATCAGCTCAGTGACTGACCTCGGATGCTGTGTCACTCACAACATTTACTTAAAAGTGTTTGGTATGAAGAAGAAAAACAATAAATATTCAAATAAAAGAAGTTCATAAAATAAAGACTAGAAAAAAGATTTATTTAGCCTATCAAGGCAATTAGTGATATAAGTCAATGAGACATATGAATCAAAGGTTAGAAAGTCAGTCTTAACAAAAACACAAGAAAATATCTTGTGTATTTAATGTAGGTCAACCTTTTTTTCTGTGTGTGTATATGTGTGTGGGTGTGTGTGGACACACACGCATGTGTGTGCACCTGTGTGGTACTGGGGATTGAACCCAGAGGCATTCTACCTCTGAGCTATACTACTAGCCCTTTACATTTTTTTTTTTTTTCATTTTGAAACAGCGTCTTGCTAAATTGCTGAGGCTGGTCTTGAACCTGTAACCCTCCTGTCTGTCTCTCAAGTACTGGGGTTACAGGCATGCATCACCATGCCCAGCAACTTAAGAACTCTTTATTGGGAAAGACATGTTTAATGTAAAGAAAGATGATTTTTCCTGCTGTAACCACAGGTGAATTTATGAAGACAATACTTGAAGAGATCATAAAAAAATCATCTGAGATCTCTCTGAGCGGAGAATTTGGCTTATGCTTCTGTCTCTGCCTCATTGTGTCCAGCATACTGCATAACCCACACTAGGCGTTAAATTAATATTATACATGATATCATGTAACAGGCCACACTTCAAATTATTGGTACCAATTCAGTTTGGAGTACTGATACACCTTGAGGACCTGGATGATAACAACATAGAATGAAACTTCTCTTGTAACACAAACCGAGAGCTCAGGAATCAGGTGAACAGCTCAGCAACCCAGAAACCGGCTGTGTGGAGCACTCTTTGAATACGAATTAGCGGTGGGTAATGGCAGCATATTTATGAGGTCTCTTGCCGGGTCCTTTCCTCCTGTGAATGCTGTATAATTCATTGCGTGCGCCCTGACCCCAGTGCGCTCCTGTTCTGACAAATCATACTTGATTAAGACAAATCTTTATTAGTTAGCTAGTCAACTTCCCCATTTATCACTGGCAAATCCCATTCTCCTCTTCAGGTGCAGGAAAAGTGACTGAAACCTCAGCAACACAAAACTCAAATAGCTCAATAAAAATAAAACATTTGTCACGCCCAGCAAATAAAACCAGAAACCTCAAAGTCTCAATAGATGATTAAAGAAATTATGTAGTAGGTATATATTACACCTACTGACAAACTCAAAGGCCCGATGTACATTTCACCCAGGCAGAGGAATTGTTAATTAAGCAATCTATTCAGGGATTTTTTTTTTAATCTTCTACTGAACTTATGTTTGAAAGCAACATGCCATTATTTTAAAAGCTGCATTACAAAGTTGAATGCTTACAGTACTGAAAAAATTGTAACAACAACAACAACAACAACAACAACAACAACAACAACAACAAAAGACTGCTGAGTAGACAGAATGTTTAGGGCCCCTTCAACCAACAGGATAACAACAGCAAATTTTTAAAAAATGGAACAGGATAAGACAGAATACATTAAAATTATTCTTGATTACTTAGTACCACAGGAAAAGGGAGTTCTTTCTGAATGGTTTACTCTATTTTCATGAACTTCAATGTTGGTTTAATCTAAAGATGACTTAGTTTATAATAGCTGATAATCATTTTAGAGTCTTAGTGGTACCAGAACTGTTCTCAGAAATCTGACAATGAAGCCATCAGTAACAAAGCAGCACACTGTGTCCTGGGAATGCCACTGAATATAATAAATAGCATTTTCTGACAAGTTTTAAAAATTCTCTAGTTTTATGGAGGTAGACTTGGGCACAAACCATTAACTTGCATTCCTTAGTGAGAATGAGAGAGAGCAAGTTAGAGAGAGAGAGAGATGGAATGAAAATGAATATTGTTCACGTTGATTTTCATTTCTCAATTTTTTACTCCTGTGTCCTGATTTCAACAGAAGAGTAAAATCCTTTTAGCTTTTTTATTTTATTTTATTATTATTCTTTTTTTTTTTTGCGGTAGTGGGGATGGAACCCAGGGGCATTCTACCTCTGAGCTACACCCCCTGCCCTATTTTTTATTCTTTATTTTGAAACAGGGTCTCACTAAGTTGTGGATGGCCTCACTAAGTAGCGGAGGCTGTCTGTGAACCGTGATCCTCTGGTCTCAGCCTCCCAGATGTTGGGATTACAAGCGTGCGCCACCACGCCCCTTTAGTTTTTTCTTAGCGTTACCGAATCAATCCAGATGTGTAACCTCAATGTTACACATTATATAATTTCAACTGATTTATAACCTCAATGTTCCCTTTAAAAACAAAGTGAAAACAACATGCAATTATTTTCCAAAAGCATTTCTGTGTGAGACCCTATGCATTCCACACTGATGATAAACTATGGATACCTCCACTTCTACCTTCTTGGTGTCCTTAAGTGTTAAATGGAAAGCAACATTCGAAAACATTTTTGCATGTTGGGGCTATCTTCTATTTGCCAAAATTTCCCCTTTAGAAAATGTGGATACATCTTGAGAAATGAGGTCAGAGCTTGGTAGGAGAGACTTCAAAAGAACACCTAGTGCAGTGGGAAATAGTGTGTTGATGATTTTATAAGCAGACCGGCTCTGATTATATCTATGGATTCAGAAGAGATCGCACAGCACAATCCCTCCCCACTCCACAGGTCTTTCATCATGATCTCAAAGCACCAAACAATTACTCCGAAAGTGAAAATTGCTGAGGTCCTCTTGGCAAATCTTTTTTTCACTTGAGGGGTGGGCTGGGGGAGTAAAGCAGTTTACAATAAGCCCATGGAAGTAAAGGAAAAGTTTGAAAGTCACCTTCATTCATTCCAAGGATTCTCTACCCATTTTTTCCCCCTCCTTGGGAATCCTGATGAGCATGAACTCCATGAGAACGAAAGGGTAAGCAATTTGCCTGTGAAGGCACTTTTAGATCAAAGGCAGAATTAGAATTAAAGTCGGTACATTATTGAGAGCTGGCTACGTGGCAAGAGCTATAAAGATACAACGAAGAATATGGTGTGGTTCCAACACTGAGCAGCTCACACCTGAGTGCGGTAGAGTGATGGGGAGGCCATGAGTCCCACGGCAGCGTGTGAAACGCTGGACAGGGCCAGAGGAACGTGTCAAATGTACAGGACCACAGGTGATACAAACAGTGTTTTCTACAAATTTTCTCATCACGGTTGCTGGTCTCCAAGAAGCCACATTTCCTGACTCCCACCCCAGGCTTCTTGCCTCCACTCTCACACTAATCAATCATGTTGGCATCTTCTGACATTTGTTGCTGTTGTTATTGTTGGTACTAGGACTGAACCCAGGGGTGTTCTGCCTCTGAGCTACATCACCAGCCCTTTTTATTTTTTGTTGTGAAGCAGGGTTTTGCTAAATTGCTGAGGATTTCCCACACTACATTGCTGAAGCTGGCTTCAAAGCTGTGATCCTCCTGTCTCAGCCTCCCAAGTACTTGGATTAAAGAAGTGCCCCACTACGCCTTGCTTCTTTTGACAAATTTAAAATCTGAATGCCTACTCACAACCTGTGACTGATCCTCTGCTGTGTGCTTTCCATTTCTTTCCAAATCTTAGAAGACAAAGGGCCTAGACATTCTGGAAAGAATGACGTTAGTTTCTTTTTGTTTTGTTGTTTTTCCCTTCATAATTGATGTGACATTGATCTAATAGTATATGATAAAAATTTAAAATAATAAAATTGGAGCTGGGCGTGGTGGCACATGCTTGTAATCCCAGCATTCGGGAGGCTGAGACAGGAGGACTGTGGTTCAAGGACAGCCTCAGTTACTTATGTGGCCCTTTGTAACTCAGTGAGACCCTGTTTCAAAATAAAGAATAAAAAAAATTAGGGCTGGGGTGTAGCTCGGAGATAGAATGACCCTGGGTTCCATCCCCAGTATTGCAAAAAAAAAAAAAAAAAGAGTAGTTGGATAATCTCTAAAACAGATTATATTTTCAGCAAAATTTATGATGATGAAAACATTGAAAGAATCTGCTCCAGCTACTTCTACTTGTAAACATTATCTACCAAGTGGCATATAAGTCAAAGTAAATGATAGGAAGAGGCAGAGTCCTCTCATGCTTACCTACTCAGTCCCCTTCCTGGCAATACACTGGCATCAAGTAAGAGAAAATAGGCAGTGTATTGTTCCTTGGTGCTGTTTCTTTTCCACATAATACCTGATATATAATATAATAAAATACAATACATGCTTTCTGGATGGATGGATGGATGGATGGATGGAGCAAAGATCAGTGAAATAAAAGTAGGAATGTACCAAAAGTAAAAGGGGATAACGTTAAAGGCAAGAAAGCTAAAAAGGTGAAAATGGTAAAGAGACTTATTTAGAGTACTGGACACTAATTAATAAAATTCTAGAATTAGGAGGGACTTAGAAATTCCCCTGAAAGATTAGATCGTCTACTAAAAAGTGATTTTTCTACATGGCATATCAGGCAGAGTATGGGTTATAATCTAAATTTCTTAACTCATTTCATATCCTATGTAACACATGATACACAAGCATAAAGTTCAAGACCATGTAATTAGTGTGGATTTCTTCTTATTAGAGTCAATGAATGGCCCTGGGGCATGGCTTCTTAAAATAGCCCCATCATTTCAACAATCGTGGATGGAATGCCAGGGAGGCTGATTTCTACCAAGGAGAATCCTACCCAGCCTTGGTCTAACTCATCATTTTAGTGATGCTACCTGAAACTAGTCAGAAATACCAAATATACACCCATTTATACCCAATAACGAGTAACTAGGTTAAGACAGGTAGTGGACGGGAAGACAAATGTACAGTTTCCTCACAGATAACTTATGATCTTACTGAATTCTTGGAAAAAAAATTCAAGCACGATATTACTTAGCTATGGCAAACTGAATCCTCCTTCATTCAATGATTATTTACTGAATGGGTACTGTATAACAAGCATGAAGAAAACAAAAAAATGACATCAAATGATCATAGTGAGTTGTTAGACAAACAATGGTTCTTTGAAAAGTGAAAGTTAAAAGTATTTAAAATAAAATTCATTTGGTTGAATAGTTTGAAGTTACTTTCTTTTTTTCTTCTTTTTTTTTTGGGGGGGTCTTGGGAGGGAACCCAGGGACATTCAACCTCCGAGCTACAGCCCCTGCCCTATTTTTTATTCTTTATTTTGAAACCAGGTCTCACTGAGTTGCAGAGGGCCTCACTCAGTAGCTGAGGCTGTCTGAGAACCGCGATCCTCCGGTCTCAGCCTCCCGAATGCTGGGATTACGAGCGTGCGCCACCACGCCCGGCTCTGAAGTTACTTTCTGATCTATACATTTTAAAAGAGCAAGTTCAGAGAAATGCTTCTAACTCCCAAATGCATTCCTAGAAAGCACAACAAATAGGAAGTACTTGCTTGGTTTTGTTGCCCTGTCTAACTGTGACGGAAACAAAACTATCCCTTACCACAATATAATTTTGCCATTGTGTTTAAGGTTGGTAAGTCAGTATAATATAATATTCTAATGCGAACACTTGGTAGAGAAACCCAATTCTGCTGCAAATTTTCAGAATGTGTTAAAATTGATGTCAATGTCTCAGTAATTTCGCAGTTTAAAAAACAGTTAGAAATGTAATGACTACACTACACTTGATTAAAGCATTTACAGCTCTAATCAAAAACTGACAGCGAGATCAAAGATGTTAACTTAAATCTCTCCTCTAATTATGTTTAAAATGCCACACCTCAGGCCTGTCTCTCCTCTTCTTTTTCAAACCAAATTCTGCTTAAGAAAGATCTAACACTTCTTAACAGTTCATTATCCAATAAAACTATTCAAAGCTTAAAAGCAATCTACACAATTAGTCAGGACCTCAGGGAGTCCACCGGTAGTCTTTATTACAGGACTTCATATTAAAACACCTTAATTATATTTGTCAAATGGATTTCATTAAAACCCATCGTCACTTTAATTTTCATATTTTGACAGTGCTGGCATAGGCATTATTACCACCTGCCAGGCTAGGAACTACAACAAAATTGTCAAATTCCTTCAAATCCTAAGCAGTTTCTTTTGTACCTGGCTTACAGTTTTCCTTGTGTGGGGAAACTATCATGATTAGGAGAATTAAAAATATCCCAACTTAAATTCTATGCATATATATACATATATGCTTGCACGTATGTTCCTTACAGGTGCAGGAAAAACAAACTCCATCCGTGCCGGGTTGCCAGGTGCACCGTGCAGAGCGGATGATGCATACACTTTGCGGTGCATCTGAATAGCAAAGCTGAGACATCAAACAGAATGCACTATGATTCAATCACATCACAACCATCAGGACTTGAAAGCCAGGACATTTTTTTTACCTCCTATTCATTATGCTGCCATATTTCATAAAATATACGGTGTTTCTGGCCATTCACTTGAGATTCAATTGTATTTTCATTTGCCACTGTGACTTAGACTATTGAAATAGCAAATGGAAAAAATGCATATATCCTTTTTTTTCTAGATATGCAGTGTTCAATGTCAACACTGATGCAATGTTTACAGCTTTTCCATAATTCAGCTAGTTATGCAATTTTAGGAAAATAGAGATGTGTACACTAATAATCAAAGCAGTTTTGTCTGTTTTCCTCTGGATTTTCTATGTCTTTGGTAGCATGCATAATACAGAAAGAAATTCTCAATAATCATTTTAGATTGTGGTACATAACATTCTATTTTTTAAGTATCGAAGATAGAACAAGAATAGCAAAAAAGATAGACTTCTTTTTTTTTTTTTCTAACCTAACAGACTCATAAGATATAACAAAGGAAAGAGGTTTCTGGCTTCTGTCTAACACACTTCAGGGCTTTGTACAATGGTCTCAAGAGTAATAATCACCTTGCTTTATGAATACTTTAAGTCATAGTAAATGGTCTTGGATTATTTTGAGTAGGGCTGGAATTTTAAAGATTTACTTACAAAATCACAAGGCATTCAAAATCATAAATGATCACTGACTTACATGTTTTAAATTTTAATATAATTGAAATAGGAAACATGTTCAAAGAATTATGTGTAGGGAAAATATATTTAAATACAGATCCAATGTTATTGCTGCCTGGAAGCCTTTCATGATGAACTTCTACGACTATGTTTCTCTCTTCTTCAGACTCTATATCCATCCATTATGTGTACTATTATTGGGGTACATATCCCTAGACTTGGTATTTTCTTCTATCCTCAATCCCCAGAGCCTATCAGGGTGCCTAGGTCTGGGGCATATCAAGTCTGTCTATTAATAATGACTGAGCTTGTATGTGTCTCCCCTATTACACAATAACAAGTCCTCCATCGCAGGAACTGTCTTATCAATCTCCTGCTATACAATACTTCATAAATAGTAGTCGTTTGGTGTGTATAAGCACATACATGGTGTACTTATGAGGATATGTAGATATATGATAACATTGAATTCTGAGATTTATGAATAAAAATAAGAATCACTGGCTCCTTTTAAGTTTTTTTTTTTATTAAATGTTACTACAATCTTGATTCATGAAACCTTTACAATTTGTCCCACTTGCACCTTGTTGGCTTTTCAGCAACTCTGCCTGGGACAGCTGATAACCAATAAGGTAGGGATTTCAGAGGAGCACAACTCAAACATTTTGCAATTTTCTTCAGTTGCGAGAAAGCAAATCCTGTTGCAACCAGTCAATAATTTATTTGAAGCCATTATTATTAATAATCACAGAACACATGGATTTTCCTCATTAGGAAAAAAATTTGGAACAATCTACTATTTTAGAAGTGTTCCTAGAGGGACACTTCAAAAATGAGGCCAGATGCAGTCTACATTCTGGGATATTTGAAGTTTATTTGATATAAATAGAGGCCTACAGAAACCCTGCTGACACAAAGTCACAAGGCACATATAAGTTTATGAATACTGCATTTATTATATTTTAAATGCAATCCATGTTAATTTGGTGCTCAAAAATGAGTTTTGGTCTTTTGAGACCCTTCCTACATTGGCACTGTGCTATCAATTTGCGCTCAGTGGCACCCTCCTCCTGAAGGTCATTCACAAAGGCTGGCGCAGCTTATCTTGTTCTGTCCCCCATTTGTGCGCAAGTGCAGGAGGTGGCCTGCAGGCCCAACTCTCAATGTGGTTTACACAATGGACTGACACGGGGCCAGATGTGGTTTGTAAAAGTAAGCACTTTGGGCAGCAGAAAAGAATACAACTAGAAGTTTGGCTAATCTAGTGCTCTCACTGAAAGTGATTAATTAGGGAATAGGAAAGGTGGGTCTAGAGGAGACGGGGATATGGAAGGTGATGGATAGAGAGGATCACTTAACACTGACAATCTCCAAGTAGGCCCTTGATGGTGAAGCTGGGGTCCTTGCCAGTTGCCGCTGGGAATTTCTTCCTGGGACAGTGTCTATACTATCTGTATTGCCACTGTATTCTATTCCTTGTTAGGACCATCTCTCCTCCTGAGCCCACGCTGTCACGCACCTAATCATCTGCTGATTTGCTAGGGCCTCTGCAATCCCTCCAAATCCCCTATTTAGCCCTGGTGGGGGTCCTCAACCTTTCTGCATTGGACAAAATAAGGGAAGTGGTTATTCTGTTTCTTATCGACGGCAAGCTTGGCATGTTGGAGGGATGGGCGGTGAGGAGGTAAAGTGGGACATGTGGGATCACAGGAGCCTGCAGGAGCCCTGGAAGGAGAGTGCACAGGCTTTCAAAGCGCCTGATCAGAGAGAAAGCCTCAAGTGCCCAACTGACAGCTCAACAAGCCTGTTCAGACGGTGTTTTTTCCAACAGTAGAGAGTCCGTGACTTTTGCAATCTCCCCCAACCCCCTTTAAGAGTGATTACCTTGGAAAAAAACTTGCTTTTCCTATAATAGTAACAAGACAATGGAACAATATTTACTGTGCTTTTAAAGTTGTATAAAGACAATCAATCAGAATATGCCTGATTTCACTATTAGCTGGAAGTGGAGACCTATCCCTTTATATCGAGCAGTTTGGATGCTAAGCCTCAGCTTGTGGACACCTTTCTGGAGCCCAGGCAATGAACATCAAGACCTGCTCTGGCCTGAGCCTGTGTCCTGCTATTCTGCATTCAGACTACCCTCTGGGCTCCTCCTCTCTCATACACAAAAGAATACTGATTCTTGTTAAGTAAAACGACACCTGCCTCCTTCCATGGTTGTCAAACGATGGGCTAATATTAAAGTGCTTAAGCTATATTTTTCTTTTGGGAATCAACACTGAAGCCCTTTGCATAGTACGTATCTATATCATTTTGGTTACTAGTAAAGTGGGACAATCTGATCTGCTTAAATATTTATATATAGAAGCTGGTGGGCTTGTTGTTGTTGTTTTGTTTTACTTGCAGTGTTGAGATTATCCTTACACACCTCCAGGCTCTGCAGAGCCTGATCCCAAATGAACTGGTCCAAACATTCTCCATCAGAAGCGGGAGGCAGAGGAGGAGGTGGGGGAAGCTATGGGCAAAAAGAGACATTGCTTGGGTTCAAAGACTGATGCTATGGTTTCTGAAAAAACTGGGTAGTTTTTGTTTAAAAAAAAAAAAAACACTCAAAACCCAAACTCCCATGTCTCATTTCTAAAACAGTAGGATTTTACCCTTCGTGGGTAGATAGCATTTTAAAAATATTGATACAGTTGTTCAAAATCATCCTAATATGTCATGGGTAGTACATCTGTAGTATTTTGCAATATACATAAAAAGGAAATGTATTTTAATATGCTGAGTTTTTATTTATTTATTTGGGGTTCTTGGAAACCCTTCTACCTCCGGGCTATACTCCCAGACCTATTTTTATCATTTTTTAGATTTGGAAAAAGGGTCTCTTAAGCCAGTGCACGTGGCTGGCTTCGAACCTGCGCGATCCTCCTGTCTCCGCCTCCCAAGTGCGGAGATTACAAGCGTGCGCCACCATGCCCGGCCTATGCTGAGTTTTAAAATGAACATTTAAAAATAAAAACTATTTAGGATATGTGGTTGTATTCCATGAACTTAATTTTTTGGGTAAGATAAAATAATTTCATCTTTTTAACTCCAAATGGCCTTTGAGTCATTACTCTTCAAAGTCCCCAACAGGAGGTGGAGGGCAGTGATTATTTCTAATTGCTTGGTGAAGAAAAGATGCACAAAAGAGTTAAATTATTTTTCCACTGTTGTGAGTCGTAGAATTATGAAATGATATTTGTCTCCTACTATGTTTTTCGGTCTTCAAGAGCATAAGTCATACAGGAAATAGGTATAGTTTCTGGAACCCTCACCTGACAGTCAATGAAAAGTCCAATGGCCAAAACGTACATAAATACTAAGCTAACTTTTGATTTTTTACAAAAATTCCTATGTTCCAAATAAAATCTTTTCAATGTCAGTAAGTTTGTTTGTTACCTTTTTTCTTTTCTCTCTTTCCTCCGTGTGTGTGTGTGTGTGTATGTGTGTGTGTGACTAAGGATTGAACCCAGGGGTTTTCTGCCTCTGAGCTATACTCTCAGCCTTAATTTATTTTTTATTTATTATTATTATTTTTCTGTGGTACTGGGGTTGGAGCCCAGGCACATTTACCTCTGAGCTTCATCCCCAGCCCTATTTTATTTTTTATTTGGAAACAGGGCCTCACTAAGTTGCTGAGAGCCTCATTAAGTTGCTAAGGCTGGCTTTAAACCTGCAATCCTCCTGCTCAGCCTCCCAATTACTGGGATTACAAGTGTGTGCCATCATACCTGGCTTATTTTTATTTTGTTTTTTTAAATTAATTAATTTATATATATATTTTGGTAGTAAGGGTGGAACCCAGGGGCTTTTCTACCTTCGGACTATACTCCCAGACCTATTTTACACTTTTTTATCTGGAAACAGGGTCTCACTAAGTTGCCGAGAGCCTCACTAAGTAGCTAAGGCTGGCTTTGAATCTGTGCTATCCTCCTGTCTCAGCCTCCCAAGCGCTGGGATTACAAATGTGCGCCACCACACCCGGCTTATTTTTTATTTTGAAACAGGTTTTACTAAGTTTCTGAGGGTGTTGCTAAGTTGCTTAGCTTGGCTGTAAACCTGTGCTCCTCCTGTCTGGCCTCCCAAGTACTAGAATTACAGGCGTGGGTCTCCACGTCCATCTAAGTTCCTTATATTCCAGGATCAATTAATAGGTAAAAAGAGTTAACAGGTCTTCAGAAACTAAGATGGATGTTAGTGTTTTCAGGCCATTCTAGGGCTCTTACATGTTAAAATGTCAAAGTCATACAATGTCAATTCTTAAATATTTAAATGAATATGGTAGCTTACTGCATATATGTTGTTAAATCTCACTAATAAGTCAGGCATGAAAAGTTTCTAGGTCCGAGTATGACAGAATGATAATGTCAATATGAGGAAGAAAATAAAAACATGTTCAAAGGCCTACTCATTTTCAAATTTTGAAAACATCAACGTTACAGAATAACTATCCAATTAGTAATTGTCTATATGATTCATCAAAAGAATAAACATCAGAAAATCAAAGGCTCCTGTATGTCTAAAAGCTCAATTTTTAAATAATATTTTGCTTTTTCTAATCATGTCAACTTTGATTATGCATTTTACATTGTCAATGAAATTTGGTAATAAAAAAGGAAAGCCTTAATTGAAATGCTTGTAAAATCCTCTTACTTGGAGTTTGTGTGAGTTGATTAATTAAGAGACTTTCACAGTTTTCATATTGATTGCCTTTGTGTTTCTGAACTTTCTGTCTGTTGCTCGTGTGCAAGGAAATGTAAGAGACCCTGGCTATAACAAGATGTAGGACTCCGCACACGGGCTCCCACTTTGATAAACTGAACACTTTTCCCTCCCTTTTTGGAGTATTTCTCTGTTCTCCCATTTTTTGTAGAAAGAAATAGGTTTTGAAATGCTGATATTTTTGTCACAATGTCAGAATTTCCCCAAATGTTTTAGGAGATAAAAATCTATCTCTAGTACAATTTTTATTTTATTTAACTGTTTAAAAACAGAAATGGAAGCTGGGCGTGGTGGCACACGCTTGTAATTCCTGCATTCGGGAGGCTGAGCCAGGAGGATCACGGTTCACGGACAGCCTCAGCTACTTAGTGAGGCCCTCTGCAACTCAGTGAGACCCTGTTTCAAAATAAAGAATAAAAAAATAGGGCAGGGGGTGTAGCTTGGAGGTCGAATGCTCCTGGGTTCCATCCCCAGACCCACAAAAAAAAAAAAAAAAAAAAAAAAAAAGAAATGGAAAAAAAAAAAGACAAACCTGTTTTACTAAGACTAAGCCAGAAGATGTGAATATCTCCTTTTTAGATCTCTGTATTGGAAAATATTCAAGAAGCAGAATTTTTCTTTCTGCATTTGAGTGTTACAGTACAATGGCGCTAAGATTTTCCCAGTAATACAGATAAAAGAAAAAGTATGAATTATGGGAGCACAGTAACAAAGTGAAACATTTCTCAGTAGTGTCACTAACGTGTTTCATGGAATTTTATGTAACAAGTTACATTTCTGAATAATGAAAGTAAAATTGGTCTTTGGCATTTTGGGTCAGTCTTTCCATCCCCCCTCCATTTAGTATTTGGGGTGTGTTACTGTACGGCAAAACAAACAACAACAACAACAACAACAACAACAAACAAAAAAAAACACAACTAAATATTTAGAGTGCTGCCATAAGATAAATTACCTCAATTTTTAGGATTTTATTATAAGCAAAACTTACAAATTTCATAGTTTTTTTGTTCTGGAATTTTTCCCCCTATACCAAGACCAGACAGTTCTCTTCTTTTGAACATTTCAGCATATTTGTCCAGCATTATTTTTTCATTCTCTTTTATCCCCGGGGCTCTCAATGTTTAAATAGCTCCCTCCCATGTAAAGCTTTGCACCAATATCGATCAGCCCAGGCTAGAAGTTACTATGAGGCATTTTCAATAATCAGCCCAGCTGTTCAGAGAGCGTCTTGAATAAACCCTTAGGTAAACAGCATAATGTACTGAGAACTCTCTGCCAGCACCAGGCCTTCTTGGCGATCTCCAGGATTGCTCCTAATGCCTCGCCAAACAAAGACCTTAATTCTGACTTCAACAATGCAGGCTACGCAAACAAATCCCATCTTTGATTCTCATATGTAGAGACTATCAGGGGTCCCCCAAACATGCTTGCATACCTGATTAATTCCAAAGCACTGTGTGCCAAGTAAACCATTTTTTACAGAGCCCCTAAAGCAACTATATGCAAGGCAATTTTCTAGTATTACCATCTTACCCCTTAATCCTCACACTCAGAGTGAAGTTTATTCACTTAGATCTTTCAGGCCAATTACATCTACCTTTATGCGATATGTAATGTATGGCAAAGAAATAAAGGTCTGATTACATACTTGTAATTTTACCTTACATTTTAATTTCATCTTTCCTTAGGAGTTAAATGCTAAGAAAAGAGTCTTTGACATAGCAATCCTAATGACGATTTCCTGCTGATCTGCAGCCAGGAGGCCCGAAAAGAAGCACCAAGCAAAGAGACATGACATGTAAAGTATAAAGGAAAAACTGCATCAGGTCCCCAGGCAGCACAGCCCATAATGTTCACGCCCCTCAACAGGGAAGAATAAGCACCATGAAAGTAAAGAACATTTCAAAACAGACGATGCTTACAAAATCTTAGGTATAGCCAACTTTTTTTTTTTTTTTTTTTGCTTTGAGAAAAGGGAAAAAAAAAACCCAAAAGTTAGTCTTAAGCAATTTCTAGTATTCCTATTGGAATGGCTCATAAAAAAGACTTTCAGGCCATTTTTTAAGTTAAATTAAACACATTTATTTGGTTGAGGTTATGCTGAGATAAAGCTGAAAGAAGCCTCCAGGTGCTAGAAGAGACCAGCCTTCAAATAATAAGAAACTGAAATGTTTCCTCTGGTTTATGACCCACTCCAAACTCCAAATCCATGGCAATTCATCTGAATGACCTTGTTTGTTGTTGGTGGTTAGTTTATTTATTTTATTTTGCAGTGGCTCTTTTAAGAACTGGTCTGGAGCATTTGGTTTTTACTGATTAAATCACTGATGGAGTTCATTTAGTTAAAAAGATAGAACCCCCCACCCCAACACATTGCCCACTGGCAGGAGAAAATTAATGAGCAATTACAATAGATACGAATGTAATATTAAGTAATGTTAACTGAAATTGTGCACCTTAAATTCTTGATATTAAAAACACCCAGCTGGGCGTGGTGACACACATTTGCAATCCCAGCATTTGGGAGGCTGAGACAGGAGGACTGCAGTTACAGGCCAGACTCAGCTACTACTCAGTGAGGCCCTTTGCTACTCAGTGAGACCCTCTTTCAAAATAAAGAATAAAAAGAAATAGGGCTGGGGGTGTAGTTCAGAGGTAGAAAGCCCCTCGGTTCCATTCACACACACACACACACACCAAGCCAGGCATGGTGGTACATGCCTGTAATCCTAGTACATGGGAGGGTAAGATAGGAGGAATGCATATTCAAGGACAGCCTTAGCAAATAGCAAGACTCGCAACCTAACGAGACCTTGTTTCAAAAACCAACCAAACAAAAACTGGTAGAATGTCCCTGGGTTCAATCCCCTGCCACCCTCTACCATACACACACACACAAAATGAAACTTATGGGTTGATTAGCTCAGGAATTCTTGGTCTACATAATGCCCCTCAACAAAGCACTATCATTTCATCAGGATGTCTGCAGCAAGAAAGACAGCCTCAGCCAGTCATGGTGTCATATGTCCGTAATCCAAGCACTAGGGAGGCTGAGACAGGAGAATTGAAGGGTTGAGGCCAGCTTCTGCAACTCAGACTCACAGCAACTTAGAGAGTCCTGTTTCCAAATAAAAAATAAAAAGACTGAGGGTGTAATAGCTTGGAGGTAGAATGTGCCTGGGTTCCTCGATTTTGACAGCTGTTCCGCCGTAGTGAACCTGTGTAAAACACCGCTGTGGGCAAAGCAGCCTCCTACCCGGTAGGTCTCTCTACCTTCCAGGTGTCACTTACTCATCTCAACCTGTAATTATCTGCAGCGCACGTTCTTCCCTACTGTTTCCTCCCTAACACTCTCCAAATTTCCTTTGAGATCCTCATTCACTTTTATGGTTTTTACATATTATTCCCTGTTTTTATGATTAATCTGTTAACCGATTCCAAGTTTCACCCCCGTTCCCATTATGTGCTGGCTATTTCACCTTGGTGGTCTTGCCAGTCCCCCAAATTTAGCAGATATGAAGGAAAAGTCAGACCTTTTGTTATGGGGCCTCTTCTTGTGCAAATCGAGATGAGTTTCCCGGGACTGAAACGTCTCCATTCATTTTGAATCTCACTTTATTTTGTTTCTAATTTGAACCAGTCATCAGGCCTTCGTAAACCTTCCTTTGAAATAGCTCTTATTTGTTCCCTGTCGTTTTTGTCTACAGCCATCAGTGCATTTTTGGTGTGCATGTGTGGTACTGGGGATTGAACCCAGGGACATTCTACCTGAGCTACACCTCCAGCCCTATTTTATTTTTTATTTGGAAACAGGGTCTTGCTAAGTTGCTGAGAGCCTCATGAAGTTGCTGAGACTGGCTTCAAACCTTCGATCCTCTTGTCTCAGCCTTCTAAGTTCTGGGACTTCAGGCGTGCGCCACCACACCTGGCTACCATGAATGCATCTTGACCGTTTAGTCTTCCTCAGCTCTTCCCACAACACCACTCTGGCCATGCTTACCAAGAAAAATTCAGGCTATAAGGTAGCATCCAGAACCTTTACGAATTTATATCTAAAGTTTGTTTTCAGGCTTCTCTCCTAGTCGCTCTGGTATAATTGTGGG
Organism: Muscardinus avellanarius; assembly: GCF_963383645.1. NCBI lineage: Eukaryota > Metazoa > Chordata > Mammalia > Rodentia > Gliridae > Muscardinus > Muscardinus avellanarius. The sequence goes on along the minus strand of NC_137789.1, from coordinate 144,549,763 downwards.
CTCTAGTCTAGGGTTTCTGAGTCTCGGTGCCTACTGATGTTTGGGGCTGGATAGTTCTTTGCTGGATGGGAGGGTCTGTCTAGGTATCAGAAGATGACTGTGGCATTTCTGGTTTCTACCAGTGAGATGTCAGTGACAGCTCTTCTCCCCAAGATGTGACAACAAAAATGTCTCCAGACAACTGCCAGATGTCTCCTGGGGGAAAACCAGGCACTTCTCTTTCAGATGGCACTTGGCCACCTCTGAGCTGCTCTCTATCCATGTGGCTCCCTGTCTGAATGCCTCTAACAATCCCCACTCCTGACAATCCTGCCCATTGTTCATGGTTCAGTGCAAATGCTATGTCTGCCATAAATTCTTCATTTGTCTCTGCCAGAAGGATCTCTTTCTCCTCAAACTCCTATACATCGTTTTGTTTCAGTGGGCTGCATGGTTCTCAGAGTGAAAGCTGCTTAGAAGTGGGAACTGTGTGGTCCTTGATTCTGCCAAAGTGATTAGTCTGGCTCTGATTAGGAAGGAAGGCACTCCAGCCCCACCTTCTAACCCTCGTGGTTATAAATAACAAGGCAGTGGCAGTGTTGAGTCTGACAAGTGTCCTTAAGAGACTCAGTTTCTCCACCTGCCTATTTTAAAGGAAGCGCAGAACAAATATTGTCCAATCTATCTAGGTCCTGCCCCTCAGCCCCCAGCCCCATAAATAAGCAGTTAAGACCGAGAGGGAGGCAGGGAGCAGGCATTGCAAATTGATGGCAAACTTAATGAAAAGCAGACAAAACAGCGCAGAAGGCTTCCACGCATTTCAGAACATGGCAGAGATATAAAAAAGTTACAAGAAAGTTTACGATAAAGAAAGAATGTGAAAGAGCAAGAGGCAAGAAAAGATAATTAGACAGAATGTTTTAAAACAGCCTGTCTGGTGGAGGTGTTGAGAGATGGAGACGCACATGGAGACGCACAGCTCGCCAAGCTACCTGGTCATAGGGACGTAAATCTGAAAGGTGGAAGTATTCTTCAGAAGAGCCAGATCGTAAATTTTCAGTGAGAAGGAACATGAGAGATTTGTGTATAGTTATGTGTGTATCTGTATGAAGAGTTATGGGGGGGCGGCGGTACGATATTGATAAGTTTTGGAGAAAGAAACCATGTATTATCAAGTGACTTAAAACTCGAGGCGAAATCTGAAACGAGAATTAAATAGCACAGCAGAGTGTGGTCGGCGCTGTAGGAGGGGGCGCCTTCGGGGCAACACACTCTGCTGCTAGAACAGCAACCGAAACACGGACAATCAGGATCTCAAAAGAGATGAGTCACCCAGAGGGTCTCCGTAGGACCGGTCCAGCTTCTCAGCCTTGAACCGATGTGGTCTTGCCACAGGCAAGGAAAATGTTGCTGCTCCACAAGTCAATTCCAAATGCACAAGCCACGCAAGCATTTGCTCATGGAATAAAGATGGAGGGGAAATAAAGATCCTATGAAGACAGCAAGGATGCAGTATAACTTTTTAAGTGGCCAGACTTGCATAATTACTTCCAAAAAATTTTTTGGGGGGGTTATCATTTAGGGAAAAAATGACTTGGAAATACCACTAAAAAGAAGCCTGAAAAAGCCTTTTTAAAAAAATTTTTGAGTTGATTCCTTTCTCTTTGGTTAACTGATGGCATAATCTGGAATGAATCTCTTTTTTATTTTTTTGCCGTTTGCCTTGAGACAATCTGACAATGTCATTCAAATAAATTAACGGATTAAACTGCTAAATGTAAGCTCTTATGCCCATAAAATCAGAGGGGAATTGGGAAGTCCAGGAACACAGTTAAAAGGGGAGAGGCATTTACTAAAGTTTGGGCCGGGTCTAAAGAAAGGGCCGGCCATGCTCAGTGACACCTCTTTCTGGCCGGGTCTCGCCTGGGGAGGGGCCTTCTGAGGGACGGTCCCTTTCCTCACCACTGTTTTTCTCCGGTCTCTTCTTCAACTTCCCTGTGGGCTCCCTAGGCATCTTCTTGTGTTGTCCCAACCCTTGTGTTTGCCTGCTGTCTCTTTTTGATGTTTGAACATCAATTATCCTTTCTTGGCAGGCAGCGTGTGGCACTACTGCGCACTCCCATGCTGGCGTAGGGTCTGCAGAGGGGAGCCATAACTTTTCCAACATGCTTAAATGAGTAAAGGAGCTCACACATGCAAAATGGAGAATTCAGAAGTTTCCTTCTGGTGAGGCTTCAAGCAGAAGGAATGATTAAGGTTTAGTGCAGTGTGAGGCACACTGGAAGTGCTCAATAAATGTGAGCCAATCTTCTCACTATTACTGTGTGAGTCGTATAACTGCCCAGGACCTACTGTAGGCTCTGGAAGATGAGGAAGACCTAGGAGTAGTTCTCATCCCTATAGGACACCCCCCACCTTTTGTGATACTGAGGACTGAACTCAGGCATACTACTGCTGAGCTATACCCCCTCAGCTCCTTCTACTCTGAAACAAAGTCTAGCTAAATAGTCAAGGCCGACCTCAAGCCTGCATCTTCCTGTCTCAGCCTCGTACTGGAATTACAGGAAAGCGTCACTCTACTCAGCTTCAGATCACTTTTTTATTACAAATATTTCTCAGTGTCCCTTAACTATTTTGGAATAAAATTCAAATCCACATAGAAATTTTATAAGTGTGACATAATGCCCTGTCATATAAACAAAAATCATAATTTATTACAAATGAGATAATTTTCTATAAAAAATGCAGAGGTGCATACAACTAAGTAGGTACATGCTTTTACCTAAATGTAAAACCAACATTAATGTGATATCACATATATAAATCAATACATGAATACTGAAATGAAAATTCAAATATGGCCAATGGCATTACCATGAGCACCGTACTTGCCAAGTTTCCCATCTGTTCCCCTTCCTGAGCATCCTTACAGCTAGGCGTGGCTATAGTCGGACGATTGGCACAGCACTGGGTGTCTCACTTTCTGGGTCAAAACACTGAGGAGCTGGTGTGCAAATCCAGTGTACCCCTGCCTGAGGGGAATAGCGACAACCCCCAGCGTGGAGCCTCTGTTAGTCTGGATCTTTGAGTTAAGTAATCAGAACCCCAGGTAATACAGATGGATTTTAAACATAAGCAAAAGTAAACATTTGTAGTGTTAAGCTTCCTGGATTTCTAGGTTAATTTGTTACTGCAGCATAATCCTATCTCTCAATGGTAAAAAGTCTTTTAAAATAAAAATTGTTTCCCACAATGTTTGTGTTCACATGGCAAACTAGGTTCGGATAAGTATAAGCAAGGTGTTTATCTACACAAATGACCAGCAAGATATTTGAGAGTTTGTCTTAGGACCAGGGACTGGTAGTGTATTAAGACTGTCTAATACATTGCAGGAGGTCTCCTTGACTTATCACTAGGACACGCAAAATGCCCAATGACCACGACTTCTTGTAGGGAAGAATACCACCCCCCCACCTGAGAGCCACTACCTAGGGAAAAGATCGATACGAACTTGGCTGGCAAAGTCACACGCTGCGGGGTTTCAGCCGTAAGTGGCTCCTACATGTGTGTTTGATAACTGTGTTTCCCAAGATATGGAAAAAGAAAAAAATAAAAAGATACTTAAAATGGCTTCTCAGGCCACAGGTTCAGAAATCCTGAGCTAAAGACTGGTAGATGGAAGTTGGGCACGGTGCCACACGTCTGTAATCTCAGTACTTTGGAGGCTGATTCAGAAAGGTCGCAGGTTCAAGACAGTCTTAGCAACTTAGTGAAACCTTGTTTCAAAAACATCACTAAATAAAATAAGTTTGGGGCTGTATTTTGGAGGTAGAGTGCCCCCATGCAAAAAAAAAAAAAAAAAAAAAAGTACATGGAGCGTGAACCTCCACATGGGAGAGCACAGCGCATTCCCCACACTCCCTGGAACAGGAAGGCCATTTGTTCCAGAACTTCCGCAGAACTCATCTCCCATAGGTACGCGGTCCTCCATATACGGATGAGTAAACCAAGGCCCAGAGGCAGTATGGGGCTCAAGTCAAGTTTCCAGAGTAAGAAGCAAAGCTAGGTCTAGAACCCTCACTTACAGACCAATCTTCTCAGCCGCAGAAAGTAATGACATAAGGATACACGCTGCGATGTGGATGAACCAGGAAAACGTTATGAAGTGAAAGAAACCAGGCACAGAAGGTCTCAAATTGCACGAGTCCATTATAATGAAATTTCCAGAAAATCTATGATGACAGAAAGGACACTGGTGACTGCCGGGGTTAGGAGGCTGGTGGAAAGGGGAGATGCTGCCTACTGGACACAGGGCTTTCTTTTGGGATGATGAAAATGCTTTGGACCCAGAAAGGTAGTGTCACACAACACTGTAAAAGTACTAACTATCATTGGGTGGTATGCTTTAACATGGTGAATTTTATGTGATGTGAATTTTACCTCACTATAAATAAGTTTTAACAATTAACATTCTTTTCTCTATACTATGCTCTTAAAAAAATTGAGTTCCCTAATATATGAGAGAGTAGTATAGTATTTTCTTTTCTCTACATTTTTTTCATATTGTTGTTATATCATCTTATTGCTTTCCATTTTCTGCTTATTTGTGTGAGGAAGTGGATGCTATAGAATCTTGGGATTGTTTGTGGGCTGGAAAAGATAATTCAGCCACTGTGAATGGGATGAAGCGGTTTTCTCTCCACCAGTTACTATAAGCTCAAGTCTGTGTTCTGCTGAACAGAATTATCAGTGCACCAAAGTCAGATGAACAGAGGTTCAAATCCCTACTCCACCACTTATAGCAAGTAGCTAAAATGACAGCACATAATTAAGATTCTCTGGGCTTCAAATTCCTCATGTGAAATATAGAACAGAAATATCTCAACCACTGGGTCATTGAAAGCATTAACTGTAATGATGTAAGGAAAATGTCTAGAATACAATCTGATTCCACACCAGGAAATCTACCCAAGCTCCGGTACCCTCAAGTCATTATTTTCCTGGAGCACACAGGTGGTTCCTACAAATCTCTTCTGAGAGCCATCGAGGTGGTCCAGTGCAGGATAGGTGTTTTCTTTCTGAAACTGAAGACATATTTGGCTCAAGGAAAAATTTTCAGAGTAAAGATTTCCTTTGTTCTGTGACTCCATGGGATGCTCTGTTGTACTGTGTAGATCAGAATGTGGGAGTGTTGGGCAGAATATATTATGCATATGCATGTGTTTGTAAAATAACAAGTCCTCGAGAAGGGAACTCCTACATAATCAAGTCTGTCAGAAGAAAGACTCTTTGGAACCTTCATCTTTTGATCAACTGGGAACTAAGTGGGCATTTCAAGGAAAACAAACACCTTTAGGCACAATTAATGTGTTTCTTTAATATGCTGTGGTCCTTCTCACCTCTATTCTCAGTTTTAATATACAAAACAGCATTTGGGGGAAAATATTGAAAAAAATCATCTTCATGTAAAAACATCGAGTAGCCACACAACTGTGCTCTGTACCACAGAGAAGGGCTTATGAATTATATATGGCGTGTTTGGGGGATTTGGTTCATATGTAAATGGTGTCACATGGGAGTTATCTGCATCTTAACCCCCAAACTGGTGAATTATCCAGTTTCAAAAAATAAGCAAAGTTGTTAATTGCAGCCACTTGGAACTTAGCAAGCTTTATATAATGTTGCTTAGGCCATTCTTGAACACTGGAGTTCGAGTCAAAAAATTTTAATTCCAAACTGCTGTAGAGACTCGTTTTTGAATAACAATTCTGACATTAAGCATTTATTCCTAAATTACAGAATTTCCACTGGTTCATCATGGGTTATGCAGAACCCCAAGACAAGAAGCCCCTACCTGAGCAAAGACTAATTGAAGAGAAGGTTCTATTTTTTTTAAAGATTGTTTCCTTCCAATCCCAAGGTAGGGAAACACAAACGAGCCAGCCTAAGAGACAACGATCCCTTTCATGAGGTGAAATAGCAAATGGGGAGAATGAAGGAGATCTGAGAAGCAGCATGGGAGGAAAACTTTTTTTTTCCTTGTGAAAATCCCAGGAAGTTCCTCAAGGCCTGGCAATAATGAGTGGGATAAGAGAACTTTCTGGCACCTTCCCCAAGGAAGGATGCAAATCCCAGATTCACTTGCTCCCCATGGGGGGTGGGAGGGGGCTGAGTGCTACCCTATGTAAGGCCCCCTGGTCAATAGCCAGGACGACCCCCCCAGGGCAAGTATCAGTCATGAAGGCACGTGCCTGCTCAATTCACAATGTGGGTTGTTGTTCACCATAAAGTGAACAGCAATCGAAAGTTGGTATGGGAGAGTTCATTAATTTTCAGTGTGGGTTATGAGAGAGGTGTGTCAAAGAGGGTCGGAAGAACTGGGTAATTACAAGTGAAAACTAGAACAATCACACCATACATAGGTCACAAACATACATGTCCCCCCCAAAAAAAATCAACTAGAAGGATATACCCCAAAAGGTCAATAATGGTTGTTTTGTTTTTTTGGGTTTTTTTTGGTGGTATAGGAGATGGAACCCAGGGGCATTTGATTGCCAAGCTGTATCCTCAGACCTATTTTTTATTATTTATTTTGAAACAAGGTCTCACTTACTTGCAGAAGGCCTCAGTAAGTAGTTAAGGGTGCCCCCGGAACCTGTGATCCTCCCTTCTAAGCATCCCAAATGCTGGGGATTACAAGCATGTGCCACCACACTCAGCTTCAGTAATTTTTTTTTAAATGGGGGGCTCTATGTGTTTATCTGTATTTTATAACTAAGAAAAAAGTTTAAAATAAGAAGGTATTACATTTAAAAGAAAAAATTATAGTGTGAATCAAATACTTTCTGAGAAAGAATAGCATAAAGTCAATAGCCCTGAGGAGTAAATGGATCTAATACTAAGAGAACAGACATTATAAAATAAATGAATCCAAACCGGGCACAATCCTATGAATGAGAACCGGTGCCTGGATAGTTGGTTGAGTAACTTTTAAAAGATAGGAAATAGTACAATATGGTCTTTTATGATAAAGACTTGATTTAGGATTCTTTGATGACCCAATTTAAAATAGAAAATGATTAGGTAAATCTTACCTCTATCTACATACAAAATGAACATTATACGCCTTTGTATCCCAAGGTCTGATTCCCTTATTTTTTAGTAGTGACTGTATTCCATTGATATGATCCAAATACTTAAATAATCACATTTTGAACTATAATATTAATCCCATAATACCTAAGCATCAAGATTACAACCCATAGAATTTTATTGTAGTGTTTATACATATAAGAAATACAGAAGTCTAGTAATATGTGAAGGTTACACTAGGGCACAGACATTGTAGAAAATACTAAGTCGTCACTAAAAAATAATTTAGATCTATGTGTACAGACACTAGAAATGTGCACATAAATCATAGGTGAATGCAAAAAGCAAGGCACAGGGCAGAATGCCTAGTACAAGTTTGTTTTTTTAAAAGAAAAAAGGGGAAGATGGCGACCGAGAAAAGCAGGGTTTAAGAGCCCCGCTAACAACCAATCTCTATTACCACAAAATCAGCGTCTTTCATAGCCAGAAAACACCATCATCAGAGAAACAAAAAAATCACCAGCCCCAGAGAGGAGGGGGTCTCAGAACAGAGCTCAGAGCCACAAAGGAGATACGCCAGCCTCACGCCCGAGGACGCGGCAGCAGCACCTTACTGCCGGCGGCAGCTGCGAATTCACCAGACGGCACCAGACCAACGCACTCAACAGCCCACCAGGCTCCAGAGAGGAGCGGCGGGCAGCGAGCTGAAGTGAGCCGCTGCGGAACAGCCCGGGGGGATTCAGCAGATTTTTCGGCACAGGAAGTGTCTAAAGCTCCCAGTTGGCTGGGCTCAGCACACGCTGCAGGGACTCAGAGTGGAGCTTAAAACCAGAGAAGAAATACACCAGCCTCATGGCCGAGGGCATGGCAGCGATGCCATATTGCCATCGGCGGCAGCAGCAGCGAATTCACCAAGTCCACGACAGCTCCATCTGCGTACTCAACAACAGTGAGTCAAATTGCGGGCCCCAGAGGAGAAATCCCAGTACTGACTCCCAGGGACTTGACCCAGTGGGGGAGTGGCGGTGGCAGAGATACCACACCATAGGAGAATGCGCAACCTGGCACCCCCCATAGTCTAAAGCAGCCTCTATTGACTCCCTGGGTCTGAGACTCTGTGATACAACCCAGTAAAGGAGTAGTGGGGTCAGAGATACTACAGACTCGAGATCCAGAGCACCTTAAGTGAAGCCGTAGTGACCCAAGGGAAGAACCCAGAGAAGGCACAAACTTCCGAAATCATGGGAAAGAGGAATAACACTGGAGCAATGAATGCCCACAACCCCAAAACATCAGAACCTGATAAAACAGAAATTCAGAGATTTCTAGAAGATCAAATCAGAAAAATAATTGTAGAAATAATGGAGGTGTTTCGAAAAGAATTCAGAGAGACCCAAAAAGAGATAAAGGATGCAATCAATGAAGTAAAGGCCTCAATTCAAAGTACAAACAACTGATTAGACCACATGGAGAATAGAATCTCACTCTTAGAAGATGAGCAATCAAAAAATGAACACATAGTTTCTAATCTAGAAAAAAATATCCAACAGCAGGAATCAGACATTGAAGAAATATGGGCCCATTTTAAGAGAGCTAAGCTAAGAATAATTGGAATAGAGGAGGGAAAAGAAGGTGAAACCAAAGGGATCAACAATCTCTTCAAGGAAGTAATAGCAGAAAATTCCCCAAACATAGAGCAAGAGGTCAATACACAGTTCCAGGAAACTTATAGAACTCCCTTTAGACAGGATCGGAGAAGAGGATCCCCACGCCACATAATTGTCAAAATGACCAATGTGGAAGCCAAGCAGAGAATCTTAAAGGCAACAAAAACAAAGAGCCAAGTGACATTCAGAGGCAAACCAATTAGAATCACTCCAGACTTCCCAAACCAAGTCATGAGAGCCAGAAGGGCTTGGAGTAACATATTCCAAACTCTAAAAGAAAACAACTTCCAGCCAAAAATTTCCTACCCAGCAAAACTTTCTATCAAATTAGATGGAGAAATAAGAAGCTTCCATGACAAACAGAAACTGAAGGAATTTATGTCTTCAAAACCAGCGCTAGAGAAAATACTCAAAGAGATTAACTACAAAGAAGAAATAGGTAACACACTCCAGAACTAGAGAAACAAGATTTTCCATCCAACAGACAACTAAGATTAGTTATCTGTGGAGATTCATTATTTATGTTAGTCTTATACCTATCTCTAAATTGTATTGTTTGCTTTTATTGTTGTTAATTTTTAGGAATTCTAGTTGGAATATTAATATACCTTCAGATATAGCATTTGGAAATATTTTATCCCATTCTATCAGTAACTTTTAACTCTGTTTACATTGTCTTTGGATATACAATATTTTATTTTTTAGGGAGTTTGTATACCCTTCTGTTGCCTGTGCCATTGAAATCATACCCAAGAAATCACTGCCAATTTCAATGTTGTGAGGTTTTATGACCCAGATTTTCTTCTAAAAGTTTATAGTCTTAAGATTTATATTTAGGTCTTTTATCTATTTTAATATTTGTATATGGGATTAGGTAAGGGTCCAATTTTATTCTTTTTCATGTAATTATTATTTTTCAACAATATTTAGTTAAAAGATTATTATTTCCCCTACCAAATGTTCATGGAAACCTTGTCAAAAATAACTTGACAATATATGGAAGAATGTATCTCTAGGCTTTTATTTAACTCCAATGGTTTATATATCTGCCTTTAGAACAGTACTACACTGTTTCAATTATTGTAGCTTTATATGGTTTGAAATCAGAAAATATACATCTTCTAGCTTTGTTTTTGCTTCGAGATTGTTTTGGGTATCTAGAGTCCATATTCCATATCAGGATAGATTTTTTTTCTGAAAAATAAATATATGATAGTTTCACCTAAAAAAAAGAAAAAAATATTCTCTGGTAAGAAAGAAAGCAAAAAGAAATATTGAAATGTTATCTTTAAGTTATCATAAGCTTGGTATCAGACAAATGAAACTGTTATGTGAGATTATCATTTTTAATTTTGGATAAATTGCCATAATACTAGATGTCAACCACTAAGCCAAGCATGGGAAGGAGGGATGGGGAGGGAATGGGGTGGGGATCAGGTGGGGGCTGACTGGGCGATGTATGCATGTATGTCTACAAAAGTTTTTTTGTATCCCACTATGATCTATGAATACAGTGCACCAATAAAAAATTAAAAAAGAAAAAAGGGTGATTTTGTATACATATTCTAGGAAGACCTCGGCTTCCTCCTCTCCAACATACACACAGCACTCATTTCCTCACTGCATCTGGAGTCTGCCCAAACAACACCTCAGTCTTGCCCTGACCACCATATCTAAAGTGGTACACCTGATTCTCTTTTTAGCCTAGATTCTTTTTCTTTATAGTATGGATTACTGCAACTTTCCATATTACATTTTTATTGATTCATAGTCTGCTCCACTGTCGGAATGTAGGTGCTCTGAGAACAGGGATGTCATCTGCTTGGTCACTGTTGTTTTCTTAGTACCAGGTTCTAGAACAATAATAGATGCCCAGATACTTTCTGAATCACTGAATGAAGATAAATATGCACATAGGCACATATGAATGCACACAAACATGTACTTACATATAGATAAAATACATACATACAAAGGGGAAAAATCTCAAAGCATGTGCCCCGATTGTTAATAGTGCTTGTCCTTGAATATTGGTGGAGAGAGAGGTGCATGGCTAGGAGGAAAGGGAAGAGGACCTTTTGCCTTTTATTTCATATACTTCTATCTTGTCTGAATAATTTGCAGTACAGATGAGTTATAGTATGATTAAAATTTTTAAATTTTCATATAATGACCAGGGTTTGTTGAATCTACATACTTTAAAAATATTTTTGGCCATAACATTTAGGTATCTCTAGTTTTCTTAACTAGACTGATCAACTGAAGATATTTTAATCGATTGTGATTTCAACCTCATTATTTTAGTAGGCAGTAGTTCTCAAACTTAAAGTGTACACAGATCATCTGCCCAGCTTTTTAAAAATATTGAATCCTGAGGTCTATCCCCCAGATATTTTAAAGAGGGGTTTGGTAGCAGGAATTTGCACCAAAAAAAAAAAAAAAATGACCCTAGGTGCTTCAGATTTCACCATTTGAGAAACTGGCTCAAGATAAAGTAGACTGAATCAACATTTATTTAATGCAGACCATTCATCTGCCAGGCAATTACGGGTTATAAATACTAGAGAAGTTTAATTAATTGGCTATTAGTGGAAGAATATTTCAGCTACCTGTATTTGCAATTAATTTGTAAGTGGTTAAGCACTAACAGTCTGAATAGAACAAAATACCTTGGAAGTAGGCCGGGCGTGGTGCCGCATGCTTGTAATCCCAGCATTTGGGAGGCTAAGACAGGAGGATCGAAATTTGTGGACAACCTCAGCTCCTTAGTGAGGCCCTTTGTAACTCAGTGAGACCCTGTTTCAAAATAAGCAATAAAAATTAGGGCTGGGGGTGACACTTGGAGGTCGAATGCCCCTGGGTTCCCTCCCTCGTACGGCAAAAAAACAAAAAACAAAAAACCCACACACCTTGGAAGTGAAAAGTTATGATGCTGCTTTGTGGTTCCATTTCTACGGATTTTTAACAACTACTATACTTGATGGAATGATTGCCTTCGGCCTCCACCTGTTTATGTGGGGATGGCCTGTGCATGGCATCTGAAAACGAAAGCCAGAGCCCACCCGACGGACCTGGAGACAGGCAGACTACCAGCAGGGAGAACTTGGTTCCAGTTCCCTCTGCCCCTTCACTGTAGGCTTCAGTTTTCTCCTTTATAAGCAGCTGGAATTGGCTTTAAGATCTCTTCTGGCTTTATCAATCTATTTTTCCAACATAAACCCACATAGACTTTTCCTTTGCATTACATATGGCATTTCTGACGTGGTGTTTCCATATATAATTGTGGCTGATGTGCTTTCAATAGCCTTTTAGATACACACACACATATGTACACACATGTTCACAAGGTTATAAGTCAAACCTATGTATTCAGCCCTTATTTTATAATAAAATACCCATGACAATAACAATTTCAAGAGTTTAAGTAAAAATTTGGGGATTACTAAGTAGAAAAAGTATAATACTGCTAAGTCACAGACTTAAAACAACAACAGCTGTAAACTGGTGATAAGAGGCTCTGACTTTTTTAGCTACTATTCTAAGATTGTGTCTGGGACATTTATCTTTTCTGCTATTATATTTTACCTATAAGCATTTTTTTCTAATAATAACTATTTTAATAACTAGAAAAATGAGAGAATATAAAAAAATAACCTTCCCAGGAATCCTAGAGGCTCCAGGTAAAATGAATTCCCAGTAAATGTATCACCACCCACGAAGATTTCAAAATAACATCTTGAGAACAAGGAGACACAATGGCTCATTTCATACATTTTTTCCCCTTTGCATTTCATTCTAGTCTAATCAGAGGGCTCAAACTGCCCTGCTGCCAGAACAATCCATATTCCATTTAGCGTGGCTGGTGATGGAGAGGAAGGATGTGAAAGAAATGGGATGCTTCAAGAGGACGACAAAGAACAAGATCACAAGGACAGGGACTGCTAATTAGCAACATGTTATAAATATGGGTAAATGCACTAGTCTTTCAACTCTCGAGCCCCGAAGTTCAGATCTGAGATGGAAGTGAAAATGTGTTTGTCAGAACCATGCTGGTCTCTTTTCTCAAAAGATGACGGACAACCGGGAGCCGAGGCTGAAGGCCGGAGCGGACACGGCTGCTGCAGTGGGTTTCCCTGCTTGGCAGCAGAGGCTGACTCTGACTATTGCCGCTCTCTCCTCCCGTGTCACGCACTGGTTTATACTCAGATCTCAAAATCTTAAAAACAATCTGTTCTTTTAGCAGAAGCACTTTCCCCCGTTCCTCCAAAACAATGCCTAGATTGTGAATCAGAAGCTGGGAACCCTCCTTACCAGTAGCTTTGTTGGCCCTGCCTGAAGCACTGAAGATTTTGTCCAAGTCAGAGGAATCCTACAGGACTGGATTATAAAACACCTCCAGGCAGGAGGAGTAAGACCCAGGGCCTTTTGGGATGCAGGATTCGATTGAAAGCCAGGATCCCTTGTTCTAAGACTGTCAGGGAGAACATCCCCCTGGCCACACAGGAGCCAGCCCTGTAGCTGTTGGAGATAACGACAGGATCCAGAGAATTCTCAGCCAGCAGGCGGAGGATAATGGCGAGGTATCAACAGGCCAAAGGAAAGAGAAGATGCAGAGTGTGCTGGCAAGAAGAGAGTTATTTTAACACTGTTTAAAAGAAAGAAAATACACACACACACACACACACACACACACACACACACACACACACACCCTGACTTTTTTTTGGCTACTCTAGTAAAATGGGAACACAGTGTTTTTAGTCTTCTCTTAAAAGCCTCTAGCTTGTCTCTTTCCTGCTCGATTTACAATGCTAAAAAGCAAAATCCCAGAAACCTATTTCTGTTTACTTAAGAAGGATAAAGTGTTACCCCTAAACAGAGGGGCCTTTTACAGAGGTTGGAAAACAAATGGTTTAAGAGCATTAAGATCTACATATCTCTCATGCCAGCACATTTAAAGTCATCAATCAAGCATAATCCTGAACATACGAGGTGCAAAAGTGCTAAAAAGGCCCCATTAAAATCCAAGCCTTTTCAGGTGTACCACCCAATACTGAGAATTATACACACAGCAGAGAGAGCTCTAGTTTATACACACAATACCATTAGGGACAATTTATCATGTCTTTAAAAGTGATATATAGTACATTGTGAAATTGCTTATTAACTCCAGAAATAACAAACCCAGCTTGTCCAAGTGCACTTGAACACCCATAACTGGAATTTGGAAAACTTAAGTTAGACCTATTCTTACTTGCAGAGCCTTACTTTCAGCTCATCTACCTCCTCATGCGTACTTCCAATTTTTTAATTCATATTCTTACACCAGCTTTAGAAACGACAGCTCTTTCGGCAAAAAGTTTCAAGACGGTTGCTACACCAAATGCTGGTAAGAACAGAGAAGATTACGAGAACAAATTAACTTTGGGTGAAAATCTAAGTGACAGGAATTGATCTTTCTGTCTTCCAAATCTCACTTTATTTTGGAACGGTTCAGTTTCCTTTAAAACTGCACTTATATTCCAATTTTCTTAGTCCATTACAAAGAAACATGTGACTATTTATAGTCCTGACCCTTCCACTTGCTTTCATTACACCTCTTTTTTAAGGTACTATTTAGTCTATAAATGTAAAATTTCATACATAAAAATAGCGCTGTTGGTCTGCATTAAGATTTACCAAAGCCAGAACTGTGAAAGCGAAGGGCAGAAGCGGCAAAGCCGAGCGCAGACCTGGCCGTCGTGGGTGTGCCTCTCGCCCATTAATGCCAAAACCTGTAAAAATAACTACGCTCTGAGGTCTCTTTCAGCAGCACGGAGCCCGGTTTCTAGTTTGACCTTTAAATATATTGTTTGGCTTACTGCATGTCGCTGGGATATTTTTCTGCTTACATTTGGATGGAGCAACCGTATGTTTCCCTATCAGTGGAGAGACGACCTGGAGATGGAAAACATCGGCTCTGCGTTTCTCAGCTGACCCGGCAGCACAACCAGGCCCAGGATCAGATGCAGTGCCCGGGTCTCTCTTGGCCGTGGCTCCTGAGGAATACTCACTGCAAAGGAGCATCGAGACACGATGGACCAAGAATCGTGGCCGATAACACACCCACCAAATGTGCCCTGTATTTAAGGAGCATGATGGCTGTATTGGTAACAAGTGTGTGCGAAATATAATGTATGATGCCAGGGGCTCTGGAGCGGTCGGGCCCCTGTGGAAGTGCGCGGGTCATGAAAGGTGCCGCCCTCACTTTTCCTAAGCATCTCTGGATTCCCCTATGTCCTGTTGCTAGCTTAAAATCCCCAGTTCAGAACTGACCCCCAACCAGAAGTCCTTGGAGTGCTCCCCAGCTGAAGCCAGTTCTCCCTCCTCTATGATCAAGAAGCGTGCACTGCTGCTGTGTCTGTGAGCCTAGCAACCAAGCTTACCATGGTCTCCACTGTGAGCCTAGCAACCAAGCTTACCATGGTCTCCACTACACTGTAAACCCTGGCAGTACAGATTACGTCTTTCCTCCTCATATCTCCATAGTCAGACTCTTGCCATAAACGAGAAATAAAATGCTTGTAAAATGCTTGTGGGATTCAAACAGCTTCAACAATCAGTAATGGTCATACTGCAAAGAGTCAGAGATTATAGTCCACTAATGAAATGCAAATTCTATTAAAGTCCAGTAATAATTAAGTGAAAGGAACAACATGCTCTGTTAATATTACATGAAGTTCCTTACCAGGCCTAAAACATAGTGTGCTTTTACCTATCGCAAAGATTTCTACACAGTTGCCAGAATTACTTTAGTGGAGAGTTTTAAAAGTCCTGGGAACACTTCCAGATTGTTGTCCAACAGTTTCAAAAGTAAAAATACAGCCCAGGGGGTCTAGACCTTCCCCAATCACCTGGACAGCTGCATTCTCTCCCAGAGTCCATTCAATTATGTCCTTCCCCAGGTGGAGTCTCCTCCTCTTTCACCTCTAATTTCCATCCACCCCACCTGATCCGTCCTGCTACTCGCAAGCTGGCAAACAAATCAGTTCCATTGTCAGGGGGGGGAAAAAGAGAGGGAGAAAGATCTCTGTACATTTTATCCCAAGCCCTGCTTACAAGAGAGGAAGTTAATTAAAGTCTCATCTAGCAGGCATTCTTCCCCCAGCTGTGTCTAGTCATGAGCAGAATGATGATTATGTGCATCTGGGCCACACATTAAAGAGAAAAACTCTGTAAAAATTAGGTATGGTTTGGGAATGAGAAGCAAGCATGGTCTGTATATTCTGCAGGAACAACAATAAAGAAGCACCAGGCCAGCCCTGGAGATGGGGGCCCTCAGGTGGAGGCAGCGCGTGGCTTAAGGAAGAGCAGTTGGAAAGTCAGGGCAGCTCCCAAAACATGGCCGTGAGATTCTTGAGCACAGGGCCCCACTTCCTCTATTACTGGAAAGCCCCCAGCTGTGGGGTTAGAAGACTGTTGTTATTATCACAGCTCTCCGCTTTCCATACACTTAGTCCCAGTAAGCCCCTTTCCAGCGCTTCTCCCCAAAGAACCATCCATCCACTCCAGACGCGATTGGCTCAGACCGTGCATATACTTATCCCTTCAATCATGGGAGTCAGGTGGAAAAAAACCTAGCTTAGTTTGACATGACATTACCAATATGACAATTTTCAGAACTCAGTGCACTGTATATATTAGTTATTAAAAAAACAAACTGTGTTTACTAATGACCCAGGATCTATCTCAGAGGATGGATTTACCTTCCCTTAGAGATTCCTCCACACACTGTCTTGTTATCTGACAGCTAATTAATACCTGGCTCTCTGTCACGGTGGGCTGAGTGGACGAGGCTTACTTGGGTAATTTTGGTGCACCTCCTCAACCCCATCCTTCCAGCCTTGCCGCCAGCCAAGCCGAGCTGCATCCCCATACACCCAGTGTGCTTCCCATCTCCTGGCTGGTCACCTTGCATGTCCTAAGAATGTCCAGTCAAGGAGACTTAAGAATGTGCACAGCGCATCTCTTCTGCCCAACACCCTCCTGAATCACAGCATGACTGTTCCTACCTTGACAGTGGTGTAAGGCTCGCCTCAAAACCATCTACTTTACTCTTCTGAGGACCCATCCTCTATTCTCTAGATCAAGATTTTTTTTTCTCTCCTTCCTAATAGTTGGTTGATATTGCCTTTTGTCATTTTCAACTTAAAAATGATATGGTAACTGTCCGAGATGCCTGAGTGCTGGGTCATTGTTTTCTCGTGATTTTTGGCTTGGTACCTGATAACAATGATGATGACAACTGACCTCATTTGACTTTCACCATGCCATACAGTGAATACAGATAAAACATCGAGGTTCAGAGAAGTTAAATTGCTCGGATCACGGCTGTTGGAAGAGTAAGGTTTTGTATATCTTTTGCTATGTTTGTCCCCAGGTAACATCTACAGTTGTAAATGGTGCCCTTTACTTGTTAATTTGTTTTGTTTTTAACTGTTATAAGGATTTTTGTAATTTTTTAAATCCCATTTCGTGTGTGTGTGTGTGTGTGTGTGTGTGTGTGTGTGTGTGTGTGTGTTACTAGGGATTGAACCAGAAGGGTTCCACCTCTGAGCTATACCTCCAGCCTTTTCCTCCCTCCCTCCCTCCCTCCCTTCCTGTCTTTTGTGTTACTGGGATTGAACCCAGGGGTGTTCTGCCTCTGAGGTACATCCCCAGCTCTATTTTATTTTTTATTTTGAAATAAGGTCTAAGTCTCAGGGGGCCTGGCTAATTAGCTGAGGTTGTCCAAAACCCTGTGATCCACTTGCCTCAGACTCCCAAGTACTGGGATTATGGATCATTTCTATTCTTTTAATAGTTACATCTGAAATTTTACCATGCATATGTAACAAAGTTTAAAGGTAATACATATCTTTATTCCTTGCCTGAATATTACAAGGCCCATAGAACATTTTAACTCCGATCACTCTCCTCCCAATGTCCAATGATAAGGCAAACTGAGGTTTAATTCTTTTATTTCAAATGACCTCTCCCCTCAAATTAGACATTATTATATTATTATTATTATTATTTCATTTATTTATTTTTATACTACTGGTGACTGAATTCAGGGCCTAATACATGGTAGGTAAGCCTGCAACTACTGAGCCCTAGTATTATTTTTCATCTAAATTATTTCTCAGCTAAATTAAAAATTATTTTTCATCTAAATTATTTCTCAGCTAAATTAAAAATGAAAATTATACATATATGTATATAACACGCACACTAAGGTGGCATTTAGATTCAGCAATGTTCTTGTTTAGTTTTCATTCTTGTATCTTAGATCTTCCTTATGGAGTAACTGTTTTTTTTTCTTTCTGAAGTATTTCTTTTAAAAGTTCCTTTGGTGAAAAATCTACGATGGTAATCTCTTAGTGTTTGTTTATCTAAAAATGTTATGTTGCTCTTGCTCTTGGAAGACATTCTGCTGAGAAGATAATTCTAGGCTGGTGTGGTTATTTTATCCTTAATTCTGAAAGACATTGTTCTACTCTCTTTTGTCTTCAATGCTTGTTGAGATGTCTACTTTCAACTAGTCAGTTATTGCTTAATTTATTGTTTGCTTTAAGGTAATGTGTCTTTTATCTCTGGCTGCTTTTATTTCTTATTGGCTTTGGTGTTCTGCAGTTTCAAAGCAATGTGTCTCGATGTGAAATTCTTTTTATTTGTTTTGCTTCTTCTGTGTTGTTTATCTGTGGACTTAATGCCTTTTTCTAGATTTGGGGAATTCTCAACTCTTCTTTTCAAATAGTGTTCCTCTAGTTTTACCTTCTGGAACTTCAAATTGATGCTTTTGGTCTTTTTGCTCTACCTTACATATCTCAACAACTCTTTCATATTCTCCATCTAATTTTCTCTCTGTACTAAATTCTATATAGTTTCTTGAGATAGATTTTCCAATTCAATGATTGCCTTTTGACTTTCTCTAATTTGCTTTTAAACCTATTCATCCAGATTTTAGTTTTTAAAAATTATGTATGATTCTCTACACTCAACTTAATAGTCAGATATTGCTTAATTATATAAAAATTCCTTTTTAATTTTCATATATGTTACATATATATTCCTATTTTGTATTCTATATTGAAAATAAGCATCTGAAAACCTAGGTAGGTAAAAATACGGCATTTGCTATTAGAGTTGACTCTTGTTTATGGCAATTATTTTTTCCAGGTTATGTTTGGCAAAATTTTTTATAGGCTCATATTCTGTGGGGAACCAGAGAACCTAATTTAGGGATGCTTTCTTCCAAGAAAGAATTTACTTTTGCTAAAACTCAGTAGACATGACTTACCAAAGACTGTTTAACCCCCTTCATTTGTATTAGTTAAGTAGAAGTTTCAAGGTCAGGCATCCGTGTGTGTGTGTGTGTGTGTGTGTGTGTGTGTGTGTGTGTGTGTTTTGTGCTCTCGCATGCGTGCATGCACTATTGTATCTTATGTTCTTAATTGCAGTGCTGGTAGTTGCATTTAGTCCCTAGACACCTTAGGCTTTCTTGTTCACATCTAGATCACTGCTTTCTTCTTTTTCTTGAGGAGTTCCCTTATTTTCTAGAAAAGCCTCCCAGGCATCAAACAACAGGTTTTGACTTATTTAATTTCCAGTTCTGTATAGGTTGAGACACCTCTTCCATCTCAACTAATATAGCTTTCATTTGTCTTGTTGATATAAAAGTTCTAAGGGTTGAATATTAAATAAAATTATTGCCTCTGACTTCCCTGTTATCTAGAGGCCTGATTTTTCTTTCATTTACATAATAACAGACTGTTAGATTGAAAAGATATTCAAGTGATTGTTTAGCACACTATTGGTATTTTGAGTAGGACAAATCCTTGTCCCATGGGACTGTCCTAAATGTTTCAAGACATTTAACATTCCTGGCCTCTATCTCCTAAAGTCAGGTAGCTGAAACAAGGAAAAATGTTATTCATTTCCAATAGTCTAGTAGGTTGAGAATGTTAAGTCTAATCCTCTCACTTTTCAGATGGGAAAGGTATGCCCTTAAGATAAGAGCAAACCCAGATATGCCCTGAAGAGGCTGCATACTATCTGGCCCCTCTCTGCCTCTGGGTGTATTCCACCATGTCAACCTACTCACTGAGGTCTAGGCACTGTCTTTCAGTTCCTTGGTGTGCCCGTCCTTCTGGTCATGGGGCCTTGGCTCTTTCTGCTTAAAGGACCATTCCCAGCTCCCACCATTCTCATTCCCATTCCCTCTGCCTACTGAACTTCCTCAACTTCTGGATCACATATCAGATGACATTTATTTAGGAACCTTTCCCTGACCACCAGACTAAGATCAAGATCTAACGTGTTACACACGTTAACAAACATCCCTCTGGACTTCTTGGAATCCACTTAACAAGGCTTACTATGGCTGCAAAGTCCATGAGGGGCAGGGCAGTTCACTACTGCATTTGTTACCTTTCCAACACCATGACCAAAATATCTGACAAGAACAACCTTGAGGAGGAAAGGTTTAGTCGGCTCACCATTTCAGAGCTCGGTCCGCAGCTGGTAGCCCGGCATGGCAGAGGCAGCCGGAAAGCAGAAATAGAAAAATGGCCAGGGATGGCACCATCCTCAAGGCTGTACATGCTCCCGGTGACCCACTCCTGCCTACAGTTACCACCCAGCAAATCTATCAATGGATCTCTCTACTAATTAGGGCATTCTGCATTGCCAACACATGAACTATTCTGGAGGAGATTCTTTATGCAAACCATAACAAACATGGACCCAACTATATCAAACAAGTGTCTGTCACATAATAGAGGCTGAGGGATATTTGTTAAATTAATAAAACTGAAAAGTTACTGATATGCGACTTATATTTGTAAGGTATGCATTTTGGGGGAAAAGTTAAAGACTCCCTCTACAGAGTCTGTCAGGACGTAGAGTGCAAGGGGAAGCTCCTTAGTCCGCAGAATCTCAGCCAAACTCTGCCCCTACTTAACTACGATGACAGTGGTTCTTGCAAATAATTTTTCATTCAAAATGTTCAATAATTTCATACTTAATGCTAATACGTATCTTCTAAAAATCCAATATCATGAACTGACACATTGTCTTATTGAAAATCCTTAGCCTATTGCCAATATAAATTTTGGATAATTATAGATTTTTAAGTTTTTCAGCTAGTCATTTCAATACTGATCCATTTGCTTCGTATTTCGGAAATCTGAATTCCATTATCTGTATACGCCATCCATTTCCTTGGATTGATCCACCGATATAATTCTATTTAAAACCCACTTACTCATGCTGGTGGTGTGCTTCTGGAAAAAAAAAGAAAAGAAAAAGAAAAAATACCCACATGCTTTCTATCCTCATTCTCATCTGTGAAACTAACCTTGCTTTCTGTTGAGAACTGTGTCTTTCCACAAACCTCACAGCATTTCAGTGCTGTGATTTCTTTCATTTTGTGCCTTGTAGTCAACAACTGACAACGATCTTTTGGGTTAAGCAAACTTTGCAAAATAAGCAGGCCTATACAATCACTATTCATCCTATGCCCAACAATTTCTATATCTACATGTCCAGTAAAGTACACAGGAGTCTTTTCAGGGGTTCAGTAGTTATTAGGATAAAGATAAGAATTTACCCTCAAAACGTTTTCTTTACTTCCTTTTACAAATTCCCTTTAAAAGATAATTTCTCATAAGAGACTAACTGGGCCAGCCAACTCCTTGGCAAGAGGAAGCCATGGGTGGTCTTTTTGTTTTTCCCATAAACTTCTGGTAAACCACAAAATAGCAAACCAAATATAAACTGGTGCTGTCTACACTTTTTTCCCCCTCAAATGTGGTATGGTTTCATTGTCCTCTTAAAAAAAGAAAACCACCACCTTACATGACAAGGGCGTGAGTCAGAGGTAGACTGTGAGGAGGAAAGTTCTCCGATATTTGATACTGCTGGGCGCCTGCTGTTTGCTGCTCTTAAAAGACCCAAAGGAAAACTCCTTCATCAGATTCAAGGCCCAGCTTGGCACAGGTACAAAATGTCATCCAGGGTTGCCTGTAATTCCTGCTTTAAATAACAAACTCAGGTGTTAACACATTTGGGCCTATATGAGCACATTTCCCTGAGTAGAGTCAGTATATTGGAACCTAAATGAGTTACTTCCTCTGAAACCTATTTCTCTTTGTAAAAAAGTTAAAATACCATGAACAGGTTTTCACCAAACAAAACATGGATTTCTGGAGAGAGTTGAATGAGAAAAATGGAAAGTATGTGTGGGGGGGAGAATAACAACAACAACAACAAAAAACGGTTAGCAGGAGGCTGTTGCGTTTCCCAAGCACAGTGTTATGAGCTTAATTGGGGCTGACGCATGACAGACTCGCATGTACAGTATCGCCTGGCTCCGACTGAAGCTGCTGACAGAGGGTAAATGGTGCGCGGCAGCGGGGCGAGCCCTGGCCTGGCGTGGCCGCGCAGGGCACGGAGCCTGTCAGGAGATAGCACGAGGGCTAATGAAGGGCAGCCCTTGTTTTTAAAATTCTTCTCACTTAGTTTTGGATCAGACTCTACACCATGAAGCCTTCTCAACCTTTTAGTGCTCAGTAAAGGATATGTGACACTTATTTAAAAATTAATGCATTCTAATCAATTTAAAGTTAGACAGTGAAGAGTCTGCATAAGAGAGGAGACAAAAAGAGAAAGAGGCAGAGGGAGGTGAGACAAAAAATTAAAAAGCCCAAGAGAGAATGAGCTCTGTGGAGATGCAAGAGGAAGGTGAAAGGCAGAAGAGGCATGGCCTAAGAGCACCTTAAGTGGTTTTAGACATTTTTTGGGAAAGAATTTTATAAACATAACCATACTAACATAAAAAGTCATGGGGGAACAAAGTATATTCTTTGTATATTCTCCCATGAGTATAAAATTCAAGGAATCTAAGTGTGAAGAGACAGATGCAAAAGGAAAATTTTAACGTTAAAAAAAAATACCACCACCTAATTAGCTGAGCATGGTGATATACAACTGTAATTTCAGTACTAGGGAGGCTGACACAGGAGGATTGTAGGTTCGAGGCCAGTCTCAGCAACATAGTGAGACTGTCAGAAACCTATTTCAAAGTAAAAATCTGTTTTAAGTAAAAAATAAAAAGGGCTGGAGTTGTAGCTCAGAGATATAACCTTGGGTGCAAACCTTAGTACCAAATAAATAAATAAAACCCCCACATAATTGAAACTTAAAAAAGACATCCTCCTTCCCCATGACAATTACGACTTCTATGTATTGCATTATTAAAACATCTCCTTATTCCTCTAGTGTGGGCGGTCATTCAACATAACTGAATATGTGTATTGTGTATGAGCTTTCATGGAAAGAAACTATATTTATTTGCTATTGTTTACTGTTGAATTAGTATTAATATTAAGAAAAATTGTCAGTTTTAAAAATAGCCATTATATATAAAAAAAACAAAGAAAATAATCTACTTCCTACCTTGCATACAAACTTGTGAAATATCCAGTTTAGATGTGAAATAAATGGCAAAAACTTAAAATTGGCTAAGTGCCCAAACACACAGGCATAAATATATATATACATATATACATATATACATATACATATACACATACACACACACACACACGTGTGTGTGTGTGTGTGTGTGTGTGTGTGTGTGTGTGTCTTGGAATTGAACTCCAAGGCTTGAAGCTACACCCTCACCCCTTTTTATTTTTTTAATGTCTGAAATAAGGTCTTACTAGGTTTCTGAGAGTCTCACTAAGTTGCTAAGGGTGGTCTCAAACCTGCGATCCTCCTGTCTTAGTTTACAAGTACAGAATCATAGGTGTGCACCACCATGCCCAACTATATATTACCTATTTTATTTCTCCCTATTGTCAATACAGAAAAATGCTTCACCAAAATATTTTATTTACATGTTTTAGTTACCTGAAAACCACACACATGAAATTCACATTTTAATGGTTATTACCTACCAAAGGCTTCTTCCAAAAGGTGTTTGTCATTTTATAAACTAGTGGAATGGAGGAAGAAATCACTCTGGCTTGAAATTATAAGAAGCTAAATTTATATTATGAAAACCACAGTTAAGTAAGACTAAATATTCTGTAGTCTCAGTTTCTGTTAATCTTAATTAAAACTGTGTTTCTCTTTCTCGACCTCAAGGCCAAATCTCTCTATGCCAAGATCAGATACCTGGCAGCAGAATGTGCAGGCAGCCTCATTTTTCAAGTTTATGATAAAATAGTTTTCCTATCTTAAAAGAATTTGAAAATCTATAGGTTTGTACCCATAGAAAAATAGCTCTTCAATAGTTACCTTTCTTTACACGTGGGCTTTTTATAAAGACTTCCATTTCTCAGGTTTTACAGTAAGTGTAATTTATTTATTTATATACATATATTTATTTATTTATTTACTTATTTATGCAGTACTGGGGAGGGAACCCGGGGCATTCTACCTCCAAGCTACACCCCCAGTCCTATTTTTTTTGTATTTATTTATTTATTTATTTATTCATTTATTTATTTATTTATTTTGGTGGTACTGGGAATGGAACCCTTCTACCTCCAGGCTATACTCCCAGACCTATTTTATATTTTATTTGGAAACAGGGTCTCTTAAGCCAGCGAGGCTGGTTTCGAACCTGTGCGATCACCCTGTCTCCGCCTCCCAAGCACAGGGATTACAAGCATGCACCACTACGCCCAGCTAGTTTTTATATATTTTGAAACAGGGTCTCATTGAATTGTAAAAGGCCTCACTAAGTAACTGAGGCGGACTGCGAACCACGATCCTCCCCATCTCAGCCTTCCAAATGCTGGGATTACAAGTGTGTGTCTCCATGCCAGGCTAACAACTCAGTTTTATTTCTACTTTTAGATATGGCTTTTAGATACCAAGATAATCAATTTAGATGACTGGCATTAAAAATTAAATGTTTTATAATGACATCATTCTGACTCCTTCCAACTTTCCACTGAATCTTATATCCATTCTTATAACATGTAGTCAGAAAGGTCATACACAAGTAGATTTCATACTGCTATACTTGTGTTTGCTATATGGATGAATCCTATCATGGCCCCACTTCGGTCCTACATTACCAGTGAAGCGGGTCGCTAACCTGCCAGGGAGCTTTCCAGGATCCACACACTGGAAGCATGGGCGGCCACGCAGAACCTCTAACCCTTTCCCAAGTTACTTACTTGCTCGAGAGCATGATCATGAGCAAAGCAGAACAATGGTAAAAGGGTGGAGACGATGAAGCTCAGCAGATACACAGCCCCTTCTGTTCTACCCATGTCTAACAAGACCAGAGAGCTTACTTTTTTTTTTTCCTTTGGTGCTACTGGGGTTCCTGGAAGCCCTTCTACTTCCAGGCTACACTCCCAGACCTATTTTTTATATTTTTATTTGGAAACCGGGTCTCTTAAGCCAGCATGGCTAGCTTTGGACCAGCACGATCCTCCTGTCTCCGCCTCCCAAGCGCGGGGATTACAAGCGTGCGCCACCACGCCCGGCCAGAGAGCTTGCTTTTAAGTCACCCCCACAACCCCTGGACTTGAGCCAAAGCTTGTAACATTACTCCATTATTGTTTCTTGTTGAAGATTAGTGTTTGTCGAAGTCATCATTCTGGAACAGCTCCCATTACAAATGGCTTGGATTAAAAACGGTTCTAGGTCTCTTGACAGGTTGCATAAGGCCATTTAGGAGGCAGGTGGAATTAGTCCTATTAAGAAAATAGCAAAACCAGCCTGACAATACCTGACTTTTCATGTTACGTGACTTTTCATGTTACGTGTTGGATAGTCCAGATAGTCTAGAGCTATCTTAAGTTTAGAAGAGAAACGTTCCTAAATAGGCATTGATGTCACAAGTGCTGTGTGATAAACTTTGAAAGCGAAATGAAAGAAATGTACAGAAATTTATTTTTCCCTTTGATTGAAATGACTTCATTCGTTGTGTGATAAAATGAGAGTCAATCATTTAAAAGATATTTGGGTAATGAGACTGGATGACTTCAAAGATCCTCCCCCAGATCAAGCATCCTTTGACTCTGCCACATTTCCTTGGGAAATGCTTCTGAGAGGAAATGACATTGCGAGGCTCAGAAGATTATTGATTCAGGAAGCTTTACCTAGAGTAGCACCAGCGAGTGACTGGCCCCTTCAAAGCTCTAGAGACGCTACCAGGGCTGCCCAAGTTTTCCAGAGACTTGGCCATAGCATGGTCCTAAATGGATGATCTCGGGGGAAAAAAAGAATCACTAGAAAAGTAAGTGCTTTTCAGGATTCTCTGAGAACAATGGAGATTATTTTAATCAGCATAAGACCAGTTAAATGCACCTCATCTAAAACTGACTCTACATTCTCCAGTAAGTGTTTAGTCTGGCAGCTCCCAAGGCTCTACATTTTCGTGGATCGCTACACCAAGCGATGAATGCCAATTAAAAATCTACAGGAGTGAAAATGCATCCTGATCGTTTAACACCAGTATTGAGCAATATAGAAAGAGTAGAGTAAGAAGTGTTAAAGATTTTATTTTCCTGACCAAGAAAGGTCAGATATAGTGTATCCGAATGCTGCATCTTAAGAAAATCATCATTTTAAATGCTGAAATTCCAGTGAATAGAATAGTTTTCAAATATTAAAATCTCCGTGGTAGGCTCTGACCTCAGAATAACAAGAAAATGGCAGGCGCTTATTTTTCCACATATAAAAATGACACTTATTGTAAGGTCATTATATAAAAGGTCCATTTCCCTTTCATAAAAATAAATAATTATACCACTGATTCAATATATTTGCCAACATGTCTACATGTGGTTTAAGTGGTTATTTCAATGACCTAAATATAGAAGAGAACTAATACCTATAAACTTAAAAACTGTGGTCCAAGTGGCCCATAGCCCTTGTGTATCATTTTTTTCTTGGCAAATCATTCACTTAGCCTCCTCTAGAGCCCCATAAGTGTTCTATATTTATACATGTAGTTTTCTGATCACATCAAGAGGACTGGGCATACTTTGTTTTAAAAATTAAACAGCGGTGATGTGTATGTCTATTAAAAGATATACTGTATAATATTATATATACATATATGTTTGCTACAAAATGGGAAAGTCTTATCCAATTCTGTTAAAAGGATGCCTCCTTTAAGACATTCTAAAAGGTGTTAAAGTGAGAACTTTGGGGTCAGGTGGTAGAGTGCTTTTCTAGCAGGTACAAGGCCCCACGCTCAATGCCGAGCATCATGGGGCAGCAGGGGAGGGGAGTAAAACTTTCAAAGGAGGGAGCTGTAAGGTAGGCATCTGCATTAAAGAGAGGGTTTACTGTAGAGCTCTGCGGTGGCCAGCCCGGTGGATGGTCTCCAATGACTCCCACCCCAAGGAATTCACATCCTCCTGTAGTTCCCACCCACATCATATCAGGTTGGTCTGTGTAATCAAAATAACACCCGAGAAGTAATGCTCTGTCTAGAAACAGCCTGGCATACAGGAATATGCCCAAAGAGTTCCACAAGGAAGAGTTGATGCACAGAACCAGACTAAAGGCTGGGAGCAAAGTAACTGGCAATTTCTGAGTACAAAGGAGTTTCAAATGATAAAACTTCCGAAGAACACTCAAAGGCCTAACTAGGATCTGTGGGCAGGTAAACACATACACACTTGTCAACTTTTTTACTCACAATACTAGATTTTCTCTTCACATGCCCCTTCAAACTGACCACGTCAGTAGTTGTCGGCCAACTAGTACATGTGCAATGATGTTAGCTACCAACATGCTCTCTAAAGAAAGGGTTTGTAATGAAACAAACCAGGGAGCACTGCCCTAGTCCTATCTTTGTCGGAATTTGAGAAAAAATATGGAGGATACTGTTAATGATGTCCACAGTGTTGTATAGCGTTCCTATTGCGAAGGCCCACAAGAAGAATGATGCGCAAAACCTGGGGCCCAGGAGAGCCGTGCTTTCCAAACCAGTTGATATCCGTCAACTGCTTTGGGACTAATAAGAGATCAGATTTTCCTTCTTGCCAACAGAAGTTCAGTGGTAAATTTATATGCCACTTTCAATTAACAAATAGGGCTTGGAGAACGCATTTCTAACTGTAGTTTCTATTTTTCTCTTTGCTCTGATTTTCTGATATACTTCCTTGAATCCTAATGCATCTGAGATTCTTTTTAGAAATAAGAAAGCAAAGACAGAAAGAGAGGAAACATGGAAAGTACGTTAGAGAAAGGAGGAAGCAGAATGGGACAGAAGGGCAACGCCAGAGCGCCAATCACAGGGCAAATGCTCATCAGCTTCGCTTGTGTTCAGTGTTGTTCTAAGGTCCCACGTACGGCCCTTCAAGCGCATCTTCTGAACAACTCATGAAATTGTTGCGAGCCCCATTTTATAAGTGAGGGTAATGAGGCATAAAGAGGTTGGACGACTTACCTAAATCACACAGCAAGTGTAGGAGGCAGTTCTGGGATTCAAACCCATAGCATCCACCAGCCAAATTAACTGAGAGCGGCCATCCTAAATGACGGTGCCCTGGGTTGCAGGGAGAGCGTTCAGAGCCGACTGCGAGCCAGGCTGACTTCACTACAGTGGCTCTTGCAGGACGAGCTCCTGAAGGCTTTGTGATTCCTGGGTGTTGTCATCTACCAACACTAACTGCTTCTCTCCTTCACAGGTACCTGGATACACAGCAATGATGTGTGTGCCTGAGTGGGGTGGAGGATGGAGGATGTGTGTGCCTGAGTGGGGTGGAGGATGGAGGACGAAGTAGGAGGCAGAGGGTTGTGAGCTGCTCTGAAGATGCAGTGCCCCTTTGACTGCCCACAGAATCTGTGAGCATTTCATGTAAGGGGAAGGGATGCTTGAAATTCCCATGACAAGTTTGGGCTACAAAGTGTGAAGAAGTCAGTTGTCAATAAAACCGTATTTAGTTGCTATGGAGGAAAATATCTTAATGAGAAACGTCTTTTTATTTATTTATTTTTTGGGGGGTGGTACAGGGAATTGAACCCAGGGGCATTCTACCTCCGAGCTACAGCCCCAGACCCATTTTTTTTTTTTCTTTATTTTGAAACAGGGTCTCACTAAGTTGCAGAGAGCCTCACTAAGTAGTTGAGGCTGGCCTCAAACCTCCGATTCTCCTATCTTAGCCTCTCAAGTACTGGGATTACAAACGTTCACCACCATGCCCGGCGAGAAAAATCTTGACAATGAGGAAAAGCACCATTTTTACTGACACGGTTAAAACCAAACAAGTTATAAAACAAAATAAGATTAAGCGATAACTTATAGCTAAAAAATCTTGGAATGAATATCATTGGAAGATTAACTAAGACCCTCTATACCTCTGGTTTGTATCAACAACCAAGAACAGACTCACCCTTAGGATCAAAAGGAGTTCTACAGAACAAGGGTCTCTCGAAGCCTTTGTGATATAGGAAATGGGCTCTTAATTTCATTAAATTGTCAACCAACTCCCCGTTATTCAGTATCCAAATTAATTTTGTCCTAGTCTGTTTGCAATTAAGTGTCACAAGGTCCAAATCAGCTTCAACAAGTCATTTTCCCACCTGATGTGGCTAGGTCACAAAGCCAGCGCAGCACAGAACTTAGAGAAAATATCTCATAATTAATTAGCAGGAGCCTAAAGAGAATACATTTCATCAGGCTCCATGATTTATTTAATGAATGAAAAATAAAAAACTGTCAACAATAAATATTCCCCCCTAAATAACTATTTAGTTGACATAAAGCATGTTTTTATCAGGTAATAGGTTTGAAAAAAAATTAAGCAGCAAATTTACTTAGCAACTTGGACAATACCGTCAAGTATTCTCTCTGACCAAATGATTTAAAAAAAAAATTGATCCTTGGTATGTTTCCCTATGTAAGGGTCCTTCTCTAAGGCCAGGTCTATCATGAAAATCACTCAAATAAGTGTCTAGCAAATTAACATAAATACTGATGTGAACTAGCTTAAACTCTGCTATTTTACTGCCTGACATTTTGACCAGTTTCCCACACCTGCATCTCTTATAAACACGTTAGTAGCTACTACGTAAAGGCTCTTAGTTCTGAGTCCATCGGAATGTCTTATGTATCCATTAGTGCCAGCATTTCTCTATTGAAAAACATCAGTTTCGCATTTACTTGAGGCATTTCAGAATTTATTATTGAAAGCCATCAAAACTATTTAAGGGATAAAAGGGCTGAGATGAACACCGAAAGATTAAATATCAGTCTGGGAGAAAGCTTTGAGAAGTGTCCATCTTCCTTAATTTTTTAAATTATTATTTATTATTTAAACCCTGTTTGGCTTTAGTTCAATTTTGTCAAACCTTTGAATATCAGCTGCTCATTTTCAGAAATACCCAGGGCACACCCCTTGCCATTTGTGGACCTGTTTAGACAAAATAGTTGAGGAAAAAAATCCATGCAATGAACATTAAGTCCCAGGTACTGGACAAGGTTGAGTCAAAGGATAAGGTAGGTCTTATTTGTCCTTTGACTCAGCCTAATCATTTATGCTAGGATTATGTTTAACTGGGAAAGGACTATGTTAGAAACTAAAGAGTTAATTTTTACTCTTGATATTTATTGTTCATGCTCACTTCAGAAATGTTCACGTTAAAAAGTGCCTTTTGCCCGGGCGTGGTGGCGCACGCTCGTCATCCCCGCGCTCGGGAGGCGGAGACAGGAGGATCGCACAGGTTCTGAGCCAACCGCGCTGGCTTAAGAGACCCTGTTTCCAAAAATAAAAATAGGTCTGGGAGTATAACCTGGAGGTAGAAGGGCTTCCAGGAACCCCGGTACCACCAATGATAATGATGATGATGATGATGATGATAAAAATAAATTTTAAAAGTGCATTTTAACTGGGCTTGGTGGGCACATGCCTATAATCCAATACTCAGAGGCTGAGACAGGAGGGTTGCAAGTTCAAGGCTAGCCTCAGCAACTTAATGAGATCTCGTTTCAAAATGATAAATAAAAAGGGCTGGTGATGCAGCTACCAGGGTTCAACAGTTTAGTCCCCAGTAAACACACACGTGCGCGCACATACACACACACACACACACACACACACACACACACACACACGTGCACATGCATGCGCACATCATTTTATTTGGAGTGACTGTCATAAGAGACACTTAAGCCTATTCTCTCTCTCTCTTTTTATTTATATTTTTAGTTCTCATTCGTAATAGACTTTAACCCCAGCACTCAGAAGAATATGCCCAGATATTTATACATTTTCTTTCTTCCTCTCTCCTTCCTTCCTTCTTCCTTCTTTCTTTCCCTCCCTCCCTCCCTCCCTCCCTCCCTTTATTTTGTACTAGGGATTGAACCTAGAGGCATTCTACCTCTGAGCTACACCTCTAGCTCTATTTTTTATTTTTTATCTTGAAACAGGTTTCACTATGTTGCAAAGGGCCTTGCTAAGTAAGCTAAAGCTGGCCACCAACCTGTGATCCTCCTGTCTTAGCCTCTCAAGACTGGGATTACAGACTCGAACCATCACACAGGGCTACACGTTTCCTTAAGAATTTATGGAAATACATTGTCTTCATTTGTATTTGGATAGTTTCCAGGCCAGGGAAGGACTCTAGTTGTGGTTACTTCTCTCTTAAAATCTAAATCTGATTTCACATGTGTTTATTCAATTCTCCAAAGTCCTTCAAAAGGATAAAATGTGGACCATGTTCATTAACTGATTGTGATATCTCAGAGCACATGCCACTTCTCTTTTCTTTCCTAACAATCTTTGGTACACAGAACACTTGTTTCACGATGGACTTAGTTGAATTCTATTGCTAATCTGTTTAAAGGTCAAGGGTTATGCTGGTCAGTCAAGCTCAAGCGGGAGCATGGAATAACTAATAAAAGATTGTACACCATAGAAATAGTAAATAGTGCCCACTATTTACTATGGAGCCTTTAGTTGGGAGCAAATAAAGCAGATACATTTAAAAAGTTCTCCCATAGGTATACATGTTTAAGTTTTTTTTTTTTAAAAATACAGTAGATTATTTAGAGTCCAAATTTTAGTTCAGAATCTTCTGAATATTAGCAAAATTATTTATGCATAGCAGACATGCCAGCTGGTTTTCCTGGGCTTCAATGTTTACTGTCATTGGGGCACTATTGACTCTGGTTTCTCTTTGGTCAATATTTTCCTTTAGAAGAGCACCTTGGCCTGTTTTGCCTCTGTACCTTTGTCTAAGCAGTTGCCTTCACCCAGAACGCCTTTTCCTTAAGTTCCACATATCTAAATCCTACTCACTGTCCAAAACAGGCTGAACTTCATCCCCAGCTGTCCACCAAAGGCTTCCCTAGCTCTTGCCACTGGATATGAGTGGCTTCTTTGAATCCCTAGAGCACTCTTTCTGCAAAAGGATTACAGCAGTCAGTCTACTACCAGGCCTACTTGTCAGCCCAACAGTCATTGACTTTCATCTCCTTTGTTAGATTATAAATGTCTTGAGGGCAAGCAGAGGATTGTGCTTCACATATTTTTGCATTTCCAGAAGCTTTAGCATGAGAAGTTGCACATGGCAGTTGGAATATTTGCAAGGTCTATCAGTGCTGCATGAAACATCAATTTTAAAACATTTGTAGGACTGATTCATTGACTCATTCATTCATTTATGATTTTTTTAACATTCACTTTTCTCCAGGCACTATTTTAGGAGCTAGAGACATCACAGAGAACAAAATAAACCAGATTGTATGGGTTTTTCATTGGACAATAAATAAATAAGTGGAGAATGAAAAGGTACCATTTTTATTTTTTTATTTATTTTTGTGGTACTGGGGTGGAACCCAGGGGCTTTTCTACCTCCGGGCTATACTCCCAGACCTATTTTATACTTTATTTGGAAACAGGGTCTCACTAAGTTGCTGAGAGCCCCACTAAGTAGCTGAGGCTGGCTTCGAACCTGTACGATCCTCCTGTCTCAGCCTCCCAAGCACTGGGATTACAAGCGTGTGCCATTACGCTCAGTGAAAAGGTACCATTTTAGGCAGGTAGTCAGGAAAGAGCTTTCTGAGGATCCTACAACTGAGTGATCAGGTGAGCTATGTGCCCATCTGGGAAAAGAGCTTCTGACAGAGATATTCTGACAGGGATATTGGGGCAAAATTGCATTGGGCATGTCAGGAAAACAGGTAGAAAAGAGTGGTGAGAATTACGGTGGGAGGAATAAGTGGCCAGATAATGGAAAGGTTTGGGGACTACAGTAAAGACTGGATTTTAAGCTGTGATGAGAAGTCATTGGACAGTTATGAGTAGAGGGCAATTTAGAGGAATCATGTTTTCAGAGCATCACTTTGGCTACTAGTAAGGATAAACAGAACTGTCTTGGGGGCACTTGTAGACAAGGTAGCAATTAAGAGGCTGGTCCAGCTCCCAGGATAAAGGACCAGAGTTGTAACAGTGATGGTGGAGGGCAGTGATCCCGTTTGCACATCTTCTCAAGGGGGATCCTCTAGGATATGCTGATAGATTGGATGCTTAAAAATTCAAGATGAGCCGGGCGTGGTGGTGCATGCTTGTAATTTTAAAATAAAGCTTGTATTTTAAAAATAAGGTTGCTTTAACATCTTGCCTAACACATCAACAGTGACCCTAATCTCAGGAGCACAAATAAGCATTCATACTTTCTGCCCCAAATTTTAACCATAAAAAGAAAAAAGACAGGCGTGGTGTAATTACACTTGTAATTACGCTTGTAATCCCCACGCTTGTGAGGTGGAGACAGGAGGATCGTGCAGGTTCAAAGCCAGCGGCGCTGGCTTAAGAGACCCTGTTTCCAAATACAAAGTATAAAATGGGCCTGGGAGTATAGCTCGGAGGTAGAAGGGTTTCCAGGAACCTGAGTACCAAAAAAAAAATAAATAAATAAATAAAAAAAAGAAAGAAAAAAATTTATCCTACCATGATTTTTTTCAGGAAATGGTCATGTGAGGGAAGATAAATGATTAAGTTACATATAATCTCTGCCACTGAAGGGTAGATTACACGTCTGTGATTTCTTCTGGAAATTCCAAAATACAGTCAAGTTTTCCTATGCAAGAAAAAATGGCTATGTAGTTCCCCACTACATAGCCATTTGTTTTGGTCCCTTTGTCCCTACTTCTGTTATACTATACAAAAATTTTTAAATAATAAAAAAATTTTATGTTATTCTGATAAGTTTTGTTCTGCAGACTCTGCATAAAAGGGAACCCAATACAGGTACCCATTCAATATGGGTCGTATGTACCTGTGGTAAGAGGAAGAGCAAGGGAGCCTGGTAAATCATCATCTGTTCCCCTGCAGTAATATAATTATCTAGTCCTGCCCAACTCTCCAACTCTCCTGTGATTATTGAGGTTGTCAATATCATCATCATCATCATCATCATCATCATCATCATCATCATCATGAGAAGGTTTGGAGACTGCCTGTCCCAACAGCAACCATGATACAATCCCAATACAATGAGTTTCAGGAAGCAAACAAAAGATGCAGAGAGGATAGAGCGAGTTTTTTTCCCCCCAATACTGGGGATGGAACCTAGGGGGGCATTCTATATCCAAACTTACCCCCAGCCTATTTTTTATTTCTTCATTTTGAAATAAGGTCTCACCAAGTTGTAGAAGCCCTCACTAAGTAGCTGAGGCTGCCACGAACTGCGATCCTCCCTGTCTCAGCCTCCCAAATGCTGGGATTTACAAGTATGTGCCACCTCATCTGGCTTAGAGCAAAATTTCAAAGAAAGGCTGGATGGTGACACTGCTTCCTTGCTGGTCTTACCTTCAGCTTCTCTGTGTTGATTGCTTCTTTAATTTCTTTGCTATATTTCTTTTTGAAACACGGCATATGGGTTTCCCATTGCTATTATAACAAAGTTCCACAAATTTAACAGCTGAAAACAACAACAATTTATTTATTTATTTATCTATCTATTTATTTATTGGTGGTACTGGGGTTCCTGAAACCCTTCTACCTCTGGGCTACACTCCCAGACTATCTATCTATCTATCTATCTATCTATCTATTTTTTTTTTAACAGGGTCTCTTAAGCTAGCGCGGCTGGCTTTGAACCTGCGTGATCCTCCTGTCTCCGCCTCCCAAGCGCGGGGATTACAAGCATGTGCTAATATGCTCGGCAACAAAAATTTATTCACACTATGATTTTGGAGGTCAACAGTCTGAGATGGGTCTCAAGGGGTTACGATCAAGTTGTTGGACATCTGCATTCCTTCTCATGGTTCCACAAAATAATCTGTTTCCTTACCCTTTCTGTGTCCAGAAGTTGCTCACATTCCTTGGCTCTGGGCCCCCTCTCATTCCTCAAAATAAGAGCACAGTATCTTCAAGTCCTTTTCTCTGTCTGATCTCTATTTCCACTGTCACCTCTCCTCTGACTCTGACACTCTTGCCTTTCTTGTATAAGGAGCCACAATTATGATTACATTAGGACCACCCAGATAATCTCCCACCCAAGGTCATTAATCAACAAAATATTTTTTTCCATGTAAGCTAAAATATGCACAGGTTCCAAGGATTAGGAAGTAGACATCTTTGAGGGAGAAACCCATTCTTCTACGGGTGACACAGCTTTTTGACATTTCATTCTCTGCTGTGGTTTGTGACATGGTGGTCAATGTCTAGGGCTCTGTGGGGTCTGACAGCACTGGACCTGTTTCATTATACACCAGCTCTGTGCCCTTGGACAGTTTTTTTCTTAAAATTTTCTAAGCCATAGTTTCTGTTTCTAGAAAATGAAGATAATGATACCATCTACTTTATAGATAATGAATACAAAACACGTAGCATAATTTGTTTAAAAATATTTACTGGGCTTTCTTCTATGTACCTGGTCTTGTGCTGGAATATTATTCTTTTGAGCACAGCAGGTCTCTGATGCTGCAGGCTTTCCTTATTGGCTGTCTCCTCATTTGGCATTCATCATATACCGCTTCGTCCTAATAGTTAACGTCTCACATATCTATGCCCTAACTATACTCTACTAGAAGATTCGAGAAATCTTCCATGGTCCCACCTGTACTTAAAAATAAGTAAAAGCAAGTCAGTCCAATCTGCCTGCACCCTATATACCCAACTCCACAGAAAGGTATAGCCTAGTGTCCGTTTCCTCTGCCTTAAAATGCTGTGCTCAGCCAGGCCCTTCCCTGTGGCTGGCTCCCTACCTCACTCCAACCCCCAGGTCCTGCATCCTCCACTGCCAGCTGCTTCTCGTTTCAGGCCTTTTGGCTCACGTGGACGTTTCAGCCTCGGCCCCTTACTTCTTTCACTTTTGCTTCTCAGGGAAGTTTCTGGATTATGACTCTTGCTCTGGGTCCAGACTCTCAAAACACAGTCAACAGTGCCTGGTATGTTTCCAAGCAATGGTTGACTAGAAGGCTGAATGAGGGAAGGAACAGGGCAGAATCTCACTGCAATCTGGCTTCTTGTTATTATTAAATCAGACACAGTGTAGATGGAATCCTACCTCTCAAAAAGAGACTCGCACCACAGAAGCAAAGTCTAAAAAAACTGGATAAGCCCAATTCACATACAAATAGATAGCAGATCTTTCTTTATGTGCCAGCATTACCAAGGGGCTCTACGATATAGAAAATCGATCACGAGTCCCAGAAATTTAAAAGAAAGAGATTTTTTTTTTTTACCTGACACCTAATGGTGCCAACAATAATACAAAATCAGCTTTTAGAAATTGTTCCTCCCTTGTTCCCCATGATTTGGGTCTTTGATGCATGCTACATTATAAGCTATCAAAGCCAGGCAGTACATCCACGGTAGGGACTCCTCTAATGAAGGAAACATTAAAAGGTTAGGCTTTCCCCCCATTACTTTTGTCTTCTTTGCAAATGGTTTTAAAGGTCATTTTAAAAATAGCCCACACGGCTACACAGGCCTCTAAATATTTAAATAACACAATGCAGTTTATTTTTACATAGTGTTCTAAATGCACATTGCAAAATGCTTCACAGAAATGTCAGTCAAAGGCTCAAAAGAATAGAAAGATACATTTGAAGACTAAAAGGAGGAAAACAATGGTGCAGAAGGGAAGGAGGCGGCCTTTAAACACACGGTCCAGAAACTTTCGGTCTGAGTGACAGTGTGTAACCACAGAACTAGATAATCCGAGAACTTGGAGGGAAGACTGCTTCAAACCCAGGTACTGGAATCTGAAGAAGGAAAGGGCGCAGAAATGGTCCTGGACCTTTAAGTACTGGTCTGATACTGTTACTTTGAAAAATGAACAAACAAACCCACAACCCAAACCAAACAAATAAACAAACAAACAAAAAAATGGGGCCAGAAAAAAACCACTTTTTCTTTTTCTGAGCATTTACTAAGTACTGGGTCCTAGGCTCACTACTTCCTATGATACCTCATTTAACCCTCACAGGTCATATTTTACTTCTAATACAGCCCTAATGAGGTTCAATAAGTTCACATGGTAGGAGTTAGGAGCAGTCCAGATCTCTCAGATCTATCTAATTCTCAAACCTCCAGTTCAAAGAATGAGAACCAAACAACTCAGTAAGTAAAATATAAAACCACAGTGGACTTTTAACTAAAACAGGAGTTTGTTTCTGGTCTTTCTTATGGTGGAAGGTTTTTCTGAGCATAAATCTAAAGGGAACAATGATAAGAAAGTTTTAATCACATTACATTGAAAATTTTAATACTTCAAGATCAGAAGAAAAAGCCTATTGACAAAACTGAAGGAAGTATGCCATAGTCTGACGTGCAAAGGGTTACTCAGAAAAGAGCTCTTCCAAAAATCAGAAGAAAATAAAAACATGTCAACAGAAAAAAAGAACTTTCAAAGAAATGTATAAGCAAAAGAATCATAACAATATATAGAAGAGAAGGTATCAGCATTGTTTAGGATAGAGAAATAGAGTAAAAACCCAAATCACACTTTCTGTTCAGTGTGAATAAAGATTCAGGCAAAAGGAAATTAAGTTATAGCTTTTTTGAGGACAATGTGGCATATCAAAAAAAATATTGAAAATATTCATGCTCTTTGGTTCAGCAATTCTCCTTTCAGGGAGTTATCATTAAGAGATAACCAGGAATTTATGCAAAGACTTACGAACAAGTATCTGCACCACAACATTAGAACAGTTTAAAAAATTAGAAACAAAAACTTTATTCTTTATTTTGAAGCAGGGTCTCACTGACTTGCAGAGGGCCTCACTAAGTAGCTGAGGCTGTCTGCAAACCTTGATCCTCCTGTCTCAGCCTCCCAAATACTGGGATTACAAGAGTGTGCCACCATGTCTGGCTCAAGAAGCAAAATGTTTAATAATGGTCACTAAAATAGGTAAATTAATAAGAAATTTGATTAAATCAATTTACGGTACATTCACAGATGGAATTTTAGACAGCCATCGCCTTTTTTTTTGAAATAGAGTTTTTGATGATATGGGAAGGCATTTATATTATATTAATTTTTAAATCAGTCTTTAAAAAAGAATATGCATGTCAGGGGTTACTAACTCAGATGCTTACAAAGGATGATAAAAAACGGGTGGTGTGACATGAACAGATATAAAAGCAGACACCACATGTCTTATAGCAAATGTGTCTATACATCTAGCAGCCTGGGGCCCCTGGTATTTACTAAACATGTTTAGAGTGGTTGGTGAAATTATAAGTAACTTCTATTTTTTTTTTCTGTGTTCTTTTCCTTTTCCCTAAATTTACCATGTTAAAAAAAAACCTGTGTTTTATAATCAGAAAAAAAATATAAGATGGTAAAAAAAAAATAGGCAATCAGTCTGCACTGAGATAAAACCATTGACCTCACACCCAGAAGAGGTTCTTTCCAACCTATTTGTCAAGTTCTCTCTGCAGAAGGGGATTCACTGAGTCTCTCCACAGCCCTGCCTCTCTCTTGACCACTAATTGTGAAAACATACTACAAATGCTAAAGTCGTGGTCCTCAGTCTTCACTGGCATCAGAGGTAGCTGGGAAGCTTTAAAAAATATTGATGCCTACACCCATCCTTGCAGATTTTGATTCAATAGTATTGAGATGAGGCCCAACCATTAATCCTTTTTTTTTTTTTTTTTTTTGGTACTGAATGTTGAACACAGAGGCATTCTGCTTCCAAACTACACTCCCAGCCATATTTCTAAAAATTTAAAACAGGGTCTCACTAAGTTCCTCAAGGATGCTGCTAAATTGCTGAGGTTGGCCGGGCGTGGTGGTGCACGCTTGTAATCCCTGTGCTTGGGAGGCAGAGACAGGAGGATTGCGCTGGTTCGGAGCCAGCCTCGCTGGCTTAAGAGACTCTGTTTCCAAATAAAAAAGTTAAAAAAAAATAGGTCTGGGAGTGTAGCCCGTGGGAGTATATCCCAGAGGTAGAAGGGCTTCCAGGAACCCCAGGACCACCCAAAAAAATAAATAAATAAATAAATTGCTGAGGCTGGCCTCAAACTTTCAACCCTGCTGTCTCAGCCACTCAAGGACTGGGATTACGGGCATGTGCCACCACGCCCAATGCACTGCTCACTTTTAAAAGCTCCTTGACTAACTGATGTGAAGCAAGGGTTGAAATCTACTGGTTTAACTTAAACTCTTCAGAGTGCAGCCTCATTTCACCTCTCAGTGTATCTTTTAGGAAGACGGGAGCGAAGATAATCTTTGCTTTCAGACTACGATGCCTGCTTATACTTCTCATGTCTATTGGAAAGCACTACTGTGCATTCTCTCCTTTAAACCAAATAATCTGAATTGTTATTGTCCTACAGATATCAAATAGTCCTTCAGTCGATAAATTCTCTTAAGTATTCTCCTTCACAGCACAACACGCCTTTCCTTTATGACTCTTGACACGAGTCTAATTTTTGATTTATTTGAGGGATTTCTTAACATCGTCCCTTCCTTCAGTGAACTGTTAAGATCCATTAGGGTAAGGGTAATAAATGATTTTATTGCCATATATTTCATAATTTTTATTGCATAAATGTATATGAGTACCATGTCTAATCATTTTTAGATTCTCTGATGATGACATTCAGAGCGCACATTTTTAGAATCTAGCACTTTCTGTGGGGAAAATACTATTTTCAAATACTACCTGGAGCCAGGTGTGGTGGTGCATTCCTGTGATCTTGGTACTTGGGAGGTTGAGACAGGAAAACTGCAGGTTCAAGGCCAGCCTCAGAAGCTCTCAGCAACCTAGCAAGACCCTGTTTTAAAGCAGAAAATAAAAAATGGGCAGGGGGGGTAGCTTGGAGGCAGACTGTGCCTGGGTTCAATCCCTAACACCCAAACAAACAAACAAACAAACAAACACAAAATACAATGTGGATGCAAACCAAAACACTGACAGACCTCCTGTGTTGTGTTGTGTTGTGTTGTGTGGTGAGAAGGAAGAGACGAAAGCAAATAGGTAACCGGAGAAGGCAGCCTAATGCAGTGCCGCTCGCAGGACCAACAGATGAGGGAGAGGTTTGCATAGAAGACGCTATGTAAAAAATGCCATTGGAGATCAGCTTTGGAGGATGGAGAGATGTTGGTTTCTAGAAAGGGTGGAGAAAGGGCATTATAGACCAGTGTGCTTGTTTCCCGGGACTGCTATAACCAATGACCACAAACTCAGTGGCCTAAAACAACATGTATTGATTGCCTCAATTCTGTAGGTAAGAAGCCTGGTGGGCACTGCTGCTTTCTCTGCTTTCCGTCGTACCACGTGCTGCTTTCATTTCGGGAGATTGGGGGAGAAATCCACTTTTAACCTCCTTCAGGTTATTGGCCAAATTCAGTTCCTCATGGTTGTAGGACTGAGATCAGCTCCTAACAGTACCTGCATCCCTCATCCCAATCCCCTCCATCTTTACGCCAGTAGTGATACGCTGAGTCCTTCCTGTGCTTTAAATCTCCCAACCCCTGCAGCCAGAGGTAAGTCTGTGCTTTAAAGGGCTCATGTGATTAAATAAGGTCTCACTGGTTAATTGAAAAAAACTCTCCTTGTCGTAATGTCTGTTGTTACCCTTAATTACACCTGCAAAGTCACTTCTGCCATGTAGTAGAAAATATTCTCAGCTTCCAGGGATTGGGACATGGATATATTTGAGGAGATTCTACACGCTGTGTTAGGTAATTTCCAGGATGGTCAGCAGGACATGACTGTAGGCAGGGTTGACTTGGGGTGGTATACGAAAGGAGTCAGACACTGAACATAAGCTTGAGATATCTGGATTTTATCTTGCTAGCAAGAGCGAGTACAGACTCTAAGATGGTACATTTCATATACTAAGAAATATAAAATGGTTTTAGAAGGGTACCGCATGTAATATAAGTAGAAAATCCAAATACAAGGATGCATTCTTGTACTTTGCACAGTGAGCTCCAACCAATGCACCCCAGAATGGAGCTTCCCTCAGCGAAGCTGCTTCTTTCCCGGTTGTAGCTGCCTTACTTTACTCAGGTGATTATCCTGGGTCAACCTTCTATCTTGTTTCCAATCTCTGGGTTAATGCAGCGTGCATAGGCATACACACACCTACACATTAACACAGAGTTATTGTCTTTATCTATGCAATAAATATTCCATTTTCCTCTTTAAAACATTCTTTAGTTCATTAACTATACAGTTCCATTATTATCTAATTGTAATAACTTTTTTTTTTTTTTGGTGGTATTGGGGTTCCTGGAAGCCCTTCTGCCTCCAGGCTACACTCCCAGACCTATTTTTACATATTTTTAAATTTGTAAACAGGGTCTCCTAAGCCAGTGCGTGCGGCTGGCTTCAAACCTGTACGATCCTCCTGTCTCCGCCTCCCAAGCGTGGGGATTACACGCATGTGCCACCACACCCGGCTAGTAATAACATTTTTAATATCGACTTAACAATATGTAAACTTTAGAGTGTTTACCAAGTCTCACTTCTTGTTAAATGCCAGGAAATATGGCTAGGACTCAAAATACCCCTGATAGAGATTAGGGTAAGAACATCTGAGTGGAAGAGTAAGCTCTGTTCAGTTACTTAGGCCCGCGCTCCGAGTACAAAAATATTATGTCATGAAAACTAGAAATCCACACTTAAATAGCACCCTAACATTGAGGTTTGGCCTTTCAAACCCTGTACACATCGAATCTATAAAAAGGAAGAAAAGTATAAATCATCATCTTTAAGGAAATGCACATTGCAATTCTCATGAAATAAATTCCAGCTTTCTTGATATAACATTTTCTCTCTTCTTATTTAATACTTGAACGTGTAGTAGTTAACGTTCTTGACGGGAACTTAGGCTCTGATGTTGGACTGCTGGCTTAAATCCCTCTCCTAACATTTTCTGGTAGTGTTGTCTTTAGCAAATTACTCCAGTCTCAGTGGTGTCCTTGTTATAAGTGGAGACAATCATAATCGCTATCCCAGAGGGCTGTTGTGAAGACCTAGAACATGTTAAGCACTTGGAACTGGATTGACATGGTGCACATTTAACAAATGTGAGCTGTTATCATTGCGATTATTTTTAGACATATCAGAGAATTCATTTCCCTTTTCCCCACCCCCTCTTACTAAGAGGAAAAAAAATTTTAGTTTTATGGTAACAAACCAGTTCCCAGACACGTCGCAAACCAGAGTTGTCTTAGAAGCAAAGCGCATCAACAGTTCCACCTCTGTTGTAAGCAGTGGGAACCAGAAACAAGGGGGCAAAGAAAGGACCGAGCCCTGAGAGAATGTGGTTCTAGGAGACAGCAGCCATGCTTTTGATTGAAATAAATACCTGCACTCCTGCCAGAGACTGCTGTGCAAGTGAGGAAAGGTGTTGGGGGAGGCAAGAAAGCTGGACCAGGCCTGGAATAAAGGAGCGAGGCGATTAAATAGACACAGGGCATGGCAGTAACGTGCGGGGACGTTAATGTGGCCGCTTAGGAGAAAGTGTTGAGTGCATATCACAACGCATCAGAGTCCTGCACAATGAAGGCCTTTGCGAGGGGAGGGGACAAGTCCTTGCGAACCTAATAAAACTTACCTTTCATACACTACCACTCCCCATGGCTAGCTACCCAGACTCAGGAAGGGGCCTGACTGGAAGGCATTCAGAGTGAAGAACAGTCTCTCCCTTTACGCTCTCAATCTGTAAGAGGGTATGACCATTCATTAAAAAAAAAAAAAAAATTGTATAGGAGCTCCAAACCGAACAGAAAAACCTAAGTTTCAAAAGTGTTACAACATAGTATTTTCAGTCTTTTCTGAATGATGTCAAACATTCAACATGTAGTCCTTCCTAGAACACATGACCATGATGTGATCTCCAAAATGTATAGTATTTACTCTGCCTTGTACTGGTCTGCTTTATAAATTAATCATTTCCAGGTCATTTTCTTTCAAAAGGGGGAAAAACCCTTTATAATAATGTTGCCTAAATTACAACTCTTTTAGGTGGGCTAGAAAAACATTTTTATTGTGTTTTGCTCTATGCCACTCACATTTTCTTATTTATCTATTGCTTTTCTATCTTTTCGCTTTCATAAAACTAACTTCTGTGTAGAGACACGAGCCTCACAGATGCAGCTTAGTTCAAACTAGAAGATGCTGAACTGCTTCTTTAAGAGC
Source organism: Muscardinus avellanarius (assembly GCF_963383645.1). Lineage (NCBI taxonomy): Eukaryota > Metazoa > Chordata > Mammalia > Rodentia > Gliridae > Muscardinus > Muscardinus avellanarius. The sequence goes on along the minus strand of NC_137789.1, from coordinate 144,506,407 downwards.
TCTGTGAGGTTTTCTTTAGACATTTTCCCATCTTAATCCACCTCATTTTTCTTTCATGACATCAGAGCCTCACTGGTTTTTAATTTCACTTCACTGGGGGAAGAAGTGGCTTTTAGACCTCATTCTGTTAAAGCCAAAGGAAGCCCGAGTGAAGGGTAGAAGCCCCTTCTGTGACTGGCACAATGTGCTGAGAATGTGGGAAAGCATCCGAGGCCCTTGGAAGAGTGGAGGAAGGTGTAGGGAGGGACACCGCAAGGCGGAGCCGCTGCTCCGAGACACGGAAGGGAAAGAACCTTCCAGAAATTTCTACTGCTTTTTTTTTTGTAAAGCATTTTTAATAATTCCAGTTATACTCCTTGAATTCTAATGCTGTATCTTAGTCGTATCTATACACTTACTAATTAATATCCAAATTATTAGAATGGGGATAGTAACGTAGTCATTACATTTAGTTTTCTATGAAGTGTAGCTTTATGGGTTTGTTTGTTTTTGGTGGTGCATGTTTTGGGTACTAGAGGCTGAACTCAGGGGCATCCTAACTCTGAGCTACAACTCTAGCCTTATTATTATTATTATTATTATTATTATTAGTGGTACTGGGGTTCCTGGAAGCCTTTCTACCTCCGGGATACACTCCCACGGGCTACACTCCCAGATCTATTTTTTACTTTTTTATGTGGAAACAGGGTCTCTTAAGCCAATGCGATCCTCCTGTCTCCGCCTCCCAAGCGCGGGGATTACAAGCGTGCGCCACCACGCCTGGCTTTTTTTTATTATTTGTAAACAGGGTCTCACTAGATTGCTGAGAGTCTTAGTCTGTTGCTAAGGCTGTCCTTGAACTGGTGAGCCTCCTTTCTCAGCCCTCCAAGTACCGGGATTACAGGCGTGCTCCACTGTGCCTGACAGAAGTGTAGCTTCAGAGCCATGAATTGTCCACGTTTTTTGCAAAAGTACTTTTGGATGTCAAAGTGTAGGGAATTCCATGTAATTCAGCTACTTTGCTTTTTTTCATCAAAGTTTATTAATTTTTCCCTTTCCCCCTCTCTTCATTAATGTACAACCTTCAGAGCTAGGTCCTTTCCCCTCAATATTCTATCTAATCCTTCCCCTTGGTCACAGATTTATTTGTTTTGTTACGCCAGTCTCCATTCCAGCTTTTGCTTTGTTATTATTCAACTCTCCTTCCCCTGTGTTACAAGCACTCAAGGAGCAGAAAACGTATAGATTATATAACTTTGAAGTTTCCAGTGACTTAGCTGCTGGGAGTGAATGTGCACAGCAAGGGTTATGTTCATTAAGTGAATCACTGAAAAACAGTGTTTACTCAAAACATTTATAGAACTAAGGAATCTTTAAAAGGGTTTTTGGAAATACCACAAACTGGAAAATAATAATTTCCCACAAAATTTATTTAATTGAAACATTCCTACAGCAACTGATTTTTAACACTCCTTAAATAGGGATATGTATTCCATATATAGTGTCAGTAGGTCATTAAGCCATGCGAAATACTACTCAGATTCTAAATAAAGCCTAAGAAAGTCAGAGACAAACAAATAAAAATGTAAACTTACATATATAAATGGATGGTGCTAGAGCGAGCTAAGGTTATGTGGAATTTCTGAGTTAAATTTCAAGGTCCATGAAAGAATTAAACATGTTTGCTGTGAAAAAACCACTGGCCATTTTTAGACAACTAAATCACCAGTGGTTACCCTAAAACTAAGTGCTATAATAATAGGATGTGCAAAATGGAGATGTTGGAAATGAGAAATTGTGAATTTGTTGACTTTGGTCTTTTTTACCATGGCTATGAGAGTAACTGTTTTGCCTTCCGACCTTGCTAACCACAGTTGTTTCTAATGAGATTGGCTAGAGGAGAAAGAGTACACGGAAAAGCAACTGGGCCAGAGAAAAGGGAAAGAGTGAATGGGGACAGAACTAGATAAGAAGTTGATATTAAATGACTGATTTAAAATTATCGTTTGCTTTTGAGACTACAGGTCAGATGAAATCTCCAAGTTATCCTTTATTTTATCTGGCTGAAAGACTAGTAGGTTTCTATCGGAAAGGGGTTTTATTCAGAACACTGCAAGAAAACAATGAAAAGAAAGGTTGTTATCTTCTACACCTATAACATTAATTTATTCTTATTCATTTTTGACTAATCGTTTAAAAACTTCCGCATCCCATCATGATTAAATATTTCATTGGCACGATTAGCAGTTCTATAAAACATCCCGAACTAGGCTATTCCTCATTTTAAAGTAAAATGAGTTTATGCCGCTAACACAAAAGGCCCTGAATAAGTAGCAACCTAGGAGGAGCAGAGACCTTCCTTGAATGCTTTTTTGGCTGCGAAAAAGAATGTTGCCACAAAAATCTGTTTTGCATCATCTAAACGCTTGAAACAAGAACACATAATTTAGGAGGAGGAAAAAAAAGTGACTGCCACTTAGCCATAAAGAGCAAAGTCGTGTTGGAAATAGCTTTCCTGTGATATTTTGGTACATTTCTGGGTTTTTTCAGCAATCAACGTAATTAAGTGGTTTGAGAGGGCAGTATTTATCCACATTACCATTTATACACTGTATACAAACAGAGGACTAGTCTCCAACAGTCTGAAGAGCACATGGGGTTTCGCCACATCCTTGACCTCAGTCTATAAGGAAGCCCAGGTGGTTTTAGCATAAGTAAGTACAACCTTTAAGGTAGAGAAGATTGATCTCTGATTCAGCTCTCGGCAAAACATCCAACACTTTTTCTGCTGATAGTAGATTACAGTTGTAAAATACTGTTTATGTGCAGTGTGCTACATGATAATTCCTTCCCAAGTTATTGCCATGATAGAAAGAGGAAGAGGAGGTGCGTGTGACACAATTAAAAAAAAATCACAAGCTTTTCTTGTTTTTTTTTTTTTTTTTTTTTTGTGTGTGTGTGTACAACGTGATACTGTAAACAAAACCCTGTATCTTTCCGTATGGCTACTCTTCAAAATTTCAAATAATTTCTGGGAAATAGAAAGGAAACATGTAAGGATATTCAAGAATAGTGAATCACTGCATATGTTAGGATGACTCTAAATGCTAACTTTATTATACAGGCAGTTCTTTCATGAAAATGACAATTTTTTTTTTAAGTTAAGAATGTTCAGATGTCAAAACTGGTACAAAGAAACGTAACAAGCTGTAATAGTTGTTTCTGTGCAGCAAAAGTACAAAATCATGTCTTAAATATCGCACAGCTGCATCTGTTCAGTTGGCACCTCCTGAGTGGCATGCTTGCTGTATCGGGCTGATGGCCAAAGCCATGCTGGAGTGATTCAGAGTGGTGGCACACCTCACCCATTCAGGCCCAGCACTGTCTACAACACTGTTTACACAAGTTACGAGATGTGAATTGGCATTTTGTAGTGTGCATTTTCTTCGGCATGGCCTTTTATTAAAACTGGGCTGGTTCCCAGTGGCATTACATATTCTACACAAGTTGACCCACCCTTAATAAAAGACGTAGCCATGTAGTCCATGTTGCGAAAGCGATTAGTGAGATAAAACACAGATATTATTCTTTAGTAAGATTCTAGAAATTTCTAAGTTTCACAAATCTGTTTTTAAAATTCATCAAATATCATTAAAAAGACATCATAGTTACTTTGCTCCAAAACAGTACCAATTTTGTAATACATTTCTGTGTCTGTGTATGTGTGTATATTTATGTGTGTGTGCAGTATGCCACATGAGAATTGTTTTGAAAATTACTGATTACACACACACACACACACACACACACACACACACACACACACACAGAGCTATGTTAATAGAATGTGAATACATCATCCCAACTCACTGTATAGAAGAAAACTATGAAGCCTAACCCCCCCCTGAGCATCTATTTCCTCATTTGCTGAATGGAGATAGTAATTCTCTATTTACTCCACAGGCTGGTACACAAATTAAAGGAGAGATGCTTCCAGAGGACCTAGTGTAGTGCCTGGCCCGTAAGACACAGCCAAGGTCCAGCCTGAGAGGCTCGGCTGTTGTCAGTGATGATTTGAGTTGGGATGGAACACTAAAGCCGGCAAGCTGCAGTCAGGCAGAGGGAGCTGCTGCAGCCCCTGGCACATTCCTATACTTTCTGGACTTGAGAGTGATCGGAGGTCAGCTGGGCATCCTTCCAGAAGTGAGCTCGGGACATTATTTTAGGACACAAAAGTAATTTTTATCATGTTCTCACTCACTCCCCTCTCCAGCTCTTCTTGGTGGTGCTCTAGCAAACGGCTTGACTTCAGGAGTTCTTAAAGAGGTAGGGGAAAAATATGCCTCATACCTTCTTACTACTAACTCCTGTTGCCCATTCTGAAGACAAAGTTTCGCCTTCCTTACAGTGGCTGGGAGTGTGCTAAAGTTTCATTCTAAGTAGCAAAAACTACTCGTAATATAAAAATAAGAATAGTATGGAAAGCAGGGGGACTAATAAAGAAAAAGTATATATAAGTTTGTATCCCTTCTGAATCAGTATTTACATATATGCTCTTTAAATATTTTATAAGCGCTAAACAAATGGTTTGTTCACACTGTAGTGCGTTTGCCTCAGTGCCAGCTAGATCTCACTGTCACCAATATGTTTTACATGTCGGAGAGGACAAGAGCACATTCTATGTGACCGCCATATGGCAAGGCAACTTTGGGGATTTTGGAAAAAGAAAAGTTATTTTGGCAGTAGAGAAAGTACTGGCAATGTGCACCAACATAGTTCGTCTGTCACTTTAAGAGCTGAAATAGAAAAACCTGTACCATTTTTGTACCTTTGTTCATTCTTTTCAACTCATTCTAAGTTGCCCCCTGGGAGTTAGCCCTCCACCAAAAGTCTCTTTCAGTACACAACTAGCTCTCTCTATTAAGCGTACCCACCCCTGCTCTGCTACAACACTGCTCCTTTGTACTTGCCTGGTGAACTGACCAGCCATACAGTACAATGGCCACAATTACTAAATTACACTGCCTGTCACTGCCTTTTGTATCACACCTCTAACAGGTGCCATTACCATGATAGGCAAATTGTAATAATCCATTCACAGCATCCTAGCCTTAATAATGTATTTTTTTATTTTACATAATCTGTGTGTGAATACCACAAGGCATCTGAATAGTTAGTAAATACATAGGACTGAAAGACTGAACGGCACGGAATGCAGCCACCAACAAAGGCGCTTAGGACAACAGGCCCGAATGCAAGCACATTCCTGATAAAGTGGATACACACACAAATACACCCAGTGGACAAATGGCCTTCAGACTTGAGAGTTTTCGAAATCAAACTTTGGGGCCGGAGAGAGTGAAAAACAAGATGTTTCCAAACTGAAATTGTTATCCGGGCTTCAAGCTACGTACGGAGGTGAGCGGAGCCATACAAATCCTCTGCTCTCGTTCTCAGCACCAACAGGCACAGGACCAACAGGCACAGGAATCCTAAGGCGCAAGTTGGGCCACGCAAACTCTCTCTTGACCACTGCGTATCCTCTCGTGATCTCCCTTATCTCCTTAAGATGCCCACATGCACATAGGACCTGAAGTATGAAACCACCGGTCATAAAGCGTTTAGAGAGCTGCCCCAGGTCTGAACACATGCGCCAGCAAAAGCACCTCCCTTCCCCAGCACCACGGGCAGTGGCTAACTCGACTGGGCTACTGATGGAGACCCAGAGGGCCTTAGTTTCCTTATTTTTCTGGAGGTTGTCATAGGGAAGTCACTCCTTGGTGTCCTTCCAAATCTGGTCCATGATGGTGGTTTCACAGAGGACTTATGTTTACACTACGGTGGTGTCCACACTTTTAAAAAGGGACTAAGTATACTTTCAAGCTAAAGGGTTGCTAATCATGTATAAGATGGCACTACTATTATAGATTGGCAACATCAATACCTACCGGAATCCAAATATTGTCTAAAGCTAATAATAAGTGAAAGAGGGTAAGGGTTTCTGAGGTTCCCCTCTACTGCAGTCATTTTTTAGACTTAAACATTCATTCATTTATTCATTCATTCCTGAGATTAAACCCAAGGGCATTCTATCTCTGAGCTTCAAATCCAGCCCTTTCTTATTTTATTTTTTGAAATAGGGTCTTTTTTGCTAAGTTGTTGAGGGTCTTACTAAGTTACTGGAGTTTGCCTCAAACCTGGATTCTCCTGTCTCAGCTCCCAAGTATTGGGATTAAAGGCATGTGCCATTATCATGACCAGCTTGGACCCAAACTTTGTCTTTTATGGTGCTGGGGATTGAACCCAGGGGCATTCTACCTCCAAGCTACACCCTCAGTCTAATTTTTTATTCTTTATTTTGAAACATGGTCTCACTAAGTTGCAGAGGGCTTCACTAATTAGCTGACGTTGGCCAGGAACCCGGGTCCTCCTCTCTCAGCCTCCTAATTACTGGGATTATTACAAGTGTGCACCACCATGCCTGGCAGACCCAAACTTGTAAAAGCTAGTACTTTTGTACCACTTAAAAGGCAAAGCCATGCCTTTACTGTTTTCTTTTTCTTTTTCTTTTTGCCAATTGATATATATTTGTTATTTATTATTTATTTATTTTTATTTGTGCATTGTAGTCATACATTTTAATGGGATACAAGATAGCAGAGGCACACATACACACATCACATATCTTTTAGCCCTTCTCCAATCTCACCCTCTTCCCTCCCCCATCCCTCTTATTCATGTTTAGCTTAGCGACTTTTATATGTTTGTGAATGTCATGTACATTAGGAAATGTTTTAGTAACACAATCATGTGGCCCTGAGAAGTCTTCATAATCAAGAGGATCAGTGATAGCCCTGCAATTTCCATTCAAAACTGACTTTTGGGGCTGTTGGGATGGAATGAACTTATCTGGCATATAAGAAGAACATGAATTTGGGGAAACTGGGGAAAATAGTATGAGCTTAATGTGTCCCCCCAAAATTCATATACTGAAACCTTAATCCCCAGCTTGATGGGATGTGGAGACTGTGCCTTGGAGAGGAAATGAGATCATATGAGTGACCTTCTTACGATGAGATTAGGGTCTTTGTGAAAAGAGAAGTCAAGACAGAGCCTTCTTTCCTCTCCTCCTCCATCCTCTTCTTCAACTCCATTTCTATCTCTTTCTGCCATGTGTGCACAAAACAACATAATAGGAAACTGTACTCTAGGAAGAGGGCCCCACCAGTACCCCACCATGCCAGGACTCTGATCTTGGACTTCTCAACCTTCAGGAATTTGAGAAATATATTTCCGTTGCTTACGCCCCTGACTTTGTGGTATTTTGATATAATTCCAAAACAACTAAGGAAGAAATTAATGGTAAGATGGAAACGTGTGTCAATGACGTGGGTCAGAGGAATCGTCTTGAAGCTGCATCTGCACATTAAGCTCAGCCTATTTTTTTTTACCGTGTGTTAAAAATATTCCAGTTGTAGCATAAAAGATTTTGCATAATTGATTTCTTCATTCCACAAGGTAAGTTGTGATAATTACTCCTCTTGCCCTTGAGAGGAGGGACTAACGGAAATCACAGAGTTGGCTAGTGTTTCTTCCTTTCTTTAATTTGTACCTTCAGTCCTGTCAATGATGAAGATGCCTCAGAAGTGCTTCTTGCTAATATGAACTCAGCCTGTGCTCTGTAGATCTCTAAATACTTAAATGGAATTTCCCTATATCATCATTATTTATCAAAAATTTACTATGTGCTCTGCATTGTGTAAGGATTTTACACTGTCACATCTAATCCTTCTATCAAAATCACTGGGTACTATTATTATTTCAGTCTTGCAAATTAGAAAAGTGAGGTTGAAAGCCTAAGTAACTTGCCCAAGGTGATCTTATCAGAGTCTCAATGGAAAACAGACCACTACTCAAATTGGTAATTTAAGCTGACTTTTATAAAGAGACTATTTAAAAGGCATGGGAAACCACAAGGCTTGGCACAATAGCTCGGAGCAAGCAACAGTGGGCAAGTTACCAGGCCTTGGCTTGAAGATGGGAAGAGAGGGGGCGGTCCCCAGGACTCTGAAAGAAGGGTTGTGCAGAAAGAACACAATCCCACAGGAAGAGAAGCCGGGAAATTTATCTGGACCTCGTGTTCCGCTCTGTGTCCCATCTCCTACCAGTTGTCCACACTGGGTAAAATGAACTGGAACCCAGAGGGCATGGGAGCCTGCTGGTGCGGTCCACACAAAGTCAGTCTTTCTAGAAACTCAGCAGGATAGATATAGGGAAAGATAATTCATGCCTAGGATGGTCACACAATGCGTAAACGCTAATTAGTCTTGGATTCTGGTCCACATCTTTTGAGCATCCTTAATTAGAAAACCCCAAATCCAAAATGCTCCAAAAGCCCAAACTTTGAACACCAAAATGATGCCCCAAGTGGGCATGGGATAGGTTGCAGTCAAAACACAGACATACTACAATTATGGAACAAAACTTTCTCCAGACTATGTTTCTAAGGTACATATAAGATATCAATGAATTTCATGCTTAGCCTTGGTCCCATCCCCAAGATATCTCATTATGTATATGTACATATTCCAAAATCTGGAAAAAAAACCTCGAAAATCCAAAATAGCTCTGGTCCTGAGCATTTTAGATAAAGGATACTTTATCTAAACCTACATTAGCACCAGGCCGTAGACTACATTCTAAGAAGACATGTAGATTTCTAATTCTAGGACGTAAATTTTTCTTTCAAAATTTCTGCACATTCTCCAAACTTCCATGCAGCCAACGGATTCCACATTCTTTCTCTTCCCTCTCAGTTCTCTGAACACACTGTGAAATGTCAGTCACCTCCCCTCCCCGTTTTCTTCTCTCAGTCTCCTGGTCCAGCCTGCCATTGCTCCCCATCTGGCCCACCTCCCACGGGCAGCCATTTCAACTTCGCACTCACAACCACCCTCCGGTCGCTCCCTCTTTGTACTCCTGTCATTCCTACTCTGCCAAATCTCTACAGGCATCGACTTTTTACTGTTTGCTTTCTTGGCTGCTGCTCCTGGTCGGCCAAACCATCCTGGGGAGAACTGTGAAGCCACGCTATTGAGCCCACTACAATCTCGTGCTCCCTAACCTCTGCTGGGCCTTTGCAGTGCTTCAGCGATGTCTGATCCAGCTCCTGCTGCGTCCCCTTGACATTCGTTAAGGCAACTGTTCTAAGTTTTTCCCACCCTTTTTCTAAGCCCTTGATCCTGTTCTGTACCTTCAAGGAGTAACCTGGGTTCCTGTTTGTAATCATGGCCATCCTGCAGAAATCCTCTCCTCCCCGTTTCAACACTGTTTAAAATCGACCCCATCTACCTCTTGCTCACCTCTGCTTCAGGGGAGGTTTCTTTTTCTAAGGTTACATTTTCAACTTGTGCTGTTGCATCTTCCGGGTCCTTAAATGATCAATTGTGCTCCTTCGGGCTGGCAGCGCTGCCTCTCTACCATGTCCTTCCTCTAGGCCCTCTAGCTTTAAGAAACCAAAAAAAACAATCCTGATCCTTTTCCCCTTCCTAGCCATTTTTTCCCTAAAAAGAGAAATATAGGCTCAACTTCCCATTAGCTCAGCTACTCCTGGAAGCCACCATTTCTTACCTTTGAAGATTCTCCAGGTCTCCTATGGTATTTGGTTACTCTAAGTTGCTTCTATTTCTTGAAAAGCTCCTCCTTTGGCTTTCATGCTACTGCGGTGCCCAGCATCACCCATGAATACTCCTCTTCGGTCACCTTCTCTGGTTCTTTTCTGTCTCCTGAAATGTACACTTCCCTCAGGGTTCCAAGGCGCTCTTCTTTTTGTAAAATAAATATTCTCCTGGTGATCTTATTTATTCCCCTGGCTTAAATGTGTTTCCATAAAGTAATATTTATAAGGTGACTTTAAGTAGAACATGAACTGACACCTTTTTCTTGGCTACTTTGTTTAATCTAACCTTGAACGGTGTCAATGAGATGCACCATCTTTTATACACTAGATAGAAAATGGCTGCCAATTAAATTATGACACAATGCTTTCCAACCACTTTAAATCTTTATTTTAAGCTTACTTGAAGAGCTCTTTTGAGTCATATTTTCTTTATGCATTACTCTTGCACATATATAAAAAGAAAAATACAAGCAAACTACTAGGTTAAGGTTTTCTTAAAAGTTTCTCACCTATCTGTGTCTCTTTTGAATCACTTTTCAACTCACACTCATCAGGGTCTCCAAGGCTACCTAGGACCCCGGCGAACAGCATTTCTCTAGGATTCTCTTCTATGTTGCTGACGCCCATTTTGCAGGTTCTATGTTAGGGCTTTCTTATCTTTACCAGAAATTAAGGTTCTCCGACAAAAGTTAAAACTCATGTTCTTTTCTCAAAGATTCCTATGTGGTTTGTTGATTAAAATGTTGAGAGATTATATTTTTTCCCCCTTACGTCACCAAGAAAAACAACTATGTTGGCTCAGTAGCTGAAAGGACAAGAACTGCTATCTGGCCAGCAGTTTGTAAGATGCTATTGACTGGACAGTATCCTAATGTTAGAAATGTTAGATTGTGAAAATATATCTTGCAACCATAAAATACAGTAATTATGCATTTATTATAGTGGGTGTTTAAAAACTGCATTTCACAAAACTCAAGAGTTCATAGATGACGTTTAGAATGGGGCCATGCTTTTGAAAACATTAATTTAAAAGATTTTAAAATATTAATCAGATAAGAGTATAAATATCCCTTCAATGTGGCAAAAAGCTTTCAAATGGTGGCTAAAGTTTGCGATGCATGGTCTTAAATTATCATCATGTTAAGATGATTTATGTGTATGTATCCAAACATCACTCCTTCTCAAACTTCAATTCCAAACGTCCGCTTGCCTGCTCAGTGTGGGCATTTTGTTGCTGTCTTAAAGTCTTTCTCTCAAAACCTATTTCTCCTCCGGATTTTTCTTTTCTGTTAATGGCACACTTTCCAGTCAGCCAGAAACCCTGGAACTACCTTGGATTTCTCCCTTAGCAGTGTCCCTTGCATCTGTTCTCTTTCCTTTATAGATTTTTAAAAATTTTTATCAGTGTTTTTTTCTCCCCAGTACCGAGGACTCAACCCAGGGGTGAATCCCACTGAGCTACCTTCTCAGATTTTTTAATTCTTTATGTCGAGACAGGGTCTCACTAAGTTGCCCAGGCTGGCCTTGAACCTGTGATCCTCCTGTCTCAGTCTCCCAAGTAGTTGGGATTATAGGCATATAACACAATGCCTGGATCAAAGCCTCTGCCACTTTTAACAGTTCACCAAACACTGTTTGGTCTATTGCTGGTTGTACACAATATTTAATATTTATACAATTTCCTATGCATTTAAGTATTAGGAAAAACTTAACTGGCACATTTAACTCATGGTTTCACACAGGGAGGGGCTACATGACAAAAAAATTTCAGTCACTTTAAAGTTGATCAACAGGACAATGCTAGAGCCCGCCGTGGTGGCGCATGCTTGTAATCCCCGCGCTTGAGAGGCTGAGACAGGAGGAGCACACAAGTTCGAAGCCAGCTTCAGCTACTGAGTGAGGCTCTCAGCAGCTTAGTGAGACCCTGTTTCCAAATAAAATATAAAATAGGTCTGGGAGTATAGCCTGGAGGTAGAAAGCCTCTGGATTCCACCCCCAGTATTCAAAAAAAGAAAGAAAGAAAGAAAGAAAGAAAGAAAGAAAGAAAGAAAGAAAAGATGCTGTTATGAACTTAGGAAACTGTCACCCTCAATGTGATGGTATTTGAAGACGGGATCTTTGAAAGGTAATTAGGTTTAGATGAGGTCATGAGGGTGAGGTCCTTATGATGGAATTAGTGCCCTTCCATGAAGAGAAGAGGCAGAGCTGCCTCTCTCTACTGCATGAAGACCTGGTGGGAAGCCAGCTGTCTATGAGTCAAGGAAGCACACCAGGACTAGGAACCAAATCTGCTGGCACCTGATCTTGGACTTCTGGACCACAGACTATGAGAAATAAATGCCTATTGTTTAAGACACCTAGTCTCTGTATTTTGTTATAATAGCCAAGATAAGGCTTATATTAAGTAAATAAGGCTACATGGTAGTAAAAAGATGAGATGAAAAGTATTATAGTTGACAAATGATAGAAATTTGAAAAATATTGTCTTACAGCATTTACATCATGTCTTGTACTAAAATTCTTTGTATTCATGTTTTATATTTCTATTAGGATATATAAGCTGCAATCTAGACCTGAAATTTATTTATATATGCATACCTAACACAAACTGTGGACTGCAACCTTGTAGGTGGATTATAAAATCAATTTAGAAATCAAACTGACATTTCCTTAAAAATAAACAAGATTAGAAAATATTAGCGTACATTACCCATAGTTAAAAGGGTAAGTATTGTTTTATGAAAGATCCATTTCAGTTATGTATATGCATATGTGTGTGAGATATGAATTGAGATGGGAAAGGTATTTCTTATTATAGATCATAGGTATAGCCTAGTACCTTGCATATAATAAGCATAAAATATAGGTAAGAAAATTTTTCTTTACTATGTACCAGAAAAATATTATTTTAATCTTATTCTGATTATAAATATAATGTCTTATTAAAAACTTTACCCATTAACTGGGTGTGGTGGTGCATGCTTGAAATCCCAGCATTTGGGAGGCTGAGACGGGAGGATCCCAGTTCACAGACAGCCTCAGCTACTTAGTGAGGCACTCCATAACTTAGTGAGACCATGTTTTAAAATAAAGAATAAAAAACAGGGCAGGGGTTGTAGCTCGGAGGTCGAATGCCCCTGGGGTTTCATCCCCAGACCCACAAAACAAAACAAAACAAAAACAAAATACCTTTACCCGTTATAGATGATAAGGGTAATACCTCATAATCAATATTTCATACCCCTGAGATATAAACTCTTGATGGATTAATATTTATTCCAAGAAGATATTTTAAGTGTAATTTCAACTTTCACATAAGAATTCTTTTTAAATTTTACTTTAGGCTCCAAAGTTTATATATACTCTAAGAATGAGAGTTCCAAGACAGTTAAATATAGGTGTCACCTGCATGTTGGAACAGTGTATAGGTGCTATTAAGTACCCAATTCTGGCGATTAGGTATATGCCAAAGCAGAAAGTATTTTGAATATATGTATCTCAGGCCCTTTTAGCAGAGGCAGCTCAGAAATGGGTAGGAGCTACACAGAGTGAACAGAGGAACACCCGTAAGGAAATGCTAAGAGGTTTTAGGTTTTTTCACACAATATTTATGTAACTATAAACTATTCTATTTAAGAAGACATCATCTCAAATAATGGAATGATATTGATTCAATAAAACAATCTTGAGTATTAAAAACTTCATGTCTATTAGGGAAAAATGACTTAAATGTCTGTAGTGCTGCCTAGAAAATAAAAAGGCAATGAAGTGATTTGATGAATGTTCCCTCACAAATAATAACAAGAACAACTAACAGAGTGCCATCCTTCAAGTCACACATTAAACATTAACTTCATGAAGTAAAAGGTAATTTGGTTCTGTAGTTTCTTAATAAATTACTAATTTAAATGAAGAGGGTATTAATTCAACAGGACTATAAGACAAATCCAGCATGATTCCCTGCAGGGCACAGGTGGCGGGGATTACAAGGAACCAACATTCTTGAAGAGACATGGTGGACATGAGCAAACACTTACTGGAGGAAGCAGAAGACTGTGGTACCCTGGCCATTATCAAAATCCACTCTTGCAACGACAGGATAAATAACGAGTTATAAATACACATGGAGGAATCCTGATATGTACATTTATGAAAACATCTACAAAGATAATAATGAAAATACCCATAAATTAGGCCTATAGGAAAAAAACATCAGAAACTAAAATGAGCTATAGGAACACAAACTAAAGTTAGTTGGTTATCAGTACCAGGGAAAAGACACCATTAGGTGAGAGACAGAGAAAAGGGCTGTGAAATTTCAGGAGAAAAATCAATCACTCATTCTATGTATATTTATTTAGTGCCTAATATTCGCACCAAAGAGAGAGTAGCAAGAAAACCATACAAGGTCCCTGTGGTCACGCAGGTTGCATGTTAGTGAGGTGAAGTCCAAGAGTGATTTGGAGGCTCCATCTTCCTCCGCTAATACTGACTGCAAACATGGGCAGGTCACTTAATACATTTGGACCTCCACTCTTTCATCCATTAAAATAAAATGAATGAAATAAGTCACTTCAAATAGAAAATGCAAACATCAGGTTCAAGTATGGGCCTCACCACTCAAAAATGGAATTCAAACAATTCAGTAGTAGCCAACTCAAATTCATCTGGCATTTCCCCTCCCCCATCTTCTTAAGAATTCATATTCAGAAAAAGAATCAACTGTGTTAACAACATGCTTTATCACATTCTGAAACTTCCAGGGGACATTGTTAAAGTGCAAAACATTCCTCACAGAAGCCAATTCTGGTGGTTTGGAATTAGTCTATTTTATTTTTAAGCAACAGAAATTCATCCCAGATTAGTGGAAAGGAAAAAACAAAAGGAGGGATATTGTGGTTTATTGGAATAAAATTTCTGATCAACTTCTTCAGGTAATATGACGCATCAGCTGTTCTCAAGGACCTTGCACAACTGCATCTTGGACATACCTCAACTAATGCACATGTTTAATGTACTCATGGACTGGCCAGGAAACGGGCATCTCCAGAAGAACTCAGAGAAAACACAGGTAGAAAATTTTCCTATAGCCATATATACTGTAAATGGTAGAGCTGGAAACAAAGTTTTGATCTCTTTTACTGCATAGTCTTTTTACTTGATTACAATGCCTCCCAGGTAAATAGGATAAGCAAATCTACAAAAAACAAAAACAAAAACAACAACAACAACAAAAACAACCCTTTGTGATCTGCTATGCCTTTTTTTCTTTTCATTTGGGGGGGGATTGAATATTTTCACCAAATGTACAAATATCATTCTCCTTTTATGTCTAACAATGAAGCTGTTTTGTAGATACTGTTGGGCATTTTCCCAATAAACATACTCTGTCATCAGCAAGAGCTTCAGAGTGCAGGGCGCTGGGTATACATGGGAGCTGGAGGAGCGCTCAAGCTCCAGGGCTTCCTCTCAGCTGCCAAGCGCCTGGGCTATGTCGGTAATGGGGCAGTGACCCACAAGATCATGGATTTTGGTGACAGCACCTCAGGAGCATGAATGCAATTCCTCTGGGGGCCATAAGCTTTGGGCTGAGCACTGGCTCGATTCACACCTACCCGGCTGCGTGATTTTTTTAAACATCAATGCTTTCAGGTGGGAACATGTTCCTTCAAGGTGATTCACACCATACACACATGTTTCTTGTGGATGTTTTAGCATTGGGGTCTATGATCTCTGAATAAACCTAGAGCAATATTGGAATTGGGTAGCAACTCATTTATTTAGTATTGTGGTAAAATGGGATGTTTCAGGAAAGCAAAGCTTCCAGGTAATTAAAGCTGATTTAACTCGAAGCAGCAATAATTTATTTGATTAATTAATGAGACCCTTCTAAAACAACACCATTAAAATTCACTCCATTGTCTCCTTAAACAAAGAATACAGAACATTTCAATTTTTTATTGACTTAAAGTTATTATTACAGTCATTATTGGATTGTTTAATGACATTTTATGACTCTTTCTTTAATGGCAATTCTCTTATTTCATGGTTTCTAGCCCTCTTACCTTAACCCTTATGCTGAAGGCTGAGAAATAAAGTAAGGAAATGACCAAAGAACTGTAGAAACAAGAGTTTTGAGGATTTAAACATGGTAATGACATCAGCAACACCCACCAGGCATGCCTACCTTGCATTGAGAGCTTATCAAGTACCCAACAATGCTATCATTGTCTTCATTCTATTTAATGATGAAGCTGAGAAAGAGATTAATTAGTTTTCTCAAAGTCCTATAGCTAGTAAAGTGGGAGAGCAGGACTTCAACTGAGGTCTAACTCTAAGACACAGGCTCCCAAGCACTATCTTACAATGTTTGTTTTGTTCTGTTTTTTTTTTTCTTTTAATTAAGGCATCCTAAGATATCTTCCCAAGGTTAGTAGTGTCTTCAATAAAGAAATAAGTTTACTTATGATGAGTCACTGCATACATGGGATATCACTAGTCTTAGATTATAAACTTGGAGGGAATAAACAAGATGAAAATAGGTTTTAAATGCAGCTTGGGACAAGCAAAGAAGAATGGGGGAACTGAGAGGCTTGGAATCTCTTATATTAACCCATTTTGAGATTGTGAATAAGCCTTTTACTCTCTCAACTTCAATTTCCCTATGGTGAAATAAAGCATACTCGTATAACACAAACAAAATGTTTTGAAAATAACATGGAACAGCACAGTAATACCAGCACCTAGAAGATGCTCAGTACATATTAGCTAAATTGCTTGGTTATTTCCTCATCTGTAACATGAAGATAAGAGTACTTACAGGGTTTCGACTGTCAATGAAATAATCTATGTAAACTCTTGAACAGAGTGCCTGGAACCATGTTGCTGAGAAATTGCTCAAGAAGTGTCTGCTACTACTGTTATCATTCACCTATTATTACTTGTTCGTGTTCTTACGGCAGTTCTCTCAGGAAAAAAAAGAAATGCGGGAAAATTCTGAAATGGATGGCAACTTCCATGAGACATTATGTGCTAATTTTCTTTATGGAGTCCAGACGTTGGTGAGAAAATAAATATAAAAAGGCATCTGGCAGGCTGGGGTGTAGCTCAGTTGTAGAGCTCTTACCCATGGACAAAGTCCTAGATTTGATTCAGAGAGAAAGAGAGAGAGAGGGAGAGGGAGAGTGAAAATCTCTCTGACATTGTAGCCTTTTCAGAAAAATGTGCTATTGAATGAATGCTATTTTTTGAAGTCTAAACATTTTATTTAAAAACTGTTGGCTTTCATTAAAGGAGCTGCATTTTTTTTTTGCTTTTATCTCAAAATGTATATCAACATTTACTGAGCTTTTAATCTGAAACATATTTTACACTAATTTATCCTATTGGAAATTAGGGAGTCCAATATCCAAAGGATTAAAATGACCAGGATTCATCTTTATCATCCTTTTACTATTGAAATGTCAATATTAAGGGTTGTTCCCCCTTTCATTTTCATTTCCACAGGAAACCTTGCTTTGCTTTGCCACTGGGGAAAAATGAAGGAAACAGAAAAGCTGACCTTAAATATGCAACCTTCAGGCAGCTTTCAGTTTCCAAACTCAAAAAAAATTTTTTGTATTATACAACCCGAACTTGTTGGATTCCCAGATGTATGCCTTGACTTAGTTTTTCACAGATGATATTTTATATTTTAATATGATGCTGTTCAGGGCAACATTTTACTTTATATTTGAAAAAGGACCAACAATAATTTTAAAAGCCATAAAATTGTGTGAAATACCAAGCAGCAGGACTGGGCAGAAGAAATACCTTTAGTTACATTTTTTAGTATCTGAGCAGCAAAATGCAGAGGATTGGTACTAAATGGATACTTTGCATAGAAAAGCATTGTTTTCTAGAGCAAAGCCGACTCTGCAGATGTGCTTGTGAGATGTGAGAGCCAGAGTTCTACCAGGTCCTTTTAGCTTCACACATGAGAGCAATAACCCTCCGAAGTTCATATGCTTCAGAAACATGTGAAGTCACCACGTAGGAAGGATGTGTCTGAGCCACACCTCCCTCCATCCTGATCTGGTCTAGGAGTGCTGGGATGTGGGAAGCCGTGTTTTTAGTAAGCACTCAGGTGGGGCAGATGCAAGTCTTCACCCACTTTTGGAAGCATGCTCTTAGCAACATCACATTGCCACCTTCACGTCGCTGTCTTCCAAAGTCCCCCTGACACGTGCTTTGCGCATCAGTCCCACTCTCACTAATGTGCTGATACACGCCAGAAACATAATACATGACTCAGCGGAGGAAATAACCCACCTCTGTCTTCTCAAGACAACTTTAAATCCTCTTTTCTATACTAGAAGCCAACTGGGATAAATAAGCACTATCTTTAGCATGTGATCATACAATAAAGTAAGTGATTGGACTTCTGATGGCCTTTCACTGGGATTAGTAACTTGACCTCTCTGGACCTCAGTCTTCTTGTTTGTAAAATGGGGACAATGGCATCTGCCAGCTAAGGTCATTGTGACGACCATATGAAGTGCATGCCTGGATCGTAGAGGTGACGAATGGCTATCCTCCTCAACCAATCTATTCAGGTTTCTAGGAGGTTTATAATTAACCCGTTCAAGTTTCTTCCCTTGAGCGGGTTTGCTCCAAGGCAGAGAAGCACAAAGGCAGAGAGGTGGTCAATGGAAAATTACAGAAAGCAGGAGGGAAAGCATAAAGCTTTGAAAATCTCCAGACTGAACAAACACTCCAAGCAGGTAAAATATGACTATTGAAATGGATTTCAAAGCAAGAACATAAAATTGTACCTGGTAATTTTTAGCTGTTGGGTGATTGCTCGAGGATAAAATTGGGGATCTTATTCAGAACGTTCCAATCTTTCAAAGGAGAATATTTGGCCGTCATTTAGTAAACACTTCTTTTGGCTCCACACCTGGAGCACAGCTACATAAGGCTACTAATATGAAAACCAGCTCCATCACATCTTGGTGTGTGTAAGTCCTCCTGGGACTTGTAATTTGGTGCTTATATTTGAGACCACACACTTTCTCCCCTCTGTCTGCAGTACCTTAAGATGTATAGCAGATTTCTCTGATACCTAGTTTTAGCTGCTTGGAAACAGCAATGAAATATCACCTTGGGCTCCAAAATGAATGTTGAGTACATTACATATCCTTATTGTAAGTGAAATGATCGAAACCACAATTACCAAATAGTGAAAAATCTTCTAATAATCTGAACACTCAGTAACATAAAAAGACCACTCTTGTTCTATCTCTATAGATGTGTGACACATTTATGCACTAATTCTTTTTTTTTAGCTTTAAAAAATTTTTTTGTTGGTGCATTGTAGTCATACATCTTAATGGGACAAAAGACTTGTGTAGACATACATGCACACATCACCCAATTAACCCTTACCCAATTCTCACCCCTTTCCCTCCCCATCCCTCCTTCCCATGCTTGGCTTAGTGATTGACTTTGATATGTTTGCTTAAATACATCATGTGCTTTAGAGAGTTTCATACTCCTATTCAATTAAAATGATTCTCTTTTCCTGAGTCCTAGGTGATCTAGGATCATTACCAAAAACATGGTCTACGACACTTTTGGGAAGAACTATGCCATAAATCAGTGGCGACTTTTGGATTTGGAGAAGTCCCCAATACACCTCTGGCTGACCACCCCAAAGCATACTACGCAGCTATTCCACACACAGGAGACTAACAATGTCAATAACCCAACTAGATGGTTTCTATAGTTTTGCTTAAAAGATCCTCTCCCCAATCACACTGCTGATGCTTTAATATCATTATTAACAATCAGAAAAAGACTTGATTACATGAAAAGTACTAGAAACAAATATAGTCTAATGCTATAAATTTCACATCACCTTGTTAATTCTGATATGATTATTTAACATCACAGATTTGTTCCTATAAAATTAAGGTGATACAAATGCAAGCAATCAAAAATCTTCACATCACAGTCTTCTTTGTAATGAAAAACAGAACTGCCATTCACTTGCATGTAGATATAAAATGAAAAAATTATATCCCTAACCAACCCCTTTATAAATTATACCATCTGATGTGGCTATTATAAGCTATAAAAAGGGTGTTTTGCCAAAAAAAAAAAAAAGCTATGTGACAGACAATACAATTTTATTAGTTCTAAGTAAGGAGTGTGTGTGTGTGTGTGTGTGTGTGTGTGTGTGTGTGTGTGTATGTGTGTGTTTAAATGACAAACAGATGTTATGTCTAAACTGTCCTAGAGGAAAGTTACCCTCATCATAAGAGTTCGGGAACACCTTCCCATGACATAAACTTTTCCCTAAAAATTCACATACAGAGCAGTGGGGTGCTTATGAGGGGGCGTTTATGAGGCAAACAAGTGGGGACTTGCATGCTGGGAATCCAAGTGGAGGCATGTTGGCCTACAATACCAACACTTTTCAAACTTGTGTCATGGGCTAATTGTAAGTCTCCCTGTTTAAATTTTCTATCATAAATCTTCCACTATTACCACAGAGAAATAGCTCACATTTCTCAAGAAATTACTGTAATTATTAAATAAAGCAATGATTTACACAAGGTGTATTTATAAAAAGAATGGTCCCAAAGCACAAGACATGAAGATCAAAGAATGCCATTGAGATCTACACACGAAGTTGAGTTTTCTCATATGTTTAACAAAGGATCTGATTATCCTTAAAGTTTGTTTTCTGACATACAAAAGCTAAGAAATCTCCCTAATAAAATGTAGTTATAAATGTTATTCTAAATCTATTATTTTAATATATGCTTGAATCAAAGGGTGAAAAGGCAAAGAAATACTAATATGTTAACATATTTTCATATGTTAACATATTTTCATATGTTAACTAGCCCAATTTTCTTATGGAAATAAAAGATGAAAATGCAGTGCAGAATAATAACAAAGTGGTTCTTATTTTGATTTATTTACGTTTCAAATCTTTGATTAGGGAAGAAAAATACTCACTTTGACTTTACCAATTTCTTATGCAGTTATGTTAACTACATTTCATGTAAAACAGCACATATTTATATGAATTATATTTGATATCTAACATTATTCTACTTTCAAATCTTTTAAACTGCATTAAACTTTAAACAGTTTTCACATGTTAAAGTTACAATTTATATTTTAATGGACTTACGATTTTCTTCCATATTTATTGATTATGGGAAATAATAAAAGCGTTAGAACACATTTCTGAAAGCATTAAATTTTAAACTAGAAAATATCTTCAGAGGTGCAAAAGTTTGGTATATCAAAATATACTTTTTTGGTTATATTAATTCTAGTAACAAGCACTTTAAAAATTGATAGTTCTCTTTCATTTCAATTTTCATGAACTTGCTACAGGCAGCACAAGAAACATTTCTTTGACTAGTGGCTCAATGGCGCAGCCTATGTGTAGAAAAGTATAATGCAACATTAACCAGTGCAAACGCTGCGCCTAAGTTATAAATAAGGGTTTAAAAATCTAATATGATTTTGAAAAATGATCAAGAAAGAATTTGGCTTCTATTGCATCATAACTGCCACTGCTATTTGTAACCAACTATTTAAAATAAATGGAAAGTAAACGTGAACCATATAAATAAAAAATGGTCTTTCCTTACTAAATCTGAGGCATTAGAGAGCTTTAATTGGTTTTAAATTGGCACTGAGTAAATTTCAAATTTTTCTCTTTCCACCACTTCCAAAAACCCAGCACAGTATTTTGTGGCTGGATTAATATTTTCAATAGTTGTTCCCTGTCATGCTAATAACTAGCACTGGGGTCTGCAGTCTCTTTAAAATAGTCTACCTCCCCCCCACAAAAATATCAAATACAGACAATACTACAAATTGTAAATCAGAAAAATGATTCCAATTTAACAACTGCATGGGCTGATTTAAATAGATGCCCACTGTTTTACGGTACAGGTGACAGGAAGGTTAAATAAAACCTGTTCTGCTAGCTCCTGTAGAAACTTGATAAATATATTAGCCTCCATAAATCTCCATCAATCTACACATACTCTGCTTCTCCAGTCAAAAATAGAGGGGGAGCTGTTTCACCGTGAGGCAGCATAGAGGATCATCTGGCACAACCTTTAAACATTAACCTACAATGAGGTAAATATACATACATGTGTCTATATTTGAAATTTTAAACTAATCCATCTCCTCAAAAAAAAAAAAAATCACTGACAAAGACCCATAGGTAGTTGTCAAGTGTGAACAAAAATAAATGAAAAGATTTTTTTTTTAGATAAGCAATGAAAACCAGAATCCCATTGTGTACAGTTCACTCTCCTGGTTGTTTTGTTTGTTTGTTTTCTGTGAGTGTCTCCTTTAAAAAGCTTGGCGCCATTGTGTAGGAAGGCCCTTCCAGATGCCTCCAACTTTGCTCCCTTCACGCAGAACAGGTTACTAATTCCAACAGAGAAGAGAACTATGTTCAAAATCTGCACTCATTCCTCCTTTCCATTATTAAAAAAAAGTGACCCTGTAAATTTACTCAAGCTGTTTAAACACAGAAGTGTTTAAACTCAGATGGCCTCTGTTGCAAACCCAGTGCAATCAGAAAAACTGCCTTAGTGATGCTACAAGTTAACCCTTTCAACTTTTCGATATGACATCTTTTAAAAAATGTACTTCAATCACGCAGTAGAAGTCTGATCAATCTGACATTGACCACAGACAAATAAACTCACAGCAAAGACAAGCACAGTGTGCTGAAAAATTACTTGTTTGATTAACTCTTACTTCATCTTTTCTATTGCTTTTGGTATTAAAAAAAACAGCAAAATGTTAAACAAAATTAAAACAAAAGCCATTCCAGTATTTCTCACTGCCAAACGACCTGATTTCAAAAGCTCTTTTCATAAAAGTTGTAGATGCATTTATTTATTCTTTCAAGATCAGATTTGTTGCTGTAAAAATTATCTACTGCTTTCAGGATGAAATCGAGACTCTTCTATTTACTATTATTTCAGGAGCCATAGAGACTTTAAAATTCTCCACATTTCAGTGGATATTTTAATCGCCTTAGGTTTTAAAAATAAACTTTATCAAGTCTCATGCTTTAAATGATATTGTAAATGTCTTGACAACGTGCAAAGCTGAAGTATTAAATGTGAGAACAACAGTGATATTTGTTACTATGAAAAAATATCTTATTGTTAAAGAACTGGCAGATATTCTTACATTATTAGAATAGCCAGTTCATGTCCAGAGGATCATTCTGTTTTGAAATAGAGATTTGTACATGCTAAGGCTAACTCCGTGGGACAAGTTAAAATTAAATTTGCCAGTAGTGATTTCTACTTGAGTGATTTCCTAATTTAACTGTGTAAAAATATATGGGTGCTAATTTGACGTTAATAAATTAAGACTATTAGAGACAGTCTTTCATTGTTTGGCCTTCAACAATTGTCAATGACACTGTTTTCTGTTTGCATTTCCTCAGGCGTGCTAATGTATCTTTGTTTAGGCCTGCAAGTCGAATGGTCAATGTAAACACAGTCAATGAAACATCAGGACCGGGAAAGGAGTCTACTGAGAGGACCTATGGAAAGACCATTTGGTCTTCTGCCAAATATGCAATAAGGCTATAGCCCTGAAAGCTACTTAATTTTTTTTTTCCTATGATGAATGAATTGCTCTTTAAAAAAAATTCTCAAAATTCTTTGTTTTGCACAGAGTTCATGAAGGAGGAAGGTGGTCTGCATGATGAGCCGAGTCCTATGTGGGTCATAGTCTTTGTCTGCAGTCTTAACTGGGGATTGTACCTTAGCTACCGTAGTTCAAGCGTAAAAATACTTTGTCTGTAATACTATATACTGTTGCCAGTGACCCTCTAAATCCTTGAACCAACTGTGTCTTCTGGTGTCACAGAAGATAATGCCAATTTATTGCAATGTGTGGCTTTTTTAACTGATTAAAATTAAGCCGTAAGCACGTGACAATAGAATTAGCACATTTAGAGAGTCTGTTTTCCCACATCCCATTTTGCGCTGGTGCGGCTGGTCCCTGCAACTCTACGCGGGTGCAATTTTAATGACTTTGCTGGGTTTTGATGTTCCTATGAAAAAAGCACGGCTTGGCGTTTGTGGAGAAGGTAGATATGGGGGCTGAAGAACTGTGATTGGGAACATGGTGACATCGTTTCTGTGTGCCGATAGGATCGGTGTCATTTTCCTCTTAGCGATAAGACACCTCCACTGACAGTGCCCGATTAGGGAAAATTTTATTATAAAATTCACTTTTATCGAATGAGGATAGAGTGATAAACAGTTCAGCCTCAGGGAAGGAATAGGAACAGATTTCCCCCCTTTTCAAATTCCACTTTTTCCCTCCTCTCTCTTTCTCTCCTTTAGAGAGATGATGGTGTTTTAGTTATTATTAATGGTATAAAAGAATTCCCCACAACACACTATTGCTGGGATAACACTATCCAAATCAAGAGACACTTAGATATTGTTATAAAAGAAATCTATTTTACATAGTTGTATATATGCATGCACACATATACAACCCCCCCACACACACTTTTTTTTCACTAAAAGATAATACGGCTCTCTAAATTCCACTTCTGGAAGTTATCTGGTATAACTCGGGAATATATAATAGTTTAAAAGAAAATCAGGCTGAAGCAATATTCACTCAAATTATCCTAAATATATCCACATTTCAGACTTATCTTCAGAAATACACAAGTGCCAAGCAGAGCTGTAAGGTAAGTAAACATTACCAAGCCAGAGGATCGTAGCCACTGATATTGGAGCAAACACTACTGCTTTAAGGAAGAACATGAAAAAATACGAATTGTTTTAAAATAATAAGACACTATTGTTTCTAAATTTTGGTAGTTTAATAGTGACACTTCAAAGTCCCAGTGCCATAAGTTTATGTCTGTTTACTCCTGATAAACTGGCTAGAACTCAGACATATTCTGATGACAACTACTTGAAAGGCCACTTGAGAAACAACAAAAAAATAAGCATTTGACATTATTTATTTTAAAAGACTTTTTTTCTGAAGAAAAGTTAATCAAATAACTCCTGTCTTTATTAAATAAAAACGTAGTGTCTCTGGCTGAGAACATTAGGTAGCATTGGTAAATTCTGATGATGAATTTGATCTGAAATATATTATAATTGAATGATGGATTTCTAAATTTTTAAAGGGTTGGAATGTGGATGATAAAAGAAACTCAAAAATAAATAATATTTATTTCTTAATTGATGAAAAACCATTCTGAGGGGGGAAAAGAGGCACAGCCTTTAGTGTGTCAGAGCCTTCAGTATATTTTAAGAGTCTCCCTAAATTCTCTCTTTAAAGACTATTTTTTCCCCAGAATGATTTTTTTTAAATGCTAATCTTAAGTGAGATCTTTTTCAGTATACAATTCACCTATATCATTCTAACGGAATTTTTTAGTTATCAGTCAATCTTAGTTTCATTTAAGTTTATCTTCCAATTTTTTTTGTAAAAAGTAATTAAAATTCCAAAATAGAGACTGTGAAATGAAAGTGCTTTAGAACTTCATGTTGAATAAGTATATGTTATTAATTCTTAAAAGCAACAAAGAGGAAATGGTCACATGTTTCACTCATCATATAATAAAGCAGAAAACTGAGGCTTACACAATAACAAAGCTGCCATCAGCAAATGTGCCCAGGCCAACCATTTTCCCCTGACTCTTTGTTTCAGGATTTCAGCAAGACAAACATTATACCCAATGTGTGACAAAGTGACATAATCATACTGCGACCTAATTTTCACTTTTAGTTTTAATTGAATATACTTGATTTTATAGCCTGAAAACAGTTACCAAGGTAAACTTAAAATATAATTTGTAAATACTAGAGAAGAAACAAAGATCGACAACTAAGGTGTGCAGTAAATTAAAAAGGGAATCCAGACTCATTACTGGCTTAAAAGTTTTAATGCCAAATGCTTATTAGTAAGTGTACGCCAGCAGCCTGGTAGACTCACTCGTGTATGCTTTTCGTGTATTAATTATAACTTTGCTGAGTAAGACATAATAGTCTTTCAAACAACAGCAGTATTTTTTGAGAAAACGACTTAAATACCTTAAGAATTCTGACAGAGTAAGAGGTCAATAAAAACTCTAAAATGTCATAAAGTTATACTTTATCTTCTTAAAGGTAGTCTGGGGAATTGATCTAATTACTATAATACTAAAAGACAGTGGGACTCTTTTTGAAATAAGCACTTTTATTTGCAGTCAAGGAAGATAGCTGCCTATTTCTTCCCGTCATTCCACAAAATGCCACCGCAGGAAGCTTCCAATCTTTTAGAGAAGACAAGCAAAAAATGAAGAGTGGGTTTTCCATAGATCTCATCAGTGCTATTCAGGGAAGGCCTGGTAAAATGGGAAGGGAGGCCGGCTTTAGAGACACCCCGGATAAGTACCACTGAGTTAGAAAGCTAAACGATGAGGAGGGGCCCAGCCAAGGTCCTTACATGAAAAAGACACACAAGTTCAACATGTGTATCCATATACATATAGTGTGTGTGTGTGTGTGTGTGTGTGTGTGTGTGTGTTACTGAGGGTGGAACCCAGGGGCTTTTCTACCTCCAGGCTACATTCCCAGACCTATTTTAATACTCTATTTGGAAACAGGGTCTCGCTAAGTTGCTGAGAGCCTAAGTAGCTGAAGCTGGCTTCAAACTAGTGCGATCCTCCTGTCTCAGACTCCCAAGTGTGGGGATTACAAGCATGCACCACCATGCTCGGCTTCATTAATATACTTTTAAGAAAGATATTTCTAGAAAAGTTGCATGCTAACTTTTTTTGTTGTGTGTGTAGTACTGGGGATAGAACCCAGGGGCATTCTACCCTGGTCCTATTTTTTAGTCTTTTTATTTTTGAAACAGGGTCTCACTGAGTTGCGAAGGTCCTCTCTAAGTAGCTGAGGCTGTCCATGAACCACAATCCTCTGGTCTCCGCCTCAGGAATGCTGAGATTACAAGTGTGCACCACCAGACTTGGTACACCTTTTTTTTTTGGCAGGTCTGGGGTTGGAATCCAGGGGCATTCAACCTCCGAGCTATAACCCCTGCACTATTTTTTATTCTTTATTTGGAAACAGGGTTTCACTAAGTTGCAGAGGGCCTCACTAAGTAGTAGCTGGGGCTGTCCCCGAACCGCGATCCTCTGTCTCAGTCCCCCGAATGCATGCATCACCATACCCAGCTATGCTAACTTTTAGTTGTTAAAAAAAGGGCAAGAATTCTAAAGATTTTATTGCTATTAAGATAAACCCAGTAACAAAATGTCTCCAAAGTCCTTAGAATATCTATTTACTAAACATCACTAACCTTAAATTTTCTACAGACCTGGACGGCCTTTTGATTTTCTAAACCCCAATGGACCAGTGGTCTTTGCAGTTACCCCTGTCTAGACTAGATTTTACCTTCTCACATGCCCTAAAAGCAGGACATATGATTATCTGTAGGTATCCACGAGCAGAGTGTGTGTGTGTGTGTGTGTGTGTGTGTGTGTGTGTCTGTCTGTCTGTCTGTCCATTCTGGCTGATTTGCACTGTATAAAATGAAATACCTTTCCAGTTCAGTCCTGTCTTGATCTCCCTAGGTTTTTTGCTCATAGCGATGAAGGTGTGCTCGAAGGCTGGAGGCGCACTCCTGCCTTTTCTATCCCAAGCAACACCTAGGATGGCTGTGTGCAGTTGTGTGCTGAAAATGTTTAAATTAAATTAAAATGTTTAATTCAGAGGGAATTAAACATTTTACAGAAGTGAGCACCAGTCTTTCCTAAGAGGGCTGCCCGATTGGTTAGTGGGAAACGGGTGGAGGGAAGGAAGAATGGCTGATAAAGAGATCGTCCGCTGTGTGAACGTGGCTGAGCAGGGCTGCAGCGCTGGGGGGCGCGCGTAGGGCGAGGGAAGCAGAGGACGGCCCCCATTCTGTGGTTGCATTTGAAGTGGGAGAAGGCCTGCAGTGAGCAAACTTCAGATGTGAAGAACAAAAGGCCAGGTTTTCCCTGACACCATCCCTCTACCTGTTTCTCAATGCTGATGAGATGATGCGGTCTCAATCTGAAGCCTTACAGAATTACACCCGACCATCTATACTTACTAAGTCCATCTTACACAAGGCAAGACGTTCATTACTGCACATAAAACAAGTGCATTGTCGTCACTAGTCTGTACTTGGGGAACATTTAGAAGTAACTTTGTTCTGTATAATTGAATCAGTATACATCAGTATCACCAGCATATATATTCATTCAAAAATCTTATATCACATAATAAAATAAAAAAATTGTGGTCAATAATCAATAACACAGCTGAGGTCAATTTGCACGTTTCCCCATATTCCTTTAAGTGAATAATTTGGAGGCTGGCAGTTCCCAAGCTGATGGTGGACCTGAGGTTGCCAGTTACGGAGGCACTTAGGCGCCATTGGCACAGCAAGATTCAAAGCCCTGGTAGGCTTCAAAGAAACACTTTTTTTTTCTTCTTCTAGAACTCTTTGCTTTCTAGTAAAGCTGCAACCACAATGTTCTCTCTCTTAATGCCACCATAAAAAATCAAAACACTTTAAAACAAATTGATGTACTCTTTAATACAGTCATCACATCATCACAGGACCCTTGCCCCCTGCACGGTGACGACCGTGGGGATGCATACCACACATCTCTTTCTTTGTTGCCTGCTTCAATGCTTAAAGAGAAATCGAGAGAGTGTGTGTCTCTCTCAATTGAGATATGGGCACCTTTGATTGACAAGACCTAATCAGCTTATCTCTATACTAATAAAGTTGGGGCCTGTGGTGCTGGTCTATGCCCAGCACCAAGTGAACTTTTCCTAGCTAAAGCCTCACGGGCCAGGCCTCGGGCTCTGCTTCTCTAAACTGGTTCAGATCAATTCTCGATGGGCTATTTTCATGTTGATAAACCTCCAGAGTCCTCATTCATGAGGGCCTTAAAGGCAATTTAGCTGGAAGAATTGCCTAAAGTAATGGCTACACGATAAGGCTATGGTAAATATTCATGTACATTGAATCAATAAGCTATATTTTCCAAGTTCTTTGTAGTAACTTCTGAAATATTTTTCTTTTAAGTAGCTATTTATTAAAGGGGGCGGCAGTTTTGTAAAAAATTGAAAGATGGCACATGGAGAAAGAATAGCTTCTTTTAATGATTTCTGCTGTATAATACTTATCAAATTTTCAATCCCTTGGGCTGGAGCCCCAAGGCTGACGTAGGCATACACTAGACTCACTGTCTTTACCATTCTGGCACTCTGTGACATGGACTTGCTTGCTAGGCGTGCTCTGATTGGCTGACTGATTGGTGGGAAAGCCAGAACACACATATGTACTGGAGTGGGGGGCAGTATATAAGTGCATGCACATTTTCTTCTTCAACTTGACTTGCAGGAGGCCCTTTCAAACCAAGGACTTCCCACCTAATTCAAAAACAATGCCTTTGTTCTTGTCTGTTTGTAATTGCTATGTGAAGAGCAAACTCGAGTGGAGGTGTAAATAAAATTATTAAAGCACCAGATGCTTCTTCAATTACATGACGGAGTCCTGGAACAAAAGATTCACAACACATGTGCCAGGATAAGAGTAAAATACACAGTGGACATTCTGATCCTACCTTTCTTATGCAGTTCCCTAAAGAGAGAGAGGGACTCTCTGTATAAAACAAGTTCTACAGAAAGAACTCCAGTTATGGAAAAATGTTTTGAAATGGTAGCAATTGTGTGAGAGAGAAGAGAAGAGAGGAGAGAGAGGGAGGGAGGGAGGGAGGGAGGGAGGGAGGGAGAGAGAGAGAGAGACTGTATCATTTGTATCTCCCATCATAAATAAATAGTCTTTACAACTATTCAGTAATGCTGCTTTTAAGTTGCAATATGCCTTATGTATTATAATCACTTGCATAAAAAGGCCATTTAAGCACATTCCAAAATGAAGTTTTCTACAGAGTAGAAGAAACCTTGAGCAATATTTTTTGTTCTGAAGGTAGTCTCCATGCTGTAATTGCTTTATATAAAACCCACTCTGGCCTTATCTTTCAATATTATCTTCACTGCTGAACATCGGAGGATAATTTTGCAATAAAATTTAATTTACAGAGCTTATTCTCCACTAATCTCTTAGCAGAGGAAAAATGAAATATGTCAAAGTACACACTCCAAGCTCTGCCCCTAATGGTGTTTTTCATTTCTGGAATATCAAGATGCCAAATATATCAATTTATCATACTGAAATGCTGACAGATTTTAATTGTCATAACTTTATATCCCAGAAAAGAGAGCAAAATAGGTGATTAAGAACATGTATAAAAATAAGGCTCTTCAGTTGGGCATGGTGGTACACACCTATAGTCCCAGTACTTGGGAGGCTGAGACAAGAGGATTCCAGCATAGAGGCCAGCCTCAGCAATTTAGCTAGACCCATCTTAGCGAGACCCTGTTTCAAAATAAAAAATAAAAAGCATTGGGGTTTAGTTCAGAGGCAGAACACCCCTGAGTTCGATCCCCAGTACTGAGAAGACAAAACACAACAAAACAAAACAAAAACCTCTTCAACTGATAAGGGTCCCTTAGAGAGAACTTGTTTTTCTATAAGAAATTATTTAGTATAAAAACATGGGTCCAGGGAAGATATTATTACTTAAACTATTAATATATCACTATGGTAAAAAATATCTGAGATTTTTAAATAAATTAATTCAGTAAAAATAAATATGGACTAAACATCAAGATTCAGTTTTCTGTGTAAAATAACAAATTCTGACTTGTCATTCCTAACTTCAAACTCAAAATTTTAAATATACAGGCGCCATGCAAACTTTGGGAGAGTTAATTAATAGTATGAGCTCTCCTTTTCAAGGTATTTGTCTTCCGTTGATCACTTATGTCTTAGAATTCATCTCTTGAGAAATAAACTTGAAAGAAAAAAAAAAGACTGAGGCCTCCAGGACAATTAGCTAGTATCCCAAATTGAGAGTAAAATATAAGCCAATCCTGCTGCTCAAAAAAAAAAAAAAAAAATGATCTTTTCAACAGTGCAAACACTAAAAGAATCTCTGTAAAAACTCAAATTTGTTACCAAAACTGGTTGCACATTTCTAAAATAAAGAATGACCACTAAAGCACTGAGATATTATTGCTTTATCCCTGGACTGAGCGAGACCACTCCCTCTCCGCCTGACTTAAATCCCTCTGCCTCTTTTCAAAGTTATATCATAACAAGGCCAAACTGACACTGAATCATTTATGAGGTTTTTAGAGTTGAAATATCAGAGTCATATATGTGCAGAAGTATTGTTCTGACATTTGAATCTTAGCAATAGGCAATTCTGAGACATTTCAAGTTATGCAAAACTTGACATTTCCATGTTAATATACAAAACAATGATGATGTGAAAAGCCACTTCTCTATCAATCCTTAAAACTTAAACACTTAGTAAAACTTTAGAAGCACAGGCTTTTAAGATTGGGATGTACACAGGAAGTCCCAAAGCTTTGAATGCTCCTCCAAAGGAAAAGTTATGCTAAACGTTCCTCCATGTTGAACGATTTTAGTTACACACAGAAAAGCGAAACATTATTAATCTCTTTTCAGAACACTCATTTACAATTTAGCTTTCTTTTCATTTCTCATATGTAATGTCAGAATATTCCTGTCCTGAGCTATAGATCATTTGAAATTGTTTCTCAAATGTTAATTACCACGTTAAATAAAATACAATTAAGTATCTCCGGAACAGCAGGAATCTCAGGCAGCTGCAATTTTCTAAGAAAATAAAATGAACCACTCAGGAATGACCACCACAGACAATGATTATTTCCTTAAATCTCAAAACTAAAATGCTGATCTAGACAGGATCTCTGGCAGAAACTATGTAAAGGCCTTTTTTCTTTTTTTAAGGCTGAAATAAGTAGGGTAATAATGAAGAACAAAATGAGTAACATTTCCAAGCTGCAAATTAACAAGCAGGTATTGACTTCCCTTTGAGGTCAATAACAGCTCTTTATTGATCTAAAAAGTTAATACCTACTAAGGTCAATATAAGATCTCAGGTGTCAACAAATCCGTATTGGAACTTCCCTTTCTTTCACATATAAATATGGCTGAAATGGGGACAATTATGTTTGCAGAAATCAGGAAATTACCATTATAAGGAATACACCAAAGAACTAGGTCAAATAAGTGAAAAATATAGGGTTTTAGAAATCTGCTACTATAGAATTTTCTAAGATGATGACCTTTAGATATAAATTCTAGTATTATAATTTGGGCAATTAAACAAGGAGAAACAAAAATAATAGATACTGATATATGACTCTGTGCATATATATCTGTGTGTTTATCTGAGAAATTATTATGTAAAATAATTTTTTCTAGAATAGATATTAAGTATTATTAAACAAAGTTCTTGTGTGTGTGTGTGTGTGTGTGTGTGTGTGTGTACGTGTATGTGTGTGTTACTGGGGATTCAACACAGAGGCTACATCCCCAGCCCTATTTTATTTTTTATTTGGAAACAGGTCTCACTAAGTCTCAGAGGGCCTTAGGAGGTTGCTGAATCTGGCTGTGAACCTGTAAACCTGTCTCAGTCTCCCAAGTATTATGAGTACAGACCTGTGCTACCATATTTAACATAAAGTTCTTTTTTTTTTTTGGTGGTACTGGGGTTCCTGGAAGCCCTTCCACCTCCAGGCTACACTCCCAGACCTGTTTTATATTTTTATTTGGAAACAGGGTCTCCTAAGCCAGCGCATGCGCGGCTGGCTTCGAACCTGAGTGATCTTCCTGTCTCCACCTCCCAAGCGCGGGGATTACAAGCGTGCGCCACCATGCCTGGCTAACATAAAGTTATTTTAATTGTAAAATTAAATGGTAACATTTTAGAAAATTGAGAAGAGGAGAGGAAAAATGATCTGTAATTCCATTATTCTTCTAGAATTATTTTTCTTATTATCATAGTGTCTGCTGCTTTTTAGGATTGAAAGAGGAAAAATACTACAACATCTCATTTTTTAAGCTTTTGTTTTATTTATTTATTTATTTATTTTTATTTTATTTTATTTTTTGGTGGTACTGGGGTGGAACCCAGAGGCTTTCTACCTCCGGGCTATACTCCCAGACCTATTTTTTAATATATATATTTTATTTGGAAACAGGGTCTCACTAAGTTGCTGAGAGCCTCACTAAGTAGCTGAGGCTGGCTTCGAACCTGTGCAATCCTCCTGTCTCAGCCTCCCAAGCACGGGGATTACAAGCGTGCACCACCAAGCCTGGCTCTCATTTTTTAAGCTTTTTGTGATACTGGAATTTAATAGCAAGAGTCTATGAGAGACGTTTTAGCAAGAATTGAAAAACTGAACATATATAGCTTTAAATCTCATTTTGCTAATAAGTAAAGCGGTCTATTAAATTCTACCCACCTTGAAGATGCGTAAGTATGAACCACATGTCTCTCTATATACCTAATTCTTCCTCAAGTTGTGAAATTGTGATATTTATTAACTTGATCCTTCCAAGAGCCAAATGAAAATGCATCTATATTGTCTTAACTTAGGAAGATTGAGGGAGGAAAAGAGAGGAAAGAAGAAGGGGGCAAGCATTCCTAGAGCGTTTACTAGAGCCAAACTCCAGGAAGATGCTTCACATAGACTCAGGTCCTGTCCGTTACTAGGAAGGACAAATTACCTACAGTGGTAACCAACAAAAGATAAAAAGGAGAGGCCAGGCCTGCAGTTAGACAATATAATACTATGAGTACTCAATAAATGTAAAGATAACAATGAACAATGTATTTTGTTTACTTCTGGGTGTTGGGGATCAAACCCAGGGCCTAGAGCTTGCCAGACAAGTCTTCTATCTCTGAGCTACTACATCCATGGCCCTCGCAATGCACTTTTCAAAATATTAACTTTTTATTTTAGAACCACTTTAAACTTATAGAAAATTGGAGTGTCTGGAGCCACGGTTTACGCTGCAGACATGGCCAAGTCCAAGAACCACACCACGCACAACCAGTCCCGCAAATGGCACAGAAATGGCATCAAGAAACCTCGATCCCAGAGATATGAATCTCTAAAGGGGGTGGACCCCAAGTTCCTGAGGAATATGTGTTTTGCCAAGAAGCACAACAAGAAAGGCCTCAAGACAATGCTGGCCAATAATGCCAAGGCCATGAGCCCATGAGCCAAGGCCATCAGGGTGCTCATGAAGCCCGTGGAGTCTAAGCCCAAGATCCCCACGGGCGCCACCCGCAAGCTTGACAGGCTTGCGCTCACTGCCCACCCCAAGCTCGGCAAGCACATCTGTGCCTGTATCGCCAAAGCTTGCCAGATCAGCCAGCCAAAGGCCAAGGCTCAGACCAAGACCCAGGATAAGGCCCCAACCAAGACCCAGGATAAGGCCCCGGCAAAGGCCCAAGCCAAGGCCCCAGCTGCAGCGCCCAAGGGTGCACAGGCCCCCGCGAAGGCTGCACAGTAAGGGCCTCTGTTTGCAAACGAGGGCAGAAGGTCTGGTGATCTTGGGATGTTTGCAAATAAACCCGAGCTGTGGGGGAAATAAAAAAATAAAAATAAATAAATTTATAGAAGATTATGCTGATAGTGCAGAGAATGCCTATTTGCTCCGCATCCAGTTTTCTCTATTATTCAGATCTTCCACTGCTATGGTACATTTACACAACTGATGAGCCAACGGTGAGATATTTTAACTAAAACTGGTATGCTGCTCAGCGTTCCTCGGTTTTTGTCTAATGTCCTTCTCCTGTTGCAGGTTCCCATCCAGGAGAGCACGTTATATTTAGTCACCTGGTCTCCTTAAATTCTTCTTGGCTCTGACGGTTCATGATGTACCTTCAGCACATGCTTCAGAAATGGAATGTATAAATTCGCAGTTGTATCTATTGTCAACACTTAGACAAAACACATGCAGAAGAATCATCCTTTGTTATAGATCTAAGGAATATAAATAAATCTGAGAAGTGAATAGATAAATGCCTGGTAGAAAAGAAAGCAAATGATACTGGACTTCTTCGGGTGCCTGTTATGAGAATATAGATACCAGGGGAACAAGGTCTCATTGCCATCAGCACATCCACCCGGCCCAGCTTGTCAGCCCTATTCTTCCTCATCATACTCTTAGAGCTGGGGTTTTAACTGGTTGCTGATGAGGCAATGAAGGGAGTGAGAACTAAGCATCACGGCCGAGGTGGAGCAACAGCCACCTGTATGCATGCTCTGCTCATTTGGTAGGAAGTTGATTATGATGTGGTCATTCAGTTGGCACTGTTTTCTTACCCTCTTGCACACTATGCAGCTGTTGCCACTGGACCACTGGCAGAATCAACATGGTGCTCTCTGGGGCTGGCCAAGTGGAGAAGACTCCAAAGCCCAAGGCGGGCCAGAGGCACAGGCAGGAGAAATCTGGACATCACGCCATGGAGCGTTGTCTGTTCACTCCGAGCGCCTTCACTAGGCCCTTTCCAGAGTAAGAAATGAACATCACTGCATCAAGCCCCTGGAGTAAGGAGTATATATATATATATATAAGTGCCATAGCAGCTAGTGCTACTATGAAAACTAATACAAGTGGAAACTAACATTTACTAAGCACCTATGATAGGCTTGACACTGTGTGGGGTGGTTCTATATTCTGCCGTATCTGTCTCTTGTGATAACCTCCACAGAGGAGACCAGTAAGAATTTTTATATATTAGGAAACTAAGATGAAGAAAGGCCAAGGAACTTGCCCAGAGTCTCACAGTTATTAAAGTGAAGAACAGAAATTTGAACTCAGGTCTGTCTAGCTACAAAGCCCACACACTTTCCATTTTGCTTCACTGCAGGTGAAAGGCAGGTATTCTGACTTTGTGCATGGGTTAAAAAATAATTCCTATGCATTTTATATGAGTAACTTTTTTTATCCTCAAAGAGAGCAAAAATTGAACATGTATTCTCCCCTTCTTTATGTGAAAGATATGAACTCTCAACTTAGAAGGGGTATGTGCGTGAGATGATTAATTCGTTTGAATTTGTTAGCATTTTTCAGATCAAGTCCACGCTATACAAAAATGAGGAAGAGAAAGACACGCTCCACCTTTGTAACCTGCTGATAATCTTACAGTGTTTAATTTGAGCAGAGTCCAGCAACTTACGGAGGGCACGAAAGAACTGTTGCTCTACAAGGTTTACAGTTAACAAAAGAAAGAACAGAAAGACTTACTTGTTCTCACAACAGTATGAATTTAAAGAGCTATATGGGGTGTGCATTCTACAGGAAGCCCAAGTAGGAAGAAAAATGAAACCCTGCACCTTGCACACAGCAATAAAAATGAGGGGATTCATTGTAGTAAGAAAATTCACAGCTGGCAGACAATACCAGCAAGGCAATAAGGTACGTTGGTGCATCTTCATGCTTACCTTTTGGAGTCATAGCGTTTAAAAAAAAAAAAAAGGTCTCTTTTTATATTAACAAAGTCACTCCAGTCAATCTCTTTAGCTTACCCACATGAAAAATTTGGATGACTTTATAAAAAGTCCTAGGTTAACAAACTAACACTAGCAAGAAAAACTAGTGCATCTTTAAATTTGTATAGCCTTCTTAGGACAGAATGGCTTTTCTTTTTTGCTTATTGTTTTACTAACAGGTCCTTATCATCAGTAGATCTGTAGAGAACTCTGAACTTTAGGAATAATTCAAGAATATGATCATGAAGAAAACCCCCAAATCCTGATTTCTTCATAAACCCAAAGTAGAACTTAATATCCTTTCTGGCTGGGGGAAGTAGATGGCATTCCAGTGAGAATTCAGGGGTTCTGTCTATTCAGCCAGATCAAATAATTTCACCTTCAGAGAAGTCCATCTTTTGATTGATAAATGAAGCAACAAATATAAACATAGTCTAAATGAGGATTAATAACTATTTATATCCTCCATAGGTCATTTGCCAAGATATTCCAGTTCATTAAAGAAACTTTACATTCCAATTGCATAGGATGGTGCCAGGGTCTGTTCCTTCCAAAGTGACATACAATCTAATTTCCCTTTCAGGTGGAATAAATGTCCCCTCCATCTTACTTCCACATGCAAATTTTACTAATAATATTAAATTGTGACAGTATTTCCCTTGCTATATCAGAGATGAACAGTAGTTCAAGCCAAGTCTAATAAACCCAACGTGTATTCCTTACACCCTCCCAAATATCTACTGAAAAGATCTTAAGGTTCTCCTGTGCTCCCCTTAAGTGCCTTGTATCGCAAATAACTTTGAAAATGAAAAATTAGGCCCACTGTGAAGGTATCTCGTGCGGGCACAAATATCAACCTTTGAATGAAGCCCAGGATCTCGAGCAAATGAATGCAATGAAACAAGCAACACGGAGGGCGATGGCAGGACCACCCAACACCACGCTTTCTTTTTCCTCCAAAAGGGACACATTTCAAAAGCTTTTCTCCTTGTCTGGCTTTAGGGGGGTTCTTCCTCTCTTTAAATAAATAGATATTTATTTAACTATGACTTGGAGTTTGTATCTTAAGATGCGAAAGGCCAACACAGCGCCACACATGAATGATAACCCACCACGACGGCCTCTTTGATAATGACTTTACTTGGAAAGACGTGTTCTTCAATAAAAAATTATTTTTTAATGTTAACTTTGTTCTCTTGTGGCAATGTTGGAAAACACTGTAGCCCAACAGGAAAAAGACGAAAGCTTCAAAT
The DNA here is from genome assembly GCF_963383645.1 of Muscardinus avellanarius. NCBI lineage: Eukaryota > Metazoa > Chordata > Mammalia > Rodentia > Gliridae > Muscardinus > Muscardinus avellanarius. Next base: position 144,468,980 of record NC_137789.1, on the reverse strand, counting down.
GTAGAGCACACACACAAAAAAGCCATTTTTATAGCTCATGCCCATCAAGTCTCTCACTTGATATAAGTCGTACACAAAGTCTTAGTCCAATGTGAACCCACGCTGTGAAAATTCTGAAGCACCCACCTCAGAAAATTCTATTAAATACATAAACACTGCTGAAAAGAAAACTTCTGGGCACTAGAAGTCAGACTCAAAGGGAAAATAAACCTGATTAGAAAAAAAAAAATCCCAAAGAAAGTTATATAAGTGCGGTGCAACAAGGTCATAAGCTTAACCATCCTTCCCTGTAATATTTGAAAGTAAACTGGCATTTTAGCCATCTGCTTTGGTCGTCATTCTTTTCCTCGGCTCGCAGAGCGCAAGGAATAAGGATGGCTTCATGTGTATCTTACAAACCAACTGGAGCAGTGACAGACATTATGGGGTAGGACACCTTTAAAAATGAGTATAATACTTTTTAATGGATTAAAAATGAACTATGAATTCATGTGGACCACCTAAGGAGAAGGTTCTCCAAATAGGGCTTAAATGACATCCTTTTCTTACCATTATGAAGCTCCTAATATCTCAGAGACGGCTCTCACAAAGCCAATTGAAGTATAGCTTGAAACTATACTGTACCAGCAACGCCCTGATCGCAACTTCTTTTATTTTTTCTAGGACACATTACAACTTCTGTAGTTGTAAGACTTTAGTAGCCTGTAATTATAAAGTAAATGATAGGAATTCATTATTAAAAATGACTGTTTTTTTTTACAACTGGGGTGGACTTTTAAAACTCATAGGACATGGTCAAATAATTCTTCTCAGCATTTAAAAAAATGCCTATTCAAGCAGAGATTTCCTTACAATTCTTAAAACATTCTACTACCCAAAATAATAAATAGAGAAACTTTTTCTAGAAGTAAATTTCAGGTGAAGAAGTTATTAGAGACCAAGTTTTTTCTCTGGAATAAAATAGATGGTTAATATCAACCCAATCACATAACCCTATTTTCTTTTCTTCCTTCCTTTCTTTCTTTCTTTCTTTCTTTCTTTCTTTTTTTTTGTGGTACTCGGGGTGGAATACAGGGGCTTTGCTACCTCTGGGCTATACTCCCAGACCTATTTTATATTTTATTTGGAAACAGAGTCTAAGTTGCTGAGAGCCTCACTAAGTAGCTGAGGCTGGCTTCGAACCTGTGCGATCCTCCTGTCTCTGCCTCCCAAGTGCTGGGATTACAAGTGTGTACCACCACGCCCGGCTCATAATCTTATTTTCTGTTCCTATATTATCAAACAACAGGAAGTGTTAATTTGTTGTTTCTGCAATAATTTGAACATGAGAGATGGCAGTGTCCTTCTGAATTATAACCCACACTTAAATAAAATTATCTGAACAAATAATCCCGACAGTGTTTATGCATGCAAGATTCTCCATTCACATAATCTAGGGCTCTCTTTCTTACTGGTCTTGCTAAGTCTGCATTCCTTTAGGGCTCAATGCAAGTCTGCTCAGTGAATGAAATACGGTAATTACCTTCTTTCATACATAATCCTACGCCATTCTCACCAATATTAGAGAAGTGAGAAATTTACTCTTTACCTACTGGTACTAGCTCTGAGGGCAAGGAACACGTGGTGAATATTTTGTGGGTTTACCTTCTCAAGAGTCTTAAAAATAACTTCTTAGTACATGGGGGAGAAAACTCAAACATTGATATTTCCTACAGAAGATGTTGGCTCAGTTCTAAGATAGCTTACAACTAGTAAAATAGTTTTATACGCTACTATTATTGTGTACTGTTTTACACATTAATCTTTTCTGTAGATTATAAAATTAATAGCCGGCCGTAGTGGCGCATGCTTGTAATCCCAGCATTCAGGAGGCTGAGACCGGAGGACAGCGGTTCGCGGACAGCCTCAGCTACTGCTTAGTGAGGCCCTCTGCAACTTAGTGAGACCCTCTTTCAAAATAAAGAATAAAAAATAATGCAGGGGGTGTAGCTCAGAGGTCAAATGCCCCTGGGTTCCATCTCCAGACCCGCAAAAATAAATGAATAAATTAATTAATTTATTTGACAATTTATATTTTTGAATTAAACTATGACATTAAACCTAAAATATTAAACATTTAGAATACTACATGAAGAAGAGAATGAGGAGGTAAAAGTAGCAAAAGAAGACAAGAAAAAGCCAGGCATGGTGGCATACACTTATAATCCCAGCACTTGGGAGGCTGAAACAGAAGGATCTCAGGTTCAAAGTCAACCTCAGCTACTAAGTGAGGCCCTCCACAACTGAGACCCTGTTTCAAAATAAAGAATAAAATATGGCTGGGAATGTAGCTCAGAGGTAGAATGCCCCTGGGTTAAATAAAAATAAAATTCAAAAATAAAATAAAATTTAAAAATTATTTTTAAATAAAAAAAGAGAAGAAATAGAAATATAATGATGAAGAAGAGGTAAGAAAAGAAGAGAATACCAGTAGATGTGGAGGGAACTACTGAACTAACAAAGACAATGACTGGGTTTAAGTGTGAGAAGTATTTTGTTTCAATAAATAATTCCCGAATAGGCTGAACCTTCTAAGTAAATTCTATAGTAAGTTGACTGAAGTCGTAACAATGAGGTGAGTTGAGAGTATCATGAGGCAGAAGGCAGACTGGGACAAGGATGTAGTACTGTGCTCTTGTACTCAGCATCTCCATTTAACCAAACTCCCTCAGCTGCTCACCTAAGATTTTGACACAAAGATATAAAAGACGCTCTATCAGTCAGCTTTCTGTCACTGTAACAGAATGTCCGAAATAATCAACTATAAAAAGGAGAGGCAGATTTGGGCTCATGGTTTCAGGGTTTTCAGCCCTAGTTGCGGGGTCACCATCGCCTCCAGGCCTTTGTTGATGGAGAGTATCATGGTGGGGCGCGTGACAGAGAAAGATGCTCACCTCAGGGACACCTGAAAGCAGGGAGAGAGGAAGTGGTGGGGTCCAATCCCCCTTCATGGACACAATTCCAGAGAGCTAACTCCCGCTCACTAGGCCCTTCCTGCTAAAGGGCCCCCCTCCTACTAACCCCGCAGACTGACAACCAGGCCTTCAGCACACAGGCCTCTGGGGGGTATTCAAGACCCAAGTTATAGCAGAACTAGCCTCATTTTCCATGTATTTGTTCAGATTCTTTAAAAATTTCTGAACAGAAAACATATTTTGGCTTAAAAAATATAAGTGGATACCACTACTGATTTTTTTTCCTGTGAGAACTCATAAAAAAAGAGATTAGGTTAAAAAAAAAAACCCATGGTATAAGTTAATTATCTCATTCTCATTAAAATGCTATAACCTAAGAATCTGTTTTCCAGAAGAAAAAAAATACTCCATATGTTTTTCTGGCTAACTCAAATAAATTCAAGGCAACCATGAGAGCAAAAACAATCTGAACACATCGCACAGAACAGGCCACTGGAAGTATATTCCTAAAATGGAAAATGTCTGATGTTTAAAATTAGATAACTATAACAAAGCACTGGAATCTTAAAACTGAAGTGAAATCTCTAGCTTTACCTTTCAAAAAGAATTAATTTTTCACAGGAAAGAAACAGGACACCAAAAGAAACTCTCAGTCAGAAATGGAGAGAATCCCCTCTCATCAATCCTATTACAAATGAGGTTCACACATAAGAGATTTACCTTTATGCAAGGAACTTGTAAATACACAATATTGGTATTTATTTTCATGAAGAAAGTCTATCTTTCCATTTCATTAATGAAATAAAATATATAAGAAATTATAATAAATGTGTCTCTAATAAAAAGAATTTTAAGTAATGTTAAAGGCATAAATGTGTTTTGACAAAAAGTGGCAGAATGAGTACCTTTTATGTTACTAGAGAGATTATTAGCAATTCTATGACACCAAGTAATGCCTACGTATATTTTCCTAACTAAAGAAATAGATGTAATTGTTACAGCTTCTAAATAAGGCCATTTTTATATTCAGTGCCACAACCATATTTATTCTTTCCTAGGCAGTACAAGTATTAACTATACCTAGATGCGTGTCTGAATTCTTATACAGATGTTCAGATAAATATAAATATTTACAGGCATATGAGAGTCAATGAAATTACTTTTATCCTGTTCACATAAACACAGACTCAGTGCTAAGACTGAAAAGTAAGCACCTCACCCAACTTTAATGTGCACACAAACCACAGCTGATGCTGTTAAAATGCAGATTAGTTTCAGCAGACCTGAGGAGGACCCACTATCCTGCATTTATAACAAGTTCCTAGGGGATGCCAATGCTATTGGTCTGGAACCCCACTATAGGTGGGGTGTAGACTAATATAAAATTAATCAAAGTAGCAATGTATGTCTATATTCAGAACCTTCTGAAAGTGATGATTAGAGAAAAAAAATACCTTATTTTTTTTAGGCAATTTACAAAACTCTTCTCTCTGTATACATCATTTTATTTTGTCTCTCAGGAACTCTAGGAAATGGGTATCATTATCAATAATATATTTATCATATTAAATCAGCTGAGATTTATAGTGACAAATGTTCACTACTGCCAGACTGATGGATCGGCCAATTCGCCCTTTGTTTGGAGATGCTCTTAAGGAAGAATCTTTGGGAACTCGTGTGAACTACTCAAAGAATGAATAATAAATTTCAAGTTCTTTGCTCCTAAAGTCCTTTTAAAATGACTTTTTTAAAAGTCTCTCTTGCATCTTCACTATCAAATCTCTCTATCAGTAATTTTAATTGGCAAAAGAACTAAATCTTGGTTACGATAATCAACTTCCTAACGCATCTCTTTTCACTTCTCTGCCCATCGGCCCCTCCAGTCTTCTCCACGAGTCACAACAGGCCACTTGCCTGCTGAGAGTCTTCCAATGATGTCCCACTCTACTTAGAATAAAACTCAGACTCCTTCATGAACTCCATAGTCCCACACAGTCTGCGCACGGCCTGACTCCACCTGCCCACGGGCCAGGGCCCTTGCTTGGCTTGCCCCAGCCCTTCTGCTCCTCTTTCTGCTTTTCTGGACTTTCTTATTGGCATCTTTGCACCACTGGATGCTCAGATTACATAGAGGGGTCTTTGCTGGGAGCTCTTCCTGAGCAGCCAGCCTACAGTATTCTTCATCGGTTATTTTTTAACACCTTGCCCACTATCTGAAATGGTCTTTATGTAATAATTTGAAAAATGTTCGTTTTATCCTTCCTATCCTCTTCCCCCAGGATAGAAACTGTTTGAGAATAGGTACTGTGCCTGTCTTATTCACTACTATATCCTCAACAGTTTCAACAGTTTGTTTCTAAATAAATGATGGGGAAAAGAGATTAGTAGATATGACAAAATCACTTTGGAAAATTTAGGTATGTGAAATCTATTCATATCTCAGTACGTTCTATTGGTTAAGAACATAAAATTAGATGTTTTGGTCGTAGTATATATCCTAGCTTTCTAAGTGTGGGCAAACGACTTAATCTCTCTGTACCTTCTTTTCTCCTCTATAAAAGAGATGTGATGAATACTGAAGATAATGAGTATTGAAAACAGTGTGTAGCCCGTATTACGTGTTCAATAAACACTGTATTATTTCTCATCTATCTAGTCATTAGTCTACCCAGACTAATGAAAGATGGAGCAACTCCTCTTCATGGCAGAAAGGTTGGCAAAGAGATCTCTCAGCAGAAAGGTTGGTCAAATAATGAGTCAAAGCAAGGTGGCCTGCGATGACTCCTGAGAAAAGCCTAGTGCAAACACTTGGGTACTCGGGGAAGGCATGAACAAGGCCCCAGAATGACCCAGACCGTGATCCAAAGACCTGGGACAACTGAATGTAGGCAGACTCTCTCAGGGCTGGAGAGATGCACTGCAGGTGAGCTGGGCCCATCTTGAATACACAGCAGATCAGTCACGGGCACCTTAAACATACTCAGAGAACACAAGCCTTGCATTTCTGTCCTCATACAGTTTCTCTTTCATCCTGTTATTATTTTTTGCTGTTTCTTTTCCTTCTTCTTCTCTTTTGGTGATATTAGGACTTGAACCCAGGGGGCATTCTACCTCTGAGTTATACTCCTATCTCTATTTTATTTTTCATACTGAAACAGGGTCTCACTAAGTTGCAGACAATCTCAGTAAGTTGCCAATGCTGGCCTTGAACCTGTGATCCTCTTGTTTCAGCCTCCCAAGTACTGGGATTACACCATGCCCAACTTAGCCTATTTCTTTTATAAATCATATAATTAGTTTTCTGCCTACTGTAATTCTGGCATATTTATATCAGACAAAAAAATATAATTTCAGAAGGAAGGAAAGATGGCTCAGAGTTTTAAGTAGTAAGTTTCTGACCCCAAATAAAATTGATGTCTCCACAGCTAAAAGTTGTATCTATTAGTGACAAAAAAAAGAAAAGTCACTTTTTTAAACTGAGAGATTCTAGGACAAGAACTTATAAGAAATGCCAGACTGTATCCGGCCAGTGACTCAAACAACCAGCAGAGGCTTTGCTCGACGGTGGCTGCTCCCAAGGAAGGTGTGCTAATGAGTCTGATAATTGTCCCTCTTGATGTCAGTCTTATACTGCAAAGTCATAGCACTGGCTCTTTGATATCACATGTTCTTCTAAGTCTTCCTTCTTTATAAAATGAAGCTGTTCAATTAACTTGAAATCATCAATTTTCCCAGACTGAAAGGGATCCATGAAAGACACTCGATTGGCATTAAGGCATATCAGGGTATAAAGGATGATTAAAAATAATCGAATCGTGGATTCATTCTGGACATAAATCCCTTTGCTCGACAACTGTTCTCAGAGAGACAGCAATGCCCATCTGACAAAATAACCCGAAATGTCAAAAGGGACTCAAGAATTTTAGAAGTTGAGTTTTATTATGTGTTAGGAAGACAACACTGATCAAAATAATATTCATTCTTAAGCCGGGCGTGGTGGTGAACGCTTGTAATCCCTGCGCTTGAGAGGCTGAGACAGAAGGATCACACAGGTTCAAAGCCAGCCTCAGCTACTTAGTGAGGCTCTCAGCAACTTAGTGAGACCCTGTTTCCAAATAAAATATAAAATAGGTCTGGGAGTATAGCCCAGAGGTAGAAAGCCCCTGTGTTCCACCCCCAGTACCACCAAAAAATAAAATAAAATAAAATAAAGAATAAAAAGTAAGGCTGGGGCATAGCTCAGAGGTAGAATGACCCTGGGTTCCAACCCCAGTACTGAAAGAAATAATAATAATAATATTCATTCTTTTCTATCATCTATATTACCTCCTTTTATAGTATCTACCAATTACGGTCATCAAGTTAATGAAGAGAAAACTTTGCAGATTGTTTTGTTATGATTTCAACCAATTATTTTGAAAAAGTCAAACACATTTTGTTGATGGCAGCTTACAATAATGATAAGATTTTACCAAGTTCTTTTTACTTTCTAAGCATTTATTTAATTTTATTTCACTTAATAACAGAAGTATGTGATACAATCTGGTGTTAGGTTTTCATTGTGAAAATAAAAGGACATGGACAGAGGTTAAGTGATTTCTCAAAGTCAAGCAGCTAACGAGTGACAGGGTAGGATGAAAGGGATTTTTTTGCTCTCTCCAATTCAGCACATCAGGCAATAGTTTCCACATTCTGTGGTCAAGTAAAATCTCAAAAAGTATTTTCAGAAAGCTCAAAATAGGAGCCGGGCGTGGTGGCACACGCTTGTAATCCCAGCACTTGGGAGGCGGAGACAGGAGGATCGCGCAGGTTTGAATCCAGCCTCACTGGCTTAAGAGACCCTGTTTCCAAATAAAAAATATAAAATCGGTCTGGGAGTGTAGCCTGGAGGTAGAAGGCCCCTGGGTTCCATCACCAGTACCACCAAAAAAAAAAAAAAAAAAAAAAAAGAAAGAAAGAAGAGAAAAAAAGCTCAAAATAATGTTGCCAATTTTTAAATTTTTTAGATAAAAAAAGAAAAAATTATATAACTTACCATTGCTATCACATTGTAAGATGGTGCTTCTTTTTATTACTCTACAATAGGAAAAACTTTATCTTTGAAAAGTATAGTTCTTAAATTAATGAAATATGTTGTATGGAAAAGTCAATGTGTTCTACCTTTTTTCTCATTTTGCTGTAGATCAGTGAAGACTCTCATGATCTAGAACTAGCTCTCAGAACTTTTTTGTGTTACTTCATGAGAAATGTTAGCTCCTTTACATCTTTTTTCTTGCATTTCATTGCCTTTACAAAGAAACCAGTGATTATTAAGTTTTTCCTTTTGAGGACTAGTGGTGTAGCTCAGTAGTAAAGCACTTGCCTAACCTGAGTGCGACCCTAGCTTTGATTCCCCAGCACTGCGAAAAGAAGTCTTTTTCTTTTGAAAGCTGCTGTTCTTCACTATTACATTAACAGACAGTGAGTATTTGCGCGATCCTCCTGTCTCCGCCTCCCAAGTGTGGGGATTACACGCGTGCGCCGCCACGCCTGGCAGGGTATCATAATTTTATATACAATCTAAACTCAGACCTGTTGACTGACTAAATATGACTAAGCAAAAATAGCAGGGAAGCAACATGGCACTCGGCACAAGGCCTTGCTTTCATGTTTGTTTGTCCTTGCCTCCAAGAAGTTCCCAAATAAGCATCTAATTTTATAAGACTTAGAATATTAAGTACCTAATTTTATAAAACTGTAAATACACTGTTATATTCTACACACCACTGAACAGAAAGAATAATTATCAAATTCCCCCTCCAATCTTAGAATCATGATCAATGTATGGTCTTTGAATTTACGTTATCTTCTCTGATGACTTCCTTCTGCTTTAGGAAGGAACCGCAGTGAATAGAAGAATAAAAGAGATCAAGCCCTGTGATCACAGCAGAACCACACCTGTCCCCAAACCCAAGCCAGCACCATGGGAAGAGAGGGTCATCAATGGAAGTTCTATCAAGGAAGGTCCAATTATAATGTTCAAATGAAACATGTCACGCTCCTCAAGAATAATCAGAGGAAGCTGGGCGTGGTGGCGCACGCTTGTAATCTCAGTGCTTGGGAGGCTGAGACAGGAGGATCGCACAGGTTCGAAGCCAGCCTCAGCTACTCAGTGAGGCTCTCAGCAACTTAGTGAGACCCTATTTCCAAATAAGGTATAAAAAAAGGTCTAGAGTATAGCCTGGAGGTAGAATGCCCCTGG